>NC_044323.1:34961920-35264951 GCF_007399415.2 Gopherus evgoodei
ACCCCTCTCAAAAGATGAGTGGCCTGATATAGCAGTGGCAATCATACTGCTTTGCAGAAGATTTTCACAAGAGAAATTGGGACATTCATATTCTGGGCCACTGTAAACTAAATGGTTGGGGGGGACACATTTAGAGTTAGGTTTTTACTACCTTACCACATCCACATGCCATCTAACATGGGAGCTAGGCACATAGCAGTGCCTGCTCTCAGTATCAGGTTTCAGTTCCAGCTTCAGGTTGGTTCCATAAAGAATACTAGTTGGTATGGGAAAGTCAAGCATGAGTTTCAATAAATGGCTGAAGCTAAACGAAGTGATTGAAAGGATGCCACCACCCCTGCCACTAGTCACCAGAGATCGCCTCACACCTACTCTGGACATGAAATTCCACTTTGCTGGGAAGCAATGAGCTGCGTGGAGCTGTGAGAGATTCTGCATCTCTGAAGCCTCCATAAGACGATGTCAAGGAAACAGGACATCAGAAACATCTGTGACAGACAAGATCCTTACTGAAGGCTGAGCAGACACAAAGAAGGAGAGGGATCAGTCAGCTGGCATCAAGGGATAAACTCTGGTGTGTCCGGTCATTGCTTTAAATCCCTCCCTCTCACCTTTCATGCAGAAAGGCTATTTTAAGGCCACGCCCTAAAATGTTAATGAATCTGACCTAATTTATTTTAAATTAAGAAATATGTTGCGTCATTTCTGTTTCCACCATTATTGATTTCAGAGCTAAGAAAAGTGCTTCCAACTACAGTAATCTTTGAAACCATCTAGTGGAACAAAGAGCAAGCACTACACGTCTGAGGTAAAATTATTCTAACAAACTTTAATGCAGTGTTCCTGTCACTTAATAATGAAAGCAGTTTTTCAGGTAATACCACAAAAGCCTTTCTGGATCCAAACTGAACTGGAAGAAGACTATCTGCTTTACTAACATATAAATAACACTGTCTTTCCATCTCACATTTGACAATCTGGAAACAATTTTATTGTTCAAATTAAATTATGGCAATGCAAAACTAATAATGAAAGGTAAGAAAAATACATTTTTATGAGAGAGGGGGCAGGCTGGGAAGTAGAAGACGATGAGGAATCAACTCGTGCAATCAATAGCCCATCTTACTGTCACATGGTAAGAACATTAAGGATGCTAAAGAATGCTACATACAGTCCAGAATTCTTTATTTTGTAAAAGACCAAGCAGGATTTTTTAAAGTGGTTCCATTCTTATGTCCATGTATTTATTATGATCATCTAAGCCAAAAATGTCTTAAGTGGGTGCCGAAAATTAAACATCTAAACTGATATTTAGTCAACACAGTAAAATTAGCCTGATTTTCAGAGAACTCACAGCTCCCACTGAAGTCAATGAAAGCTACAGGACCTTTGGAGATCAGACTACTTCTATTATGGTGCTGAATATGAAGTGCCTGAGTTTGATTATTTTTCTTTTAATCATTAAATTCTCTGAATAAAAGATTGCCATCAGACCCTGTCACAGGATTGTACATAAACATTATGACAGCTGGGTCTAAACAGGCAGATGATCTATAGCCAGTGATGCCTGTGACTCTGTAATTCCAGCTACGGTCTGGAGAAGAAAAATATGCTTTGGTATCCTGTCCCCCTCCTGTCTCCTACGGAGGGAATGTGCTGGCAAGCTTTCCTCCCTGAGTCAGAGGGGGGTTAGAAATAATGTGTTATTGAGACCCCAGTGGCAGGTTGGGATGCAAAAAAAAAAAACCCAGGAGAGGAGGAAAGAAGAATGCATTGCATGGGAGCAGGAAAGAGATGAATGTGCTGCCGCAGCTTTCCTGAGGACCCCTCCAACCATCTTAGTGCGAAGGAAGAATGTGCCCTCATCACCCCATGTCCCATGATTAGCCTCCGTATCCCCCACAGCAAGGGGGAAGGGGAGGGTTGCTTGTTTTCCACTGTTACTAAAGCAACTGCACATTTTGACTGTACAAGAATAAAAAGGAACTTGCTTGCATTGTTTGGTATGATTTTCACAGGAACACTGGGAGAGGCAGTTGTTGAGAGGAGAAGGGCAGGGCAAAGACTGAACATACACCCAGTTCCAACAGCTTTCTCAATCATTCTCGGCACCTCCTGCACAAGCAGCATGATGCCTCAGCAAAGCAAAGTACTGCTGGAGAAACTCCTCAGTATTATTCTTCAGGCATGCAGTTTATAATTCTCTTCCCAGCCAGTTGTTCAGAAAACAAGACTGTCACAGCCTCACCAATCTCACTCTCTCAGAGAAGCACAACAAATACAAAACCTTGTCCTTCTGCAGCCCAATTACTGACAGTTCTGAGGCTTTAGATTCTATCATTCGGTTTATTTCTTGCGATTCAATTGATCTTTGTGTGGAACAAGTCATCACCTGTATTGTAATTGGTTGGGGGTGATTCTGCACTGGGCATTACACTCTGCTACACTGATATCCTTTTCCCACTGGGAAATATCCAAGCATTACTTGTAAGTTCCTTCCCTTTCCTGGGGGCATCTTTTATGTTCATACTGTAGAGGAGCTGCCTCCTGCCTGGCACAAGCACAAACTAGAAATTCAATCATGCAATCGTTCATTTATGTTCATTGTCTACCCTAGGCTATGTGTGCAAACTACCTTGAATACTCATATTTAAATGGCTCTTCAGATATTACCCCAGGAGATACTTAGCATGTTATCCGAGAGCAGGCTTTTTCAATGTGATGACATTTTATGTTTAAACCAAGGTACAGATTCTATACAATTCACCAGGGACAAAGTCAGATACAGGAAAAGACATATTTCTATTTAACCATGGGAGAAGAGCATACGTTAAAACTTTTATCATCATAAAAATAGGCTAGTAATTTGTGTATGAACTGCTTCTAGGCAGAGGGAGAGCTTTGCATTTCTCAATTCCCAATTAAGAGTGGTATTGACAGACCTCACCTGAACTCTCTTCAGCAGGCAAGGTGGCTGGGGTGCAGGAACTCCAGGGAGGGTGTAAAGCAAAGTGTAATGGGAATACTCAGCTTGCTGCACACAATTAAAGAGATGTTTGATTTCCTGCGTAGATTATCATGCATCTCAATCATCTTATAATAAAACCAGAATCAACCTCTCTCACCTACACGGTAAATTAAAAGGAATGCTTTTAAACACTACTGAGTGCAATAATCTTTGCCAATTCTTATACATGAGCAATTATCCCACATCAGCTATAGGAAGTGGAATGTCTTATCTTGGTCACATTCCTCAAATAGCAGGATGCCAAAGTGCAGGTGCCATTCCCCTATACAAATCATATGGGTTCAGCCACTTAGCTTGGCTCATTGGATGAACTGCATGCAGAGAATCTATATGTGATTCTGCCCATCCACAGAGAGATATCACTGCTAGCATTCTTTCTGGAGATACAAATTAGCACATGCCTTTTAAAGGGAGCACTGCCTTCTGTAGTTAGCCGACTCTACTGGCAGGTATGAGGACAGAGCTGTGGCCACTACAACACCTCACTCTTTCTGGAGAGGCTAGTGCTAACAAGTGGTGACAGCATGGAGTAGCAGCTCTGCTCCCCACCCTGCAGTCCCTGTGCAGGAGCCTATGGTAGTGAGAAAACTTCTCAGAGATTTTCCTAACACACCTGGTCTGAGCCAGCCACAATGTACCTTAGCTTTTTGTGTGTGGGAGCCAAAAGTGAAAGCCTAATCAGAACATACTCCTACCACCAGAAAAAACTTGCTTAAAATTAGCTACTCTACTACATTTGATTGCAAAGTGTAAGACAAGGAAAGACCGGCAGGATGTAAATTGGATCGGTCAGTTATCTCAGGTTGATTTTGTCCAAAGTTATCCTGTAGCTAGAGAGTCATCTGGCTAAAGGGTTGGGGGATGGGATGAGTTTGCAAGATCTTTAGGCCCCTGTCATAAACAGATAGTTAAGGGTTAATGTCTCTTTTACCTGTAAAGGGTTACAAGCAGTGAACCTGGACCACCTGACCAGAGGACCAATCAGAAAACAAGATACTTTCAAATCTCGGTGGAGGGAAGTCTTTGTTTTGTGTTGTTTGTTTTTCTGTTGTTCTCTCTGGGTTCTGAGAGTGACCAGACATACCTACAGGCTCTCTAATTTTCTGTTCACGTAGTAAATACAAGTAGAAGGGCGGTTTAGTCTTTTTGATTGTTTTCTTTATTTGCAAATGTGTATTTTGCTGGAAGGATTTTAATTTGTATTTGTGCTGGGGGGAAGGCTTCTCTCTAGTGTCTATAAGCTGAAAGACCCTGTAACCCTTACCATCTTAATTACAGAGACAACTTTTACTTTTTCCTTTCTTTTATTAAAAACTTTTCTTTTTAAGACTTGATTGATTTTTTTTTCCTTGTTGAGGCTCAAGGGCATTGAGTCTGTACTCACCAGGAAATTGGTGGGAGACAGGGAGAGAAAGAGGACGGGGGAAGGTGCATTTCCCTTTGTTTTAAGATTCAAGGAGTTTGAATCATAGTGATCTTCCAGGGTAACCCAGGGAGGGAAAGCCTGGGAGAGGCTATGGTGGGGGAAAGGGTTTACTTTCTTTGTGTTAAGATCCAGAGGGTCTGGGTCTTAGGGTCCCCAGGGAAGGTTCTGGGGGGATCAGAGTGTACCAGGCACTCCAAGTCCTGGTTGGTGGCAGCACTACAGGATCTAAGCTGGTAATTAAGCTCAGAGGAATTCATGCTGGTACCCCATCTTTTGGACTCTAAGGTTCAGAGTGGGGATTTATACCATGACAGCCCCATCACTGTAACACTTCCTCCTACATGCATTCCTTATTGCATTAGTGATGGGGCTCCCACTGTTCACAACTGTGCTGAGGATAAATTAGATAAACAGCTTTTCTGGTTCAACTGCTGGGTCTGCCTATACTCAGCTGTGTCATCCAACAGTGGTTTTATGATGGGAATGACATGCAATATGGTCTTGGATAAGGCCATCATATTTAGCTTGGTATCTAAACATAAGCTTCAAGATGTGAAATGTGACTGCATTAACTAAGAGAACCACTAGCTACTGCTTTCTTTTTTTTCCCACTTGACCTTAACATCCATCAGGATTCTTAGGTGGCATAAAAAGGCAAAGGCAAAAATATGAGTTCAGAAAAAGTTTAATAAACCTCAGAAAATGGTATTTTTATTGCAGAGAAAATGTGTTGCACAATTAAATTGGCATTTCAGTATCTGATGATAGTTGAGTAACAGCACTGATTATTTATATAGTAATACTAAATATTCTGGAATTTTACAACACTTAAGTGTTGTTTTATAAGCAATGTAAATAAATAATAATGCCATTTAATCAAGTTAATTCGGATTAACTGTTGAAAAAATCAAGATCACTTCCAATTTCCCAGGATTCATACATCTGCACTGCCTACAGTCACCTCCAGAGTTAGCCACCATGAACCAAATAGGCCATCCAAAAAATATGAAACAAATCATCTTTAAAATTGCACATAGCCGCTCACTAACAAAGTAAATTATTCTTCTTCTGAGCCTCAGATTTAAGGGCTCATGATTCCTTAAAGATAAAACAGTTCAATCTGTTACACTGTTTGCATTACAATCAACATGGTAGGAGACTTTTAATATCTCTTTTGCATAAGAAAGTTCAAACATTTTAATTTTTTTTTTAACTTCCAGGTGACACTTGAACTTTTTTTGCATCATTGTAAAGCAAAGTTTGTCACACGATTGTTTTGACAAATGAATTAGTCCAAGAATTAATTAGGTGCTCAGGTACCTTGGAAGGAGATGCCTTGGAAATAGCGGAGATAAAATAAATAGAAGAAAGACAATTATCTACAGCAAGCCAAACATTAAACCCCCAACATTAACCTTGACAAACTTGTTAGTTAGGAGATTGATTTCCACAGCATATAATCAACATGGGAAAATCCAAAGGGGGAGATGGGAAATATTTTTGAATACCTTTCCTTGGCCCCAATTCCATCCCTGCTGACATCAAAGTCCCAAAAGCAAACGCCCCATTGTCTTCAGCAAAAGCAGGATGTGGTTATTAGAGGTCAAACACATACAGCATCCAAACATGCTGGTGTAGCACCAGTTTCTTTCTACCTGCTCATTTCATCCCAGGAAACAGAATAATTCAAGGAGACTTGCAGGGGGAAGAGAGATTTAGTCAAAATTCTGTCCACTTAAATTTTTTCTCTGCATTTATGCTTAATCAATACATTTTATCTGGCCAAAGAGCTTAGGATACTACTACTTCAAGGTAAGTTCTAAGAATAGGCAGTGCAAATCACATTTTTTTCTTTTGAACACAAATTAGATTGTGACAGTATTAACAGCAGCTCTTAGATGGCTGGTTTGAGGTTTGCAGAGGCCTCAAACCACTTTTAGTCATTTTAAAGGGGTCTGTTAACTACAAAATATCTACATAAAAGATGATGAGACCACTGAGACCTCCGCTGTCCGACCCCTTAGGAACTGTTTATATATGTGCAAAGTGAATGTAAAACGCTACCATTCTGATGTGGTGTGGCTTGCACAGGTGTCAATGAGCACACAAGGTACATGGCAGTGCAGAATCTGATCCTCCAGATGGATTCTGTCCTCAGGGCCCCAACCACTGACATTAGGGTTGCTAACTTTCTGGACTGAACAACACTGAACACCCCTGCCCCGGCCCCCACTTGCTCCATCTCCCCACCCCCGCCGTCGCTGACTCGCTCATTGTCACTGTGCTGGGGCAGAGGGTGTGAGGGGGGAAGGGTTCTGGTTGGGGGTGTGGGCTCTGGGGTGGGGCTGAGAATGAGGGGTTTGGGGTGCAGGAGGAGACTACAGGCTGGGGCTGAGGGGTTTGGAGTGTGGGAGGGGGTGCTAGGCTGTGGCGGGGGGTTGGCATGTGGGGGGATATGGACTCTGGGCTGGGGGCATGGGCTCCAGGGTGAGGCCAGAAATCAGGGGTTCAGGGTGTGGGAGGGGGCTCCAGATTGGGGTAGGGGGTTAGGGTGTGGGGTGAGGGCTCTGGCTGGGCATGTGGGCTCTGGGGTGGGGCTCGGGTTGAGGGGGGTTTGGGGTGCAGGAGTGCGAGAGGGGGACAGGAGGTTGGAGTGCGGCCTCAGGGAGGGAGTTTTGGTGTGGGAGGGGGCTCAGGGCTGGGGCAGGGGAGCGGGTTCATAGTGTGGGTTCTGGCTGGCACTTACCTCAGGCAGCTCCCGGAAGTGGAGACATGTCCCTCTGGCTCCTAGGTGCAGGGGCAGCCAGGGGTCTCCATGCACTGGCCCTGCCTGCAGGCAGTGCCTCTGCAGCTCCCATTGGCTGCGATTCTCAGTCAATGGGAGCTGCGGAGCTGGCGCTCATGGCGGTGCCTGTGATGCATGGAGCCATGCATGGAAGCCCCCCGTCCATTCCGGTGCTTAGGAGCCAGAGGGACATGCCAGCTGCTTCCGGGAGCTTTTAGTGGCCCAGTTAGCTGTGTTAACCAGAGCCACCACGGTCCCTTTTTGACTAGGTGTTCTGGTCAAAACTGGACACCTGGCAACCTGAAGTCCAGCTGACTTCAATTGTTCTTGCGTATATGGGTGAAAGTCAGTCCCATGCAGAGGGCTGGCATGAGACCTGTGTATCACTTAAGTCCCACATAAACCCTCACCAAAGGATTTATGTAGGACTTAAGCGCTGTGTAAGCCTGTGAATTTTGCCACACGTGACTCAAGCCTGGTCTACACTGAGGGAGGGGAGCTAAGTTGGACTAAGTTACGCAACTTCAGCTACAAAATAGCGTAGCTGAAGTCCACGTACTTAGCGCTCCTTACTGTAGTGTCTTCACTGTGGTAGGTCGACTGCTTACGCTCCTGTTGACTCACCTGAGCCTCTCGCTCCAGTGGAGTACTGGAGTCGACGGGAGAGTGCTCGGCGGTCAATTTATCACATCTTCACTAGATGTGACAAATCGGCCTCCGCTGGATCGATCGCTCCGGCGTAGACATGCCCTAAGGGCTGAAGTATCAGGCCTGTTATTTCTCATTTGATCGTGACTGTGCTGCTGATAAAACATGTGGGGTTTACCTACCTTCTGATTAGACTATAGCTGTGCCACCTCCCATTGCCAGATATAAAGATGCTTCATCGCCTCCATTATAATTCTTGCCTGTCAGCTATTTATAACTGAGCTGTAAATATTCAGCTTAAGCATCCTCAGCCAGGAGGCACTTTGTATTATTTATTTCATTTAATACAATTGCAATAAAAATTGGTTTTACTGTTTATGAAATTATGGAATGATTATTTTAATAACTCTTCAGGCACTTTATAGTTGTATAACTCAAAACATATCCTAAAGTAACATTTCAGAGGTCAGACAATAGACTAATTTGCATAGATTGCTTTTGGTATTTAGAATGATTTTTTAAAATAGCCCAGACACTCAAGGTTTAAAGAAACAAAATAAAACATGAGTGCTTTCCAGTGTAATTTTGTTAATAAATAGTGGGCTGAATTTTAAATACATGTATATATTTAGAAGAGCTATTATGCAAATATTGTATTCATAATTTTAAGTGCACTTTAGGGACAATAATCATTGCTAGTGCAAAATTATTTGCAAATTTACTAGTGTATATGTGTGTGCGTGTGCACACATGCATGTGTGTTCATGCATGTGATTACACTTGGGAGTATCCTTAAGTCTTATGCTGAACTGATCCTCTCTCTAGTTAATTACAGTTTGAGGAGACTCATTCTAAGCCTGTCAATCAGATGTGTGGTACAAGTCTGCTCAGGCCTCATTTTAAAGCCCAAACTGGACCCAAACCAGACTGGAGTGTGTTGAGTCATTTTCAGACCTGACCCAAAGCCGGTATTTCCCCCTGAGCTTGTGTCAGCACGCTGCTGCCTTGGGGCTCATCCTTGCTGCTCAGCCTGGTGAGGATTTCCCACTCCTCACACCCCATAGACGTGTGCTCTGTGACTTGTCAGTACACTCACTCTGTAGCATATACAGCGCAATAAGGTGGCAGTGGCCAGCAGCAGTTGGGGCACGTAGCCGCCACTGCACCAACCCCACAGACAGGAGGAAGTGATCGAAGACAACCTGAGCAGGTCGGGTAGCTGTCAGACCAGACTCAAACTTGACTCTTGAGTTGGGTTCCGTTGGGTTCCCATTGGGCTGCAAAACTCTATATAGTGGGGGCACTTAAGAGAGATGTGAGGCACTCCTTCTCCCCAAGGCGGAGTCATTAGTTACCTTTCACAGCCTTTAGCCTTTGAGAGCCTACCATTGTCCAGCTAGCCTCCTTCAATTCCCTAAAGAGTTCTATAAAAGTTAGCAGCACAGACAATAGTTTATTCATTAGTACAACTATACTGGTATATCTTAGCCAATTGCCAATACAATCATCTTTCTGCCCTAGGGTAGGGTGTATGCCAGCAGAAGAAGTCATCTGTGCTGGCACAGATCTTTGTACAAATCTGACCCTTAAGAAGACAGGAGAGATCACCATCAGGTGATAACTAACAGGTAGGTCATCAATTAACCATTTGTGATGCTGGAAAAAAATCAGCAGAAAGAACATTCTTGTTTCAGTTACTTCAATAGGATGGACTTGCTGATCTCAGCAATGCTCCCCAAAGAGTATATTAAAAACAAACTATTCTATTTTTATGCAAATTCATGTTTTACAACAGATCCGACAGCCAGTGATAAATTCTTCTATTTCCTCACACTGGATGAGAAAACCCCCACTCCATACAGAATAGAAATTGTAATATCAGAGTGCCATTCTGAACAGGTGTGAAATAGATTCCCTTATTAACACTAGCGGCATAACATTTGTTCTTTTAACATGACATATTTGTCTGAAAAAAATCCCAGTTAATCATTTTATTCTTTACAATGATTGAAATGTACGCTAATTAATATGATCCTGGATCACCATTAGGAGGCAACACTTTTTTGGAAGTAAATTCGTTCTTTTGGTGCATAGGCTCCTTTAAATTACTTACTGCTCTAATAGTTCTGTAAGGACCACACCCTAGTATACTGGGCTCCAGTATGTTAAATGAGGTTATGCACACAGATCAGGGCTCTCTCTCTCATTTACATACCTTACATTCTTGCTCTGTCTTACCTTGTCTCTTTGTCTTTGGGCACTGCAGCTGATCCATAGCCAAACACCTGTTTGTCAGCCACAGACTGAACTACCTCGACCATGCCATGTGAACCCATAGCATTCCGTGCTTTTGCTTCCACAAACATAGATGCTCCTGGTTCTTTTTTAAAGGACTG
This sequence comes from Gopherus evgoodei, assembly GCF_007399415.2. Lineage (NCBI taxonomy): Eukaryota > Metazoa > Chordata > Testudines > Testudinidae > Gopherus > Gopherus evgoodei. The sequence goes on from NC_044323.1 coordinate 34,972,204, forward strand.
GCGACTAGGAGAAGACCTGTCCGGCTGGACGACATGAGGGGGCGCATGAATATTATGCTGAGTATGAATATCCATCAGTTTCATGTCAGTGACTCTGTGAGGAGAGGCAGGAGGAGTTTTAGAACCAAGGGTTGGCAAATGGCTGTCAGGGTATTTTCTAGGTTTTTGTCTGTACAATGATTGCTCCATCATTTCAGGTTGCAGAGAGGGGCTACAGTAAGTGTTTGAGGACCTCATTGTACTGCGATGATAAGCTACAATGTGATCAGGAACATCAAGAGGGTGTCCAGTATGGGGAGCAGCAACACTCATCCTCCCCTCATGATACAGGTAGGGGTCAGCATACAGGCCTTCATTTCGAAACAGTGCAAGGTTTTTGTTGCTCAGGTCCTCATCTGGTTTCACGTCCCTTCTTTCCAAAATGGCACTCGGGCTTGGTGATATGGATCTTGATGCTGGCACACTTGAGAGCCTGTCTCTGGGAATTGTTGCATTTCCTGGCACGCCCATGGGCCTGGCCCCACCATAAGGAATTCTGGATGGAGACGGGGGCATAGAGTGGGGCACAGCTGTTATGGGTGAGGAGCTTGGAATCGCATGAGAAGGATGCGTAGCAGATCCTGGCCGGGGAGTATTTGGGCCATCTCGGGCTATGTAAGCAATTTCTCTCTGCATCTGAAATAAAGGAAAACCATATGAGACACATCTTTACTCATTAGTTTACACATCTCATTAGCTGTTGCTTAGACATCAGCTACAGTGAAAAGAATTTAACTTAAATTTCTGTATTATCTATTTAAATAAAATAAACTCTTTTGAGACTGCAGCTCCTAATGAAAAGAGGATCTGCAGAAGGCAGGAAAATTGGCCCATGTTAATAGAATATTGGACAATTTTCTAAATTCATTTACTAATACAAGAAATATATTATGAGTATTCTCACTGATTATTTGCACTACAGTAGCATGGAGATGCCTGAACCGAGATCTGAGCCTCATTTTGCTAGCTGCTGGACATGCACATAGTGACAACAGTCCCTGCCTTGAAGAGCTTATATATCTGCCTGAACTAAAAATACAGTTATGAATGATTGATTCTAAATTTTGTCAGTGGACATCAACATTTTGCTGGTGCTTTTACTTATGTATCACAAATAAAGTCTGAAGAGGTATGCAGAGCAATGCCTGCAGCCCTTACTCAAGGCAAAATAAACTCTAGTAACCAATGGGACATTTGCTTCACTGCAGGATTTGGCCTTCTGATAATATCTTGCTAAGATCATTAATTTTGTGCAGAAATCTGAAAATTATACATTGAGTGTATGTAGCATTGTTGTTGAGTGTAGGTAATTTCTGCTAGAGTTTTGTTGATATAAGTGAAAATGAATGTGCACAGAACAGTCTTCTGATATAAACCATGTATCACAGACTTTCTGTATCACATGGCCAAAGATACTAGAGTGACTATTCATAGACTTTGTTTAAAAATAAAAGCCACTTACAACCACTTCCAGCTAAAACTGACATAAAAAGAGCTGCAGTAATTGCCGACAGGAAGGTGGGAACAAACAGGAAAAAGAAGGGGAACACATCTTTTGAAGGATGCGTTAACTATGCCCCTAGCCAGCTAGCGAAAGACTGAAAACTTTGGAGACAATGGTATACTCATTTGCTGCAGGGAACAGAGCATCTCACTCTGCTCAGCAGTGACCTCTCCAGACGACTGAGCATTACCACTGACAGGCACAGAAGCCGATCTCATTGCTGCAAGCTTAATTAATGCCTCTGATGACGAGTCTTGAATGATAAGTAGGGGAGGATGAGGATCAACTGAGTTCCGTCAAAGATGTAGGGGACCTCATTTCCAAAGGAAAAAATCTTCACTTTGCTTTAGAATGTGTTGTTCACTCAATATGGTATGTCTACACTACACTGTGTGTGGGGGTCAGCCTCCCAGCCCAGGTCCACAGACTTGTGCTAGTGCTCTAAAAATAGCTGTGTAGACATTGTGGCTTGGGCTGGACTTTGGGCTCTGAAGCCCAGGGTAGAAGAGGGGTGGGGTTGGAGAGGAGGGGAAGCTTGAGAGCCTGAGCCGCAGTATCATAGCAGCAACTACACAGCCGTTTTGAGTGCACTAGCATGAGCCTCGCTACCACAAGTCTGAGGAACCAGGCTGGGAGGCTAGCTCCAAGATGCTGTATAGACCTGTTGACATCACACTCCATCATTTACATGGGATTCCAGCAAAAAACCAAATTCATCACCAAACCAGAATGATCGCTACCTTAATTTCTGTAGAAACATTCGCCCTATGTGCCTTGTTATGCATCGTCTGTTTGAAATCCTTGTCAATTTTTACTCCATCATATTACGATAATGTGGCTGGATTTGCAGCAATCACAATGCATGCCAGCTAGTGAAGCAAGGAGTTACATTCTCTCCCTATCCCACCCACAAGTTTTTCCATTGTTAAGGAAATTGTCATTCCTGTATATACAATACAACTGTTCCTCTCACAGCTTTGAAATTACAAATGACTCTCTCTAGGACTGGAGTTCAGGGATTTGCAATACCAGGCATCAACAAGAAGCAAGGAGAGGAGATAACTGGCAGCAGCAGCAAAAATACAGATATAAATAAAACAGAACAAAGAAGAGCATAAGGCTGGGCTGTGGAAACAATAACAAACTCCAAGCCAGACTGTTTCAGCCACAAGGAGAGACATGGACATTTATCATTTGTTCAGTGAATTAGTATAATTTGGGATTTTAAATAAAAACTGTACAATAAATTTAACATGCACAACCCCAACTGAATAAAAGATAAAATGAGATGACTGATATTTTACATACACAGCTGTCTGCCCTGTTTTGAGAGACAGGGCTGGTCTTACAGGTGGGCACCGTGGTCATAGGGATGCTGTGGTCAAGCAGATGCTGCAAGGTAAGAGGTGAGCGCCAATGACCTGGGCTCCACTCTCCACTTGTGGGTGGCTTCATTGCTGGCGTGGTGTTCCGGTTTAGCAGAAGGGCAGGCAGGTTGGGCTGGCTCCCAGCTGGGGGAGGGGTGAAAGTTGTGGGAGGTGTTGTTTCTACTGGTGGCTTGGGAGGGTCTGCCCCACGGGTGAGCTGCAGGAGTGCCACTGGGCCTGGAGAAGTGCCCTGCGGGGGTGTGCAGGGGCCAGGGCTATACCATGTGCTATACCCAGGCTATACCATGTGCCAGTCTGTTCTGGGCTGTGGGGTGAGCTGCTTCTGCCAACTGTCTCCTTCTCTCACCCCAGGCTGCCTGGTGTAGCCCATCCACCAGGGTAGCTGCTCACTTGCCCCCAAATGCCTGTGGAGCAGGGTGGAATGGGCGTGCCTGGGCTGGTGGCAACTCTCTTGTGGTCGCACAATGGTGTCCACAGTTGAGCGGTGCTGAGGAGTGGAGGTGGTGGTGGAGCTCCCTGGGCAGGTTCCCAGTAGCTCGGGGAAACAGACCCTGTGCTGGGCGCAAGCTGTGCTGGGCTTCCATTTGTGCCTTACTGCACTCCCATACCTCCAGCGCTTTGCCCGCTTGCCAGCCCGGTGTTCTCGCTCTGGGTGCCAGAGGCTTGGGTGCTACAGCGAGCCAGCGCTGAGTGTCCTGGCTGCCCATGCTGTTTGCAGTTGTCTCTGCTGGAGGTGCACACAGTCCACACCATAACTTAAAAGTTTCTCCAGTAAACTCATGGTGTGTGACCGTACTGTGTATCTGTACTTAACCTCAAAGAAAGGGTGCCAAAATACAAATTTGCCCATGGCGTCATTATCCCTAAGGCCGACCCTGTTGGGAGACAGTCAGACACTGTGCTGTGTGTCTTCTGAAGCCAGATGCTATGCACAGGCCTGATCCAAAGCTCATTGAAGTCAATGGAAAGACTCCTGCTAACTACAGTGGGCTTTGGATCAGGCCCTCTAAGTGTAAATCTGACATGTGGCAATGGGTGCTTGTGACTGTGAGAATAGTATTGAGACCAAAGTCTATAATCATTGTGCACAATAACAGTCTTCCAAGGTGCAGAAACATAGATGCTGGGATTCCCAGGCAGGCAGACACACGAGAAATTTGATAATATGAGGCGGAAAGGAGAAAAGTGTCCACAGGAAACTTGAGAAGCCCAGAATTAACAGTGACAGGTCTAATATCCCCTAGTCAATCCAACACTCATGGTGAATGGACACTCATTTCTCCTGAAGCAGAGGACCATTCAGCACAAAATTCCTGTTTTGTTTAGGTGCGTTAAGACATAAATGAAGAATTCACACAGGACCGGGAATATTGTTCAAAATAGGACTGGTCAGTACTGGCATTTGCAGTCCTTATCCCGTATCCATTTGTGCCAAGTACTGGCACATTTATTATTATTTATTCCCTATTTGTACTACAGTAGCACACAGAATTCTCCGTCAAGACTGGGACCCGCCAGACTGAGGCCCCATTGTTTTGGGCATGGCACAAACATATAGAAAGACACTGTCTCCATCTTGAAAAGAGTATAATGTAATTGAAGACATGACTCAAAAAGTGGGTGCAACAATCAGAAGAAGAGAATGGCAGGGGTGGAAAGAGGAGGAGGGAGGGCATGGATAACAATGACAGGAACACAGGGTTATGTAGATGGGACACCACAGCTTGATGAATTGGAGCCATACAATTTGTGTGTGTTTGGATCTTAACTTCTGCTTTCACCTGTCCAGTTTCTTTTTCTCTTGTTGCCTCTGTTCCAAGTACCCAGATTTTTTGCCCATGAGCACTTTAGAACTGCATACAACGGTCTCTTTTTTCCTTCTTATCTCTGTTCTAACTTTTGTGAGTTTCTTCTCTCTCTCTTTTTAATTCTATTTTGCTCTTTCTTCTTTATCCATCCTCCCTCTATTCCCCTCCCCCCATACACTGCTAGTATACACTGGGCCTTATGTTCTGGCGTGAAAGGCAAATGTCTCAGGAACAAAGTAAAGAGGCCACTGAGCTGGCCCGAGCCAATATAAGTGATCTCCTGTCACAGCCAGTCTGCAGTAAGGGTGAGAGTAGGAATGTTCCTAATGTAGTCATGATGTCCCATGCTTCACAACTGCCTATATAAGAAAAAGCCCCAAATATCAGGACTTTTTCTATAAAATCAGAACATCTGGTCACCCTAAGCCACACTATCACATATGCCATGGGGTGTGGTTTTCCTTATGATGCAGTTTTCCCTGTCCCTGGTGCTCCTCTCTCCTCCGCTGCTCTTTGTCCTGGAGCAGAAAACTCAGCCAGCCCTTAGTCTGGAAAATGCAGCATAAAGCAAGTACCATCACTTCTTCTGTACTCAAATGCCAGGGGGAAAAAAGCATTAACTTTCAGTTTCTCTAGTAAAAAAGATCTCCCCATTTTAAATAACAAGAGCTCCTCAGCAGCTGTGTTAAACAGCAGTAAAATCTGTAAAATACACAAAGGCTTAGCAGGAATGCCATGATCAGTGAATATTTTACCTCAGGAGCAAAGAAATCAGACGCACACTGCACAGTAAAGCTCATATATATGGCTGTGCGCCTCGTTTTGAAATTTGTTTTTCAATCTTTTACTGAATACTGAATTTTGAACTCAGTTACATACAGAATGGTAGCAAATCTGACTCATGCAGCTCCACAGTCTGCCTGGCTCACACACAGTTCCAAGTTATGGAATGGAAGCCATAAAAGAACCTCCTGCACAAGGCGTGTATGGGCTGTGTAGAATTGCAGTCTCTGTACTCTATGGAGTGCAGGGCCTGGCCCATCCCTAAGTCCCTGAACCGCATGGCACCCCAGAGGAGAGGATGGAGGCCTTGTGGGCAGCAGAGGACAAGCATGCAATTGAGTAAAAGATGCAGTAGTAGGTGTGGCATGTTTCATGATGCATTTTGCCTTCCAGTGCTCCTGTTGAGGCTGCTCTGCCATGCTGCCCCTTACGCTAAGCTGTACCTAAATGGTACTATCTAGACCACATCTTTTGTATTTTTCCCTTGCATACAAATAAGAAGAAAATGTTAAAACAAAGGTCTGATACTCTGAACTCTGTTCCTTGTTCTACTACCAACTCACTGTGTCCTTAGGCAAATCACATCACCTCTCTGTGACTTGGTTTACTCAACTGTAAACTGGATTTAATAATTAATATTTTTCAAGGGCTTTGAGATTTTTGAATGAAGATGCTATGGAAAATGCTAAGTATTATTACAAAAAATTAATATATTTATATGTAAATAATTGTTTAATGAATAGGTTCTGTAATCACTCCACTAGAAAAAATCTACTGCTTTGTTAATCAAGTGAAAGATTTAATTTAAAAAAGACAAATGAATTAATTTATTCCTTCATCAGAATAAAATTAAAACCAACTGTCCTAATTAACCTGAAATCTTAGTTTTAGTAGTTGCATTATAATACAGTTTCTATAGCTGAGTTACTGACCTTCCATTCTAGCTTTGCACTGCTGGAAGAATAAGTCAACTTTACTAAATTTTGCAAATAAATGTCAGTTTAGTTCTGCACTGGCTGAAATAATTTAATTTGAAATAAGAAACAATACCTCTGAAAATTAGACCTGGAAAACGGTTTGAAAAACACCAGTGGCCTCTAACCACAACTGAACATGTCACTAATGCCTATAAAAAGTATTAATTTACTGGCTCCAGTGACAACCCCACATTAGAGTACCTAATCGACTGGACGTTGTAGATTGCAAAGTAGTGGTTTTTCCTCCTCTGCCCATGCTACCATTCCATGTTTCCATTCTTCTTTAATCACCAACCTTGCAGTCTGCCAATGTTAATCAGGACTTTGGATACTCCTTCCAACTCCCCTGCTCTCTGTGCTCATAAACCCTATATAGGGTGACAGCTCACTTCTAAATGAGGGTGAAGTGGTTGCGTTATAGGAACCAATGGGAGCTGCTCAGCTACTCTGGAAATGTTGAGGGAGGTGTTATGGTGCATAAGCTATAATCCTCCTACTAGCAGGAGAACTTGTTTTCTTGGAAAGTGGCTGCTGATCACCTCACCTTCATACTGTGATGTACCACTGCTATAGGCAACATTCAGTCCCCATGGCCCAACACAGACCTTCGGTGCTATGCATCCATATGAAAAGGGGTATGGGCACATGTACTGTCTAGCCATGAGAAGCACAGTGCACTTTTTCAATGTACTGTATGGTTGCTGCCTGCATGCTGGCTCAGGTGGTGTGTGCAGCTTAGCTGGTACACCATCTCTCCTTCCATATGGCACAGGATCAAGCACATACTTCACATTTTTCTTGATTATACCCAGTTCTTTCATGTACACCTGCACATAAGCCTAGCCTCTACAGTTATGCAAATGTTTATCTCATGGTATTTTACATGTTTGGCTCAGATGTTGCCCTTATGTATACCTGCTCACACAAGTTTAATTCACACAGTATCCTAAAAGTCTTATGGGGAAGCAAAGAATACTCATTTAACTTTGTATTGAATATAAAGCAAATCTGTAAAACTGCAAGCTAGCCACAAAACAAACTTAAGAGCAAAAATAATGGCTGACTGCTTAAACTCATCTATAGTCAATGTGTACATTAACCATGGCTTCTATATACATGTGGAAAAGATTTTCAGGAAAAGATCTGAGACTGTCTGTTGTTTCAGGCACAAATTTAAAAAATATTTGTAAGTACTTTACCTCTAATCCATGTATTTGTGCCTACTGTTCTGAGACTACTATTAAAAACAATACTATTTTTTTAACTAGACAACACTGCAACTCAAAGACAAATAAAATGATCCTTGCTAAAGGTTTTTACTCTGAAATAATTAAAAGCCACTTACTTTTACTTAGGGCAATCACCTGCATGGATACAGCAAGAACAACAACATTTGGTTCCACTTCATAAAATACAGTTCTTTTGTTTACAGCCTTGAATCTGAATCCTTGGTCTAGAATATGTCATTTTAGGCATCCAGCCTTCTTGGAAAAAGATTTTAAACCTTAAAAAGGCTCCTCATTTCCTCTGCTTGCAACAAGTATGGGCCACCTTGTTTTACTGGATCATCCAAATAGTGCCGCTTTAAGAGACTAAAGTACTTTTCCACAGGAGAAGTCAGCAATTTCTCCTCCCCTTAGAAATTAGTCACTAAATAACCTTTCTGGCATGTCACCCAGCCACAAACTGTGCATCCTACCACTATGTAATTCAATCACTGAACAATTTCTTTAACGTGGGTGTATAAAATATAAAGAAGAGACTAACATTAAAGAATGAAGCAATACAGAGTCGTGCAAAGGAGTGAACCATAAATAAAACAGCAGGTAACCTTTATTAAGGGGAAAAGGCTTATTCTAAAAGAAAACAATATGAAATACACGTTAATTATTATGTAAGAACTTAGTAAACTCCGCATTGCAGAAAACGTAGGAAAAACGCAGAACACATTGATTTGAGCAACTTTTAAAGTATTCAGATTGGCAGAGAAATTTAGTGGAGTGAAATGTGAAACTCTCCCTAAGATATAGCACCTGAGCAAAACAAGAGGCTGTCTACTAATTAACCAGTCACCTTAGCAGCTTTACTAAGCTGAACTTTGAGACCATCGTAAATCAATTTCATTGCTATCTCATCAGAACATTGCACAAGCAATTAAGATCACTTTTGAAAAAAGAGAATTAAAAAAAAGCAACTGTTGATTATTTATTTACGATGATTACAGGAAAATGACCTTCCCTCTGAAATATTCAATAACGTTGTAAATACATTTTTAAAAATACAATACTCACTCAGGTTGGAGAAATGGAACTGAAATGACACAGGGAAAACACAACACAAGCACTTTACAGCATTGCAGTTATCTGCTGGGTGTTTATTTTAAAAAAATGCTGCCTGTGTCATTATAGAGGGCATTTGTGGGCTAGAGCCACAAAGAGATTTAGATGTTTAGCTGCCACTTTCCGTGCCCAAAGCCAAAATCTCAAATCCCTGCTCAACTGCCACCTAACCCTGTAGGTGCCTAAGTTTCCAGTGGTGAAATCCCCTAGCTGCCTGAATTTCTGCCATTGGGAATGTGCACAGCTGCCTAAGCCCTGATGCCAAGGCCCTAAGACTCAATGGAATTCACAGACTAGGTGTCCCCCTGTCTATCTTGCCTGCAGATCCCAATCTGGTAGTACACTGGGTCTTGGACAAAAAAAAGCTGGAAGAGGACGAGAAGATAGTGGTGGTGCTGCCCCCTTTATAACTACAACACCTATGCAGGATGACCCAGGCTCAAATCACTCCTGTGCCTAAAGTGGAGCAGGGATTTGAATCTAGGTCTCCTCTTCAAAGAGTGCCCCTAATCACTGGGATATGAGGAACCTCTCAATCTTCCTGCTGAAGCTGTTCCACTTTGGTCATTGGAACAAGGACTAGAGCCTGTCTCTCCCACATGCCAGCTCGGTGCCCTGACCACATGGCTATAGAGTGTCTCTCACACTTGCTCTGGCCCAGTGGCTGTTAAGTATTCTACACGAAGGGGAACAGCTTCAGCAGCAAAGTGAAAGGGCCGTGCCACAGAACACCCTTTAAGCCCAGTAGTTAGGGCACTTACCTGAGAGATGAGAGAGCTGGGTTCACAGTAGGCAGAAGGAGAATTTAGAGAGGGTTCACAGCTGTGATGTCTGAGCAGGAGACACCTCCCTCCAGCCCAGACCTAGGCACCTGAACTCCCTCTCATTGGCATATCTTATTAGATGGCTTAGATCTTTCCCCACTCAGCATGCTGGCTTTTGTGGATCTCATTGTTAGGTGCCTATCTCTCCCAATACCTTGCATAGGAGCCTGGGCACCCAACTCAGGGCTATGGATTACATTAGGTGGCACGTTTCCTAAAAGAGCTGTCCATAAATGACCTCACACAGTTTTTGGTGATTTTCAAGACCCACGCACCGCTTGAAACACTTGTTAACAGTGAAACAAACACAAAATTAAGGACACACTCATGCACCCCCTTAATATGTTACTTAATATACAGACAGCCCCAAACATTAGGCCTTGCAACACTGATTACAAATCCCCTTTTCTATGGTCCTAGCCCCACAGTTTATTTCAGCTGGAGGAAAGGCATAAAGCGTTACTGATGAGAAAGGGGAAAAAGTGAGAGATGTACTAGCCTTGGGAAATTTGCTGGGTTAATCTCTAACCTCCTTCCTTCAAGAGAACCAAACTCATATAATTTGAGTTGTACATGTATGGGATTATATGACTGACATCTGCTCAATGTGCAGCGGCAATCAAAAAAGAATGTTAGGAACCATTAGGAAAGGGATAGATAATAAGATAGAAAATATCATAATGCCTTTATAATAATCCATTGAACGCAGGCATCTTGAATACAACATGCAGTTCTGGTGCCCCATCTCAAAACAGATATATTAGAATTGGGAAAGGTATAGAGAAGGGCAACAAAAATTATTAGAGGTACAGAAAAACTTCTGTAAGATGAAAGATTAAAAAGACTGGGACTTATCAGCTTGGAAAAGCAACGACTAAGAGGGGTATGATAGAAGTCTATAAAATCTTGACTGGTGTGGAGAAAGTGAATAAGGAAGTGTTACGCTGCTCTACAGCCAAAATGCTTCTGAAATAAATGTAGTCCAACTTTACTAATTCTGGGTCACTGAGAACGAAAATGATGCTTAAAATTGTTGATTGGCTCTAGTTTTCAAGATATGCTATTGGGTCAGTATATACGACCCTTGACTTGGGAATGCCGGAGGAGAAGTGAGTTATAAAGGGAAGGGATCTCAATTTAAACCAGAAATGACTAAAATACATCTTTGACTGGATCTATGAATAAATCTATGACTGGGTTTGGACAGTACTTGCTTTTGAGGCAAAACAATGAATGATGCAATCTGAAGCTGGTATTGCATCATACATGATATGAATTGCATCATGTTATTCCTAGAAGTCATGGATGATGCAATCATAATGAAGCTTACATCACTCTGCTGAACAAATTGCCCTATATCAGCTCTAGAAATCATACAGTGTCGTGCTCTCTTATTTGTCAGTGTTTGATTTTGCAAAGGGACACATTTCTGTTTAGTCAAAGTGAGCAGAGATGCCTCGTACTTGTGTGAACAGTGCAGATAACTTCTGCTATGTTTGTGGTGAAGTGACTTTTGCATCACAAAAGCGCAGTAGAACCACTATGGTTAAGAAAGCCTATCACCTTTCTTTTGGCTGCAAAATTGGAGATCAGGACATATGCTGCAACACTTGTGCAACAAATCTTCGCCAGTGGTTGAACAGGAAAAGGAAATCTATGCCTTTTGCAATGCCAATGATTTGGAACGAGCCAACAGATCATACCAGCCATTGTTACTTCTACATGGTGCCTCCAGTTAGGAAAGGTGTGTCAAAGAAGAAAAAGTGGACTGTGCATTATCCAAACATTCCATCAGCTATACGCCCAGTACCCCATGGAGAAGGACTGCCGGTTCCTGATGCACCAGAATCATTCTCACTTGAGTCAGACGAGGAAGAGGAAGAGGATGAAATGTCTGGTCCTGAACCATCAATGTCACAGGACCCACATTTTCTCCCATCCTCCTCCTCTGAACCATACTTCATAACTGAATGACCTTGTCAGGGATTTGGAACTACCCAAGAGTAAGGCAGAGCTGTTGGGCTCCAGACTACAGCAGTGGAATCTCCTGGCAGGCTATCAGGGCAAATGGAGCCCAGCAATGCTTGCAGACTATTGCTGGACAGTGACAAGAGATGCTCCATTTAATGAATACAAGAGACAAGCCAAGAAGCGCCGAGTAGACACTGAATAGGACTAAACTATGGAAATAATAGTTTTTTGCCTTTTGTTTCATAATACATTTTATTTATATAACCCTTTTGCTGATTTTTAAAGTGTTACATAAACAGGACAGGTGAAATATTATCATGTAAAGCAACCATAAACACATGAAAAGACTTAGGTTTACAATTTATGATTAAAACTCTACTATCTACACAATATACATAGACATAAAATGTAAAAACTTAAATATCTTAGAAACAGTAGCCAATCAGTTGTTTTAATTGTCATATTTGAATTCAGCACATCAAAATACATAATAAATATCACATTTTATCTCTGAAGCAGACGACTTCTCAAAAATTGTAGACCAGTGTTATTTACTCTTTCACATAACACAAGGGGGTCACACAATGAAATTAACAGGCAGAGGCTTAAAGCAAACAAAAGGAAGTATTTCTTCACACAACACAAGTATTTCTTCCACATCCCTGTGGATCTAGTTGCCAGGGGATGTTGTGAAGGTCAAAACTATAATATAGTTTTAAAAAGATTTAGATAAGTTCATGGAGGATAGGTCCACCAACGGCTATTAGCCAGGATGGACAGGGATACAGCACCATGCTCTGTATGTCCCTAGCCAAAGTCTGCAAGAAAATGGGAGTGGATGATGAGATGGATCACTCGAAGATTGCCTGTTCTGTTCATTCTCTCTGAAGCAGATGGCATTGGCCACTGTCAGAAAACATGATACTGAACTACATGGACCTTTGGTCTGACTCAGAATGACTGTTCTTATGACTCTGTGTGTGTGTGTGTGTGTGTGTGTGTGTGTGTGTGTGTGTGTGTGTGTGTGTGTGTGTGTGTGTGTGTGTGTGTGTGTGTGTGTGTGTGTGGTGTCTTCCGTGATGGGATGTGATTGGAATAATACTTTTCTATTCCATTTTCCCCAAAGCACTTTGCAAAAATTAATTTAGCTTCACAACACTTCAATGAGAAAGGCATTATTACAATTGTTTCACAAATGGGCAAACTGAGGCACAAGGTGGTCAAGTGACTTGACTAAGGTCAGTGGTAAATCTAGGAACAGAGTCCAGGATTTTGGACTCTCAGTCTCATGCACTAATCAATAGATATCATTTCTGTTTCAATAAGCAGATGGAAGAACTCTTTCACATTACAGACAGCTTTGGCATGTTGTGACACAAGCATTTTCTTTTTTTAAATGTATAAAACATCACCACTGGTCTTCACTAGAATTTCACAGTATTTTCACACAATATATTCACATTTTTTAAAAACAATAGCTTGATTAAATATTTGGACTAGAAATATATTAATGGAACGTCATGGCATAAAAAGACCATTAAATCAATTTATTTGTATTTTGAATTTAATCAGTCTGGGTTTGTTGTTTCTTATGTCTATAGGAAGCAAAACATTCTCTACCATTGAGGCATCTGGTTTACATTTGGCAGCTTTAGCTAGCCCATCAAGCACTCACTTTTCTTAAACAGTGATTTGGATGCTTGATTTAGTTATAACTAAAGTCAGAACTGCTGACCAACTTGACCCCAGAAACACCAAAAGTGGAAACCAGACAAATTGTTTAAACATACTGATAACACAGGTGCTTCCTAACAAGTGTAGTGTATGTTCTACCAATAGCCCTTTTAAAAAAAGTTTAACAACCCTGCTGTGAGAAATCCCATTAATATTGTTATAATATGGAGTATATGGGGGGGTCACTATCTCTTACTGTAGTTGATCTGCAATGACTTACAAACTGATAGGATGCACATAAGAACAGCCATATTGGGTCACACCAACGGTCCACCTAGCCCAGTATCTTGTCTTCCGACAGGCACTAATGCCACGTGCTTCAGAAGGAATAAACAGAAGGGGCAATCATTGAGTGATCCATTCCCTGTTGTCCACTCCCAGCTTCATTTTCCATAACTGGACTCTAGCATAATAGTATACCCCAGAACACCAGCTATACTCTGACTGGGTTCCTGCGCATCAGACACAATAAACAATAAGCTTCAAGTATGTCTGATGCACAGGAAGGCTTTTATTACTTAAGGAACGAAGCCTCTTTTAATTTGAAAATATGTCATAGCCCAAATTTATAAATAATGCATGGACATGTCATTATCAAGACTGCAATTCAATCTCTGAGTTCTTAGAATACATACAAACCACTCAAGCATCACTCTCCATTTTAATTACTTTATCTGAGCCCCTCAAGGCTTGTCTGTCTTGCCTTGCCTTATTCTGCTTTTACTTGGAAGCTATTTACTTGTTTATAATATTCCGTATGAGGTTTCTTTTTCAGCTTGACACACAGTACAAAAAAGGGCATGATCCTGAGAGGTACCAAGCATCAGGCTTCGTCAGGATCAGGCACAAAATTCTGGGCTATTTATTGCTCTAAAATCCATGTTAGTGAAAGGCTGAAGTCACCACTGGGCACTTAACTACACCATTCTCCCTAATTTCCTCTAAAACACTAATAACTTGATTAGTCTCATGGAGTTTTGCAAATATTTTCCCTTCCCATTAATTTCTCTTTATTTTTATTAGTTGAAAAATGTTACAGACCCAAGGGGAAAAATACCATTTATAAAGGTTGGACAAGATTTTTTTTTTTAAATTTATTTCAATGCATATGTGTGACACAAGGATGTTTCCACTTTATCATCTGTTCATTCTGACAATTATTCCTTTTCTTTTTTTTAATATTTTTATAGCTGGAAATAGTTAAGTAGCTAGTCTCTTATAAATAACTGTCTTTTCTATAAATAACTGTCTCCTTGAAAAAACGCAGACAAGCTGACGTGCACTAGACTGTTTATTACTAATTTAGGGCCTGAACCTGCACTCCAGGACAAACTTTGCCAGAGTATGGAGTCAATGGGAGTTTTGCTTGAACATGACTAACTAATACAGTCCCACAAAACCCAAAAACTAAGGTAATTTGGAATAAACTTTAAAAATAGTCTCACATTTTCTAAAGCAGCCCTCCAGCTAAACATCTATATTTATAGCCACTTAGATTTCTGTGGCATCTCCAAAAAGATCGAAAAATGGAACCATCAGAATTCTTATTTGAGTTCTGATGGCAGGTCCAGATGGATGGGGAGGTAAGAGAATAGTTCTAGCAGCATAAGGAGGCTTAGAGTTGTGACATTCACAGATGATTTAGTGTCTGCGCTCTTAGCATACTTTCTGATTTATATTACCTCTTAACAAGGTCTTCACAGATTCCTAAGGCACTTGCTAAAGCAGAGTATGTCCTGTGGTAAACACAGGTGCTGTAAACTTCCATCACCTAATATTCATTCCAAATGTCCCATTTCTTTTCAAAAATCACTTAACTATCAACTAGTGTGAACCACCATAAAGAGCTCTATAGTACTTGTGCTTCAGCACTGGCATAGAAGGACTTCTTGTAGAAGAGATGGCTCTGACAACGTTAGGCAAGCTGTGTCTGAACCCACTGAACCAGGGCTGGCTCCAGGCATCAGTCAACCAAGCACATGCTTGGGGTGGCATCTTGGGGCGGGGTGGCGCTCATTTTTTTTTTTTTTTGGTTCAACGGGGCAGTGCTGGAGGGTTTTGTTTGTTTGTTTTTGTTTCTGCCAGGTGGTGCTCGAGGGGGCGGGGAGGTTCGGCAGTGCAGCGCTTGGGAGGGGCGGGGACTTGGGCGGCAGGGCGCTCGGGTAGGCGGGGGCTTGGGTGACGCGATCAGTGCTCGCGGGGGGGTGCTTCGGCAGTGTGGTGCTCGGGGGGGCGGGGCTTCAGGCAGTTCCCTGCACTGAACCCAGGCACCTGAACACCAAGCCAGCATCATTTTTTTGCAGAATATATTTTTAAAATGTTTTAATATTGTAGATTAAATGCGTGGTCAGCCATTTGGTGGTGGTAACATTTCAGCAGAATCAAGAATTTCACATGATTAAACATTTATCAGAAATTAACTACAGGCAAGTCGGGGTGGGTGAATCTTGTGGGGGATGAAGATTCTGCAAGCCTCTCCAATTATTTCTGGGGTCACAAAATTAGGGTTAATATAACAAGCTGCATGAGCCAGAGACTATGGGATTGGCTATTATTTCAAGCTGCAATCCTCCCACTCCCCTGCAATTTAAACCTCATGTTTTCTCCCAGAGGTGATTCAATACAAATAAACATGTTTTTCTAGCTATAAGGAAGTCATTGGTACACACACTCACACACACATATATATATAAAGCTACCCCCACCCTGCCAAAAAAAGCTAATCTGGCATCGGTGGCTGTGCTAAACTATACACATCTACAATTGTGCTGATTTGAGCGAACAGGAGCTGCTAACAGGGAGTTTTGCAAGGGAGTTTGGAAGGGGAGTAGGAAGGGGGGGTCCCTTGTCGGTCTCATCTGTGACCCATTGGTCCCCTGAACCCATAACCTGAGCCACATCAAAAATCTTTCTGTTTACAGCAGAGAGGAGCGGACAGGGAACTGTAGACGGGAATTTGCGAGAGTTTGACAGAGGGAAGCTTACAATGGTGAGGAGGACCCGCAACACCTGTGCCAGCACTGCTTCTGTCTCCTCCACCTGCGCCTGTAGCCAGACAGAGCACCAAAGCATGGATGCTTTTACCCAGATTCTGGTGTGGGCTTGCAAAGACTGTAATTTGCAATTTCCACTTACTGATATCCAGGCTGGGGGTGGCATCCAATGTGAAAGGTGCCTGCTGGTGGAATCTCTCAGGCAGCAGGTGGGAGAGCTACAGGAGGAGGTGGCCAGGCTGAGGAACATCTATGTCCATGAGCAATTCCTGGACAGTATTCATGTGGAGACAGCTGATGGTGCTGTCCCAGTTGACAGGACTACCGACACACCAGTGGAGGAGGAGATGCCTCAGGGTGTATCTGACACACCAGTGGAGGAGGAGGCTCAGGGTGGACACAGCCAGCTGGTTACTTCTAGCAGCAGGCAGTGCTCCACCGCTGCTGCGAACCCTCTTGTTGTGGTAAAAGATAACTGTTATGCTCTTCTTGATACAGGAGAGAAGAAATCACCCCCAACAGTGAAGGGGGTGAAGCCTCGTACCCCTAAGGCTGGGAGGTCTGCTACCACCACTGATAAGAAACGTAGGGTAGTGGTGGTTGGAGACTCTCTGCTGAGGGGGACGGAGACACCCATCTGTCGCCCTGACCGTTCATCCCGGGAGGTATGCTGCCTGCCAGGGGCCCGTATCCGAGATGTTACAGAGGCTTTGTCGAGGATTATCCGGCCTTCTGACTACTATCCCATGCTACTCATCCATGTGGGCACAAATGATACTGCGAGGTGTGACGCTGAGCAGATCAAGAGTGACTACAGGGCTCTGGGAGTACGGGTTAAGGAGTTCGGAGCGCAGGTGGTATTCTCTTCCATTCTTCCTGTTGAAGGTAGGGGTCCGGGCAGAAACAGATGCATCGTGGAGGTGAATGCCTGGCTGCGAAGATGGTGTCGCCAGGAGGGCTTTGGCTTCCTCAACCACGGGATGCTATTTGAGGAAGGACTGCTAGGAACAGATGGCGTTCACCTTTCGAAGCGGGGAAAGGCCTTATTTGCGCACAGACTGGCTAACCTAGTAAGGAGGGCTTTAAACTAGGTTCGACGGGGACAGGTGAGCAAAGCCCACAGGTAAGTGGGGAACAAGACCTGGGAGATGGGTTGGAAACAGGAGGGAGCACGGGCAATAATGGCAGAGAGGAAGGAGGGTCAGGGCGAAGCTGGGAGGCAAGATCAAACCAGTATCTTAGATGCCTTTATACAAATGCAAGAAGTATGGGTAATAAGCAGGAAGAACTGGAAGTGCTAATAAATAAATACAACTATGACATTATTGGCATTACTGAAACTTGGTGGGATAATACACACGACTGGAATGTTGGTGTGGATGGGTATAGTTTGCTCAGGAAGGATAGACAGGGGAAAAAGGGAGGAGGTGTTGCCTTATATATTAAAAATGTACACACTTGGACTGAGGTGGAGATGGACATAGGAGACGGAAGTGTGGAGAGTCTCTGGGTTAGGCTAAAAGGGGTAAAAAACACAGGTGATGTCGTGCTGGGAGTCTACTACAGGCCACCTAATCAGGCGGAAGAGGTGGATGAGGCTTTTTTCAAACAACTAACAAAATCATCCAAAGCCCAAGATTTGGTGGTGATGGGGGACTTCAACTATCCAGATATATGTTGGGAAAATAACACCGCGGGGCACAGACTATCCAATAAGTTCCTGGACTGCATTGCAGACAACTTTTTATTTCAGAAAATTGATAAAGCTACTAGGGGGGAAGCTGTTCTAGACTTGATTTTAACCAACAGGGAGGAACTTGTTGAGAATTTAAAAGTAGAAGGAAGCTTGGGTGAAAGTGATCATGAAATCATAGAATTTGCAATTCTAAGGAAGGGTAGAAAGGAGTACAGCAGAATAGAGACAATGGATTTCAGGAAGGCGGATTTTGGTAAGCTCAGAGAGCTGATAGGCAAGGTCCCATGGGAATTAAAACTGAGGGGAAAAACAACTGAGGAAAGTTGGCAGTTTTTCAAAGGGACGCTATTAAGGGCCCAGAAGCAAGTTATTCCGATGGTTAGGAAAGATAGAAAATGTGGCAAAAGACCACCTTGGCTTACCCTTGAGATCTTGCGTGACCTACAAAATAAAAAGGCGGCATATAAAAAATGGAAACTAGGTCAGATCACGAAGGATGAATATAGGCAAATAACACAGGAATGCAGAGGCAAGATTAGAAAAGCAAAGGCACAAAATGAACTCAAACTAGCTATGGGAATAAAGGGAAACAAGAAGACTTTTTATCAATACATTAGAAGCAAGAGGAAGACTAAGGACAGGGTAGGCCCACTGCTCAATGAGGAGGGGGTAACAGTAACGGGAGACTCGGAAATGGCAGAGATGCTTAATGACTTCTTTGTTTCGGTCTTCACTGAGAAGTCTGAAGGAATGTCTAGTATAGTGAATGCTTACGGGAAGAGGGTAGGTTTAGAAGAGAAAATAAGGAAAGAGCAAGTAAAAAAGCACTTAGAAAAGTTAGATGCCTGCAAGTCACCAGGGCCTGATGAAATGCATCCTAGAATACTCAAGGAGTTAATAGAGGAGGTATCTGAGCCTCTAGCTATTATCTTTGGGAAATCATGGGAGACGGGGGAGATTCCAGAAGACTGGAAGGGGGCAAATATAGTGCCCATCTATAAAAAGGGAAATAAAAACAACCCAGGAAACTACAGACCAGTTAGTTTAACTTCTGTGCCAGGGAAGATAATGGAGCAGGTAATCAAAGAAATCATCTGCAAACACTTGGAAGGTGGTAAGGTGATAGGGAATAGCCAGCATGGATTTGTAAAGAACAAATCGTGTCAAACTAATCTGATAGCGTTCTTTGATAGGATAACGAGCCTTGTGGATAAGGGAGAAGCGGTGGATGTGATATACCTAGACTTTAGTAAGGCATTTGATACAGTTTCGCATGATATTCTTATAGATAAGCTAGGAAAGTACAATTTAGATGGGGCTACTATAAGGTGGGTGCATAACTGGCTGGATAACCGTACTCAGAGAGTAGTTGTTAATGGCTCCCAATCCTGCTGGAAAGGTATAACAAGTGGGGTTCCGCAGGGGTCTGTTTTGGGACCGGTTCTGTTCAATATCTTCATCAACGATTTAGATGTTGGCATAGAAAGTACGCTTATTAAGTTTGCGGACGATACCAAACTGGGAGGGATTGCAACTGCTCTGGAGGACAGGGTCAAAATTCAAAATGATCTGGACAAATTGGAGAAATGGTCTGAGGTAAACAGGATGAAGTTCAATAAAGATAAATGCAAAGTGCTCCACTTAGGAAGGAACAATCAGTTTCACACATACAGAATGGGAAGAGACTGTCTAGGAAGGAGTATGGCAGAAAGAGATCTAGGGGTCATAGTGGACCACAAGCTTAATATGAGTGAACAGTGTGATACTGTTGCAAAAAAAGCAAACATGATTCTGGGATGCATTAACAGGTGTGTTGTAAACAAGACACGAGAAGTCATTCTTCCGCTTTACTCTGCGCTGGTTAGGCCTCAACTGGAGTATTGTGTCCAGTTCTGGGCACCGCATTTCAAGAAAGATGTGGAGAAATTGGAGAGGGTCCAGAGAAGAGCAACAAGAATGATTAAAGGTCTTGAGAACATGACCTATGAAGGAAGGCTGAAGGAATTGGGTTTATTTAGTTTGGAAAAGAGAAGACTGAGAGGGGACCTGATATCAGTTTTCAGGTATCTAAAAGGGTGTCATCAGGAGGAGGGAGAAAACTTGTTCACCTTAGCCTCCAATGATAGAACAAGAAGCAATGGGCTTAAACTGCAGCAAGGGAGATTTAGGTTGGACATTAGGAAAAAGTTCCTAACTGTCAGGGTAGTTAAACACTGGAATAGATTGCCTAGGGAAGTTGTAGAATCTCCATCGCTGGAGATATTTAAGAGTAGGTTAGATAAATGTCTATTAGGGATGGTTTAGACAGTATTTGGTCCTGCCATGAGGGCAGGGGACTGGACTCGATGACCTCTCGAGGTCCCTTCCAGTCCTAGAGTCTATGAGTCTATGAGTCTATGATTTCATTGGCATTTTTCTCTTCCCTACCTGTTACATCTCTGTATATAGGGTTCTCACTCAATCTACTCTCTGCTCCATTTTCACCTTGTTTTCCATTGTCTTTTCCCTCTGCCCCAAGACTCGAACCGAGATGATATAACCATAATGGGATACTTGCAGCTTTTCTGGTTCCTTATTAGCTATCCCACCTCATTTTTGGAATCCCATGCTTCCTCCCTCTTTCCTAGACAAGGCCTTGACCCCATCATATTCTAGCCAGCCCTGGGAGACACAGCAAGGCAATAAGGGAAGAGGAAGGTCAGCAGCAACATGCCGGGGGCAGGGAGGGGCTCCTCTGGCTGGCATATCCTGGAGCTCAGAGGTTGCAGGAGAGGGGGAAGAGGAAGGAGAACATAATACTTAAAGAGGTGACAATGGGACTAAATGACCTAACCTACCTATAAGAGAGAGACCAACAAGTTTAAGGCCTATGAACCCTTACCTTAGAACTATAGGGAAATGTTTTAATCCATTTACCTTTGCAGTAAAAAGCACCCAATGCCTGCTGGATCCTTGGAGAATCCTCTTGGAGAGTTGAACTTTTGTTGATGTGAGCTAGGACTGCTAAAACTGGCATGTTTTGAAATTGCTCAATATTTTCTTGTTTTCAAGTTAAGTTTGTTTGGGTTACAGGAGCTACTGGAAAGCTCTGGAAGGCCAGTTGTGAAGAGCCTGGTAGTTTTCCATGGACTGAGAAGTGTAAAACCTAGAGCCTGGGTCTGCTTTGCTTTTTGTCTGTTTGCTCTGCGTCTGTCCTTTTCATGTGTTTCCTTATTCTTCCGAGTCATGGGAGTAAACTGGTATCACGCCAACTACACCTCAGCCCATGGTGCTTTTGGGATTTTCTCAGCATACCACAGCCAGTCCTGGATTTGATCGCTACCTTCTCATTTGATGCCAGCCCACTGGTTCCAGACACAGAAGCCTTGTCTACTCTGGCAGCAGCATGTAGGGAACATGTAGCCACACGCCACAGTGAAAAGCAGGCTGTACCCAGACTGTGCTATGTAGCTACAAATGGCAGCAAAAATCTCGGGTGGGGGGCAGCCTTTCTCTGCTGCCTCCCCTCACCAAAGCCCTTCTCTGCTGCCAGCGCTTCACACGGCAGTGGTGAAAGGCTCTGGCAGCAGAGAGGCAGCAGAACATTATGCTGATAAAAACAGCAGTGCAGATGGAGGAGGTATTGCTTTGGCATGTAGAGAGCTATGAAAAGTACATTTCCTAAGGTTCTGGTGTGTCTTTACTCCCCACAACAGTGCCTCACCATTTACAATGCTATTTATACTCATGCAGTGCATGTACTGTACATACCACTGTTAAGTGTAGACGCAACCCGAGAGAGGGAATTAATGTCCACTAGCTGGACTTTCAACCTGGCCTAAGGTCTCTGCTTGGCCAAGTAAAGAACTATATCTCTCTTCTGTAGCTGACAACCATCATCACCCTGACACCAGCAAACCAGAAAAGAAACACCTATTTTCCTGTTTCCCTTCTCCTGTCTTCTCTTTTACCCATGAAAAGCAAAGAGTCTTGTGGCACCTTAAAGACTAACACATGTATTGGAGCATAAGCTGATGCATCTCCTGACGAAGTGGGTATTCCCCCTTGAAAGCTTATGCTCCAATACAGCTGTTAGTCTTTAAGGTGCCACAGGACTCTTTGTTGCTTTTTACAGATCTAGACTAACACAGCTACCCCTTTGATCTTTTACCCATGTCTGCTTGTGTTGGACTTGCCAAAACTCCCAACACTGTAAATAAACTGAGAAAGTTCTGATTGTTACAATATCAGTATCATTTCCATCTTTTAGGAGAAACAACTGTTTCAGTAAATGCAATTTTTACTGCAGGGTTAGTAATTAAAGCAGGAGGGAAATGTCACGTATGGTTATTGGAAAGCTAAAGCAGCAGCCATGGGGTGCAAAGTAACATTTAAATAATCTATAAACCATGATAGCGGGGAAGGAAGAGTGAAAGGAAAGCCAGTGTGGGGGTGGGAAGTAGGGAAGTGAGGCTGGGAGACTATGGAAGGAAAAGAGAAAGAAACATTGTAGGTAGTCTGTGTGAGAGACTGGAGGTGAGAGACAGAAAGAGAAAGAGAGAGAATCTGGGGGTAAAGAGAGTCTAACGGATGAATCAGGAAAGGGTTAACAGATTGTGAGGACAGAGGTACAAAAATAAGATTAGGCCTTGGAGAGAGAAAGGGTAAGAGTCAGAGGAAGAGAAGAGAACAAAGTATGAGAGAGAGGGGGGAGGGAACAAAGTCAGAAGGTTGCAATGACAAAATGGAATGCTAGAATGGAGAAACTGAAGAAGGGGAGAAGCAAGAATGCACAGAAATGTTCCTGAGAGCTAGGAAATTTTGGTTTATTGACTGCAATCACAATGAATTATATTGTACCTATCCAGCAGAAAATAATGGGAAGGTGGAAGGAGAGGAGGAGAGAAAGTGTGTCCAATTTAAGTCAGTGTGTTTAACCCACTGGGGGGAAGAGAAATGCATTTTAGGCCAGTTACAGCTGGGAGTGGCGCAGATGGGCAAATGCCTCAGGCTCTTCCTGGCCTGAGAGAGTGAGGGTGTGGGGAGCAGGGACACACAAACACTCCCTGCTGCAGCTTGAACAATGCTCTAGCCCTCCTCTGTCCCTTCATACTTCTGTAAATCAGAACAACAGTGTTGGAGTTGCACTTTCAAAGCTACAAATGGCCTCCATACTAGGCATAACGAGCTTGTCCAGTTCTATTAGTCAGGAAGCTTAAGGGGGAAAGTGACATGCTTCTCTCGCAAAACGACAGAGAACAGTGATGTTCTACAAGTTGCATTTCAGTGCAGTAGCCCAGAGACTTTACATTACTTTACATCTGGGTGCAGTGGGAATGGTTCCCAACTGGAAATGCTGAAACAGATGTTCCAACATGTTTACAAGCGCTTGTGGTTATGTGAATATGCAACTGTTAATCCAACTCTGATTATTCATGGAGAACTTCAAAAGGTTCCAAGGTTATACGATGGCCGGATAAGCTCTAACAAGTCCTTTGTGTGTGTGAGGAGTGGCAAATCCTCATCTTTTGCACAAATGGTTGTGTCCCATGACACTCTCAAAATACAATCCAATTCAAGACCACACATACATATTATCACTGTCCCAAGGGCACTTGTGGCAGCTTGTCCTTGTCCATCGTCCCACCCAATTGTCTCTCCCACTCCTGTAGACCGGACTCCTGGGAATACAATTGTTTCCTCAGGGTAAAACAGGAATCCAATCTACTGATGAGGGAAATGCAGCTGGGTTGAAGGAGCATTTAAAGCAATGCATAACAATAATAATGATGCTAATACATTAAATTTCTTACCTAAATTGAGTTCAGCTTGGAAGATATATTGGTCCAGATTCAGGTAGAAATGAGGGCTCTAAATTTGCACTAGGCTGTTCATACTTTCCCTGAACCCATTTGCACATCCTTAACTGTCAGTTAATGTAGATTAGTTTTCAATGAAATAGCTTCCTTGGTATGCTTGTGGAGTACTATTTAAAGTAGGAGAGAAGAATTAGGATGAATTCTTCTGTCACTTTTAGCATGCATCTAAGACACTCCAGTAGGAGCTTTAGGCCCAGCCATGCTTAAGACAGATGGAACACCATGTTCCAAAGGCACTGATGCATGTGTGAGATCCAGAACGTTCTGCATCAACATAACCACATACAAGCACGCCAGAAATCAAAGCCTGCCTGTGTGGGGGTTTTCTCTTTCACCACCAACCTTAATTCTGCCGCACAAGCAATCTCCCTGGGACCAGACTGCATAATTCTACCCCGATCACACAAGCAAACATCAGGATGAGCCAGTTCATTTCTGAGTATTTATGAGCATGTTTCATGGAGCTCTTTTCCTTTTTCACAAATAAACAGAATGCGAAAGTAAAAAGGAAAAAAAAACTCATTTTAAACTAGGGTGACCAGACATCCCGATTTTATAGAGATAGTCTCAATATTTGGGGCCTTTTCTTATATAGGGGCCAATTACACCCCCCCGCCCATGCCATCCCGATTTTTCACACATGCTATCTGGTCACCCTATTTTAAACTACCAAATTTAACAGAAGGCAGTTAACAAAGCTCTCATTTTCTTCCTTAGTGCACTTTCCAGACAAAATAGTTTGGATGATAGCGAGTGCATTTCAGCCAAGATATGTCAGAGTGTCATTGTGAATGAAAAAAATACAAACACATTGAAACAACACATTTCTGTTCTAAAAAGGCTGGTTTTACATAATGATATCATTGGTTTGCCAATATCCACATTTAACTCAGCAGCATGCTATGACCCACCCTAACCAAAAGCTATTCTGCTCTTTCGAATGAATATGTGAAAGGTATACTGATTTTTGAAGAATTAAGGTAAGAGCCCTTGAAATGGCTGGGAATTAGTGTTACACTCAGCTTTGGTTGGTTGGTTGGTTTACTTTTGTACTGCTGCTTTTAGATAGGATTTTAAGTACATAAACAAAAGTTGCCTGCTTTGTGCAGATGTAACAAGCATTTCCTTCCCTTTCCCCTTAAGAGATCAAATGCATTGTCAAGATAACGCATGCAGTCACCATCAGCCTTGAAACCAAATCCTTAAAATCAGTCTCGATTCCAGCACTTCCTTGGGGCACTGCTGAACTGATGGATTCATCCATTTTTTTTTCCAAAAAAGGAATAGTTTCAAGCATATATAGCTCTGGTACAGATCAGCATTTTTATTTGGTTTAAATATGCTGTATATCAAATTTCTACTCTTTAAAAAAAGAAGTCCAGTGAGTAAGTGATCTCATAAATCAAAATCAACGCATGGCTTCTTGACTATCTGATCTACTATTCAGCTTTTATTTTTGTTCCATATTTGTAGCTTTTCCTACTGTGCCAAAGCCAAATAGAATGGAACAACTTCTTATGATTAAACAATAATAAAGAAAAACATAACCTTTAGTCTCATCTGGAATTATCAAATGACTGAGTTAAAACATGTTTTCTATTACAGGAATACGGAATAGGTTAGGTTACAATACATATAGGATACAATATAGTTTGTCGCTTAAATCCTACGCATATTTACACCTGTAACCCACTGTTACCACTAAATAAGAACACATCAGATAAGAAGGAAAACATTATGTCACAAGTTCTGCACCCAGCACTATCTTCAGTCCTCATCTGTAGGAAGGAAAGGTCAGTGGATGAGTATAACAATGGATCCACTAGCCCCTTTCCTCATCCCACACAACAGTGCATAGGGAGCTCCCATGCAGCTGGGCTTTGTGGCACATGCCACTGTGAACCTGCTGCAGAACTGGTTTGCTTTCTTGTGGGCTGAATCTTCCACTGCTATAGAGGAGGCCAGCGAGTATTTGCATTAACACCTCTTTTACCATATTAACATAATTGCTAGCATGGTCTCAAGAGTAATTGTTCTGTTATGTGAACATTTATTTTCTTTCAACTTTACTTCCTTCTGTTCAACATTTGACAAATGCAAAGGCAATCTAGCAATCAGCGAACCAGGACAGACAAGTAATATAATGAAATGTGGGGGGTCTTAGGGCTTTATCCAACAAACCTTTTGGCCTATTCAGCCACTTAATTTGCATGTTCAACTTGCCCTAAAGCCTAAAGATAGGTTTCTGTACATTAAAGAACGAGATATGATTCCAATACTATATACTTCTCACAGTGCCCTTTTGCCTACTGATTTTTGCACCGGTCTTGTTTATGCCAACTCAGATTATCATACCCCAGATTTTATGTGTATCCAAGAAGGGATGTTCGTACTGCTCATATTTTCAGGAGTCCGATCAGTTTTTTTGACTCCAGATTAGAACTGACACCATGTAATCAAAGACCACAGCTGTGTGGGTGGATTCTCCAAAAAGATCAAGATCTCTTTTCTGCTTCTATAGAAAAAAGAGGATGAAGACAAAGTAGGCTTTATCTCCCTTATGGAATCTGGCCCTTTGGCTGCTATATTTGCCTAGAGGAAAGCAGCTGGTTGTACAAAGAAGTGAAGACTCAGCTGTGAGCAAGGAACTCCGATCCTGTACAAAGAGTTGTACTTCCAGATAATGTAATACGGAAGAATATTAGGGAAGGCTAAAGTAAAGTCCTGATTAAATAAAGCAATGTCAGGCTTAAAGAAAGAAGAACTGTTCCTTCCAACCAGGCTGGTGTCACAGAGGGTACAATAGACTAAATTAACCTCAGCAAGGTGATTTTTAATCTCTATTGAAGTAAGAGCAGATGTGCAAACCTGTATGGAAGACTGAGAGCCATCTTTGGATTTGCTATCCCAGAGCTTACGGGGTCTTCTGAATTCTCATAAGCTTCCTTATTTATAAGGGAGGACTGGTTTCTGACAATGGCGGACACAGCCGTGAGTATTCTTATAGTATGTCATTGCATTAGCGAGTTCTAGCAATGTTTGACTCTGTCAAATACTTAGGAAATGGAGGTAAATAGCCACACTACTGCAACTAGATTTGCCAAAAGCAAGGGCTGTGAAAGAGTAAAACATCCAAGGAATAGGAACCAGGAAACCTTCTGTAAAAGTATGTGGATTAAGAATAAAAGCAATAATAAACAATAAAAATGGACCCAAACCCAATTCTGATGTCCTTATTCAGGGAAAACTCCCATTGAAGCCAATGGGACTTTTGCCCAAGAAGACCAATCTCACAATTGAGCTTTGTGTTAGACACTTGGCCTCCAGACTCAGTCACAGGCCAACAGAAAATTTGAGTTGCTCTTAATTCTATCTCGATGATGCAAGAGGTGTACTGACATGCTCCAGAGCAAGCTGCTTGCAACCCTCAAACAGAGAGAGAGGCTGTTAAAAGGAAATAAAATCACTATTAAAGTGAGCGTATCATGGTGGGAGCCTGGATCTATTTCTTCACAGAAAAAGTTATTGGGGATTCCAGATGACAGGCTTGTGATATCTTAATCTAAAAAGAGAGCAATATATAACTGGTAGATTCCTGGTATTTGCAGAGTGGGTGAGGGATACTCATATTCCTAGATTAGTTGGTGTTGGCTAAAATGCTTTTATTCAGATCAAGTTTGATATCATTTAACTTGAAAATAAGCAAGCAGAACTTCGTTTTAACAGACCCATTTTATTCTTTGGCAACTTTTAAAAATGCTACTTTTAGATTGTTGGTATATTACAGAATCTATATAATTATACAAAACATGAATGACATTTTTTCAAAATAAATATAATTTAACAATAGCACATTACCACTTAATTATTTAAAGCTCCACAATGAGATCTCCATCCAAACATAGCTCAGGATCTGTAGATTTAAACAGATCATTTTATGTGCGATACTTGAGATTTATATTTTGTTTTTTCTTAGCTAAAAACAAAAATGAACTAATTCTTAATCTTCTAGCCACCTTCTCAATAATCTAGATCACTTATGGGGTAATTTTTATAGTATATGTAAGACATATGAATGAAAGAGCACGGGTACATTTATTATATTTCATAACAGTTTGATTAGATATAGCTACCTCTCAATGTCTTCTTCCCTACAGCAGTATAAATAATTGGCAACTCAGTAATAGGTCATTCATTAAAAATAGTAAAACTCATGTCACAGAAACAATTCCAGAGCATCAGATACTATATTTATATATTATATTGAACTCTCAACCAGATTTCAAATGACAAGTTAGAAAATAAACAAATTATTACTTTCAATACACAGATATTAAACTAGACATAAGGACTAGTTTTGAATAAAACATTTCTTTTTCTGGAAGATTTAAAAAAAACCTAGTTTTGATCTCTGGTTTAAATCCTCAGTTAATCTAAATATATCCTTTAGCCAAAAAGAAAAAGGAATTCCCTATTCACTACAAATAAGCATCTTACCGTACATCTTTTGGTGAACTCCTTTTCTAGAAGAATCTGGCAGGTATTAGAACACAAAAGTACTTTCAGCTAAGCTTGTCTTTACATTATCTTAAAACTAAACTTATTTTGCTAGAAGAAGCTCTTAGATAAAACATGTGGGCTAAAACAGCAGCAGCCTCCCTGTTCAAGAGATTTCATGGCTATTCACAGGCTTTGCTTCCGCTGTCCGAAAGTTAAGTCTGAGCAAGAAAGGCATTTTTCCTGTCCCGGAAATCAGTATAACCAAAACTAATGCTGAGCTAATGAGAAATGTTTCTTTCATGTGTTCTGTTTGGCAGACACTGCAAGTCATATCAAGGAAACACATGATGTTTATAAATACAATATGTCTCATGTTGTCATAACCTCTCAATGACAATAACAGCACTAGAAAAAGCAGGCAGCAAAACAGCAGGAAAGAGGATATTTGTATCGTTTAGAAGTTCTGTATCAGATATACATATCTTGGCTTTTTCCTAAAGAAAATGTTTTATGGTAGAGGGATCAGTAATGCAGTGTATGGCAACTTATAAACATACTATGGGTATTCCTAGCATTATCATGCATTCAAACAACTACGTGTTGAAATATTTGTTCTCAGTTTTAGGAGTTATAATCTAAGCAGATGGCTATACTGCAGTCACAGAGTGTGATTACAGTTCAAATAAACATACCCAGGCTCGCTTTCATTTAGCTAGCTCAAGTCCTGGAGCATGGAAGCTGCAGCGATGTGCACTTCAGTGTGGCTGTACAAGCCATTCCAGGAATCACTCGCAAGTCAAGTGCACACTGGTGCCCAAGCTGCCATAGCTTCACTGTTCTGGTACCTGAGCTGCCTCAGCCTGCTCTGAGTAGAAGGGGGTTTCATGCATAGAGCTGCCCCTTTTAAACCCTCCCGCCCGTTCGGTTCTCAGGGCATGCGTCAGTGTCATCATGCTGTCCCCTTCTCCCCTTTTGCAGTAGTTTGACCTCTTCTCTTCAGCTCCTCCCAGCCATAAAGCACTGTTCCTTCATTCGGCCAGCCATGAAAATTTTCCTTCCCACCCCAATGGTTCGGTGCAATCATTCTGGTACCTAAGATAGCTCAGTATGTCTATACAGCTTGTGATTGCAGTATAGACATATCCTAAGACTGTTACAAAAAATCAGCAAGTGGTCAATAATTTTGGCAACACTTTTATTTTTACTTTTTGCATTTAATGATATGAAGATTTTTAACTTGAACACAATCCAATCTCCCATAATCTGGATGCCTTTGTTTAAAGTATCTGAAGAACTTAAAAGCATGATCATGCATTTATTATCTCTATGTCTTTCTTTAAAAGGTTGTAGAGATATTTTTTAAACTAAGGACTAAGGGAAACGTGACAGGTGCAGATGAGCACACAGTGCAGGCAGATACATCTCTTAGCGATTAATTTATTAAAGGGGGAACTCTGTATTCTCACAGAGAGGATAGGAAAGAAGTTGGTAAAGTAGAGCTAGGAGCTAGAAATGGACAGTCATATTTAAATGAGATACTTTTACATGAAGGAAAGCAACTGAACATTGACAAAATGTACAAGTCTAAATACTAATGGATGTACTACAGTGCCTGTCATTAAATGAGGATTTTGATATAACAGACATCACAGAAACTTGGGGGAATGAGGATAACCAATGGGATGGGTAATACCAGGGTAAAATACATATATCTATATATATAGGTTGCACTGATGGGGGAGTGCCACTATATGTCAAAGAAAGCATAGAGTCAAATGAAATAAAAATCTCAAATCAAACTGTGCCATAGAATCTCTGTGGATAGAAATTCCATGCTTGAACAATAACACTACAGCAGTAGGAAGATACTAAGGACCACCTACCAAGATGGTGACAGTGACTGTGAAATACTCAGGGAGATTAGAGAGGCTTCAAAGAGAGAAAATGCAATAATAATGGGGATATCAACTATCCCCATGTTGACTGGGTACATGTCACCTCAGGACAGGATGAAGAGATAAAATTTCTTGACACCATAAATGACTGCTTCTTGGAGCAGCTTGTCCTGGAACCCACAAGAGGAAAGACAATTCTTGAGTCAGTCCTAAGTGGAGCACAGGATTTGGTCCAGGATATCAATATAGCTGAACCCCTTGGTAACAGCAACCATCATATAATTAAATTTAACACCCCTGTATGGGGACAAATGCCAAAGAAGCCCACCACAGTAGCATTTAACTTAAAAAGGAGAGCTGCACAAAAATGAGGAAGCTAGTTAAACAAATATTAAAAGGAACAGTCACAAGGGTGAAATGCCTGCAAACTGCATGGAGAATATTTAAATCTACTGATAGGCAAAGTAAGAAAAACGTAGCTTGAGAACCTATTATATTTCGATTTAAGGATACTAATTTTGTATATTTGGATATGTGATGTTGGCAATTTGAGTTTTAATGGCTATAAAGCTGTTGACTGTCGTTAAATAATTATTGTCTGATCTCCTCCATAATTTCCCATAACTGCGAAAATTTAAATAAAAAAATAGGAAAAAAGTTTTAAAATAAATATCAGTATTATCTATCAACATTATAAAAAATAAACATCTAATTCTGCCAATCCTAAGTATAATACAAAAGATGTGTGACAAGATCTGACTTCGTAAGGTGTTGATTCACATTTCAAAAGTAATTTCCTTAAAACGGGACAGGCAATAATCGCTTCATCCCTAGATTTACTGAAACAGATGCTAATGCTAAGCACTTTATTTACAGTAATTACTCCTTCTTCCCCTCTCATTTTAGTATAGTTAGTTTCAATTTATCTAAGCACCATGGTGAAGGTAGGAAGACTGGAGTGATATCTTTCCCACCACCAAACTTCTTCCATATCCTACATCTGTCTGCCTAAATGCAGCTGCAGAACGAATGCATTCTTACTCTTGGGTTCACCCACTCCACCATATACAAAAAGGTGATCACATATATAAGCAACAAAACATAAAATCAGGTGCTTATTTTCAGACTTCTCAATGCTGCCTCACCGATGTCTTGAACTCTGACTTGAAGGGACTACCTCTCAAATTGAAAAGGGCATCCAAGAGCTGACCAAACCCAACTCTGCTGAGCTTGTGAGATCTAACGAAAGCACATCCCCAGGTGAGCTGGCTATAGACTAGGCAATAACAATTCTTGGGAGATGTGAAGATTTTGAAATCCCACCTCTGGTAAGACACACACCACAGAACCACCTCAGAGAGTAGAGTGGAACATGGTAAAATAATCACAGAATTGTAGAAACATAAGGCTGTGTATTTATTGGGTTTCTGGGAAGTGGGCGGGCAAAGCCCGCTCACTGCTAAAGGATCCTCCCCCAGCCTAAGGGGAGGACCCACAGGACCACAGAACCCACTGATTACGGGGAACAACTAATAAAAGAACAGGGACAGGAGTGCGGTCAAAGGGTCATAAGAAGGGAACCTGATGGGGACACCGAGCAGAGAACCCTGGACAGCGCCCACTGCTCCTCGAAGGCGTCAAGGGAGCCAGTGGATGCCGCCCAAAGGAACTCCCCCCAGATTCGTGAACAGACCATGGAGTGGAAACAAGCCCCACAGTCACCGGAGTCTCCATCGGCCAACCTCCTCTCCCTGGTCGTGTAGATGGCCTTTTTAGCCAGGGCGAGGAGGAGGTTGACCAGGAGGTCCCGGGACTTCATGGGGCCACGGATAGGGAGTGCATAGAGAAGGAGGTGAGGGGAAAAGTGAAGCCAGAAACGTAATAGGATGTTAATGAGGAGCTGGTGTAGGGGCTGCAGCCTGGCGCACTCTAAGTAAACGTGCGCCAGGGTCTCCCTCATGCCGCAGAAAGGGCAGGTGTCTGGGACAGGGGTAAACCACGCCAAGCATATGCCCATGCTCACGGCCTCATGAAGGAGCCGCCAACTGATATCCCCGGCTGGCCTCGAGACCAGGGTAGAGTATAGGCTGGTCCACTGGGGCTCCTCACCCTCCAGAGGTGGCAGGAGGTCCCGCCACTTTGTATCGGGGCGGGACACGAGAGTGAGGAAGTGAAGGGTGTGGAGCACGAGTGTGTAGAGTTGTTTCCTTGGCGCAGTTTGAAAACGGACCGGCTGCAGATCGTACAGCCGGCTTGTGGAGAAGGGGCGGGGGGGCCGGTCAGGTCTACGGGGCAGGGGCCCGATGAAAAGGTCCGGAGGGCTTGGGGTGGGGGTGGGCGGGGCGTGCCCTCCCGCAGGACCCGGTCGAGGTAGGCCCGAGCAGCGGGCGGCAAAGCGGCCTCCACCTCCTGGAGTACGCGCTGGGGAGTACAAGGTCTGGAGAGCCCCATGCGTTGAGCGAGCGTCAGGGGATTCAGCCAGTCTCCCCGGTCATAGTCCAGGAGGTCTCCGACCCTGGTAGCTTCTGCCAGGACCAACCTCTGGCGCACCGCAGGGTACTCCGCCACCTGCACACGAAGCTGGGGATTGTGTAGCAGGGGCTCCGCGAGGAGATCTGCCCCCTCGGTGGCCGCCATGGACCTGGTGGCGGAGAACAGCTTCCAGGTCCGGAGGAGGTCCTGGTAGAAGACCAGCAGCCCAGAGAGGTCTCGCAGAAGACCCCTCGGATCGAGATAAAGGAGCTGCCGGTCGTATCAGAGCCCTCAGAAGCAGCGCAGGAAGGCGTGCGCCAGTGCTCTCCAAGCTGGACTACTTGCACCATAAAGAAGCCTCTGCAGTGCCTGGAGGCGGAAGACGTGAACCTGAGTGCGCAGGCACTTCAGGCCCTGCCCTCCCTCCTCCAGGGGCAAGTGGAGTACCCCTGCAGGGACCCAGTGCAGTCCTGGCCAAAAGAACTCCAGCACCACCTCCGGAGGTCGGCCAGGAAGCCCAGGGCCGGGACCAGTGTGTTGAGCCGGTACCAGAGCATGGACAGGACTAGTTGGTTGAGCACCAGTGCCTTCCCTCGAAGAGAAAGGCACCAGAGGAGTCCTATCCACTTCCGGAGCTGCTCCGCCACCTTCCCCTGCAAACCTTGCCAGTTCTCCGGCGGAGATGGATTCATGGCGGAAAGGTAAACGCTGAGATAGAGCAGCGGACCCACGCTCCACTGGATGGCCTGAAGCGCGGGTGGGAGGGAGCCTGCCTGCCACCCGTTCTCGACCACCAGGCCAGAGTTCTTGACCCAGTTGACCCGGGCGGAGAAGGCCGCCGAGTACACCGCCTGGCAAGCCTCCACCCGCGCCAGGTCGCCCGGGTCCTGGACCACAGGGAGCACATCGTTGGCGTACGCCGACATGACCAGCCACAGCTCTGGCTCCCGGAGCACCAACCCCGTCAACCTCCGGCGGAGGAGACAGAGGAAGGGCTCGATTGCCAGCGCATACAGCTGGCCCAAGAGGAGGCACCCCTGCCGCACTCCCCGCCCAAAGCTGACCGGCTCTGTCAGGGTCCAGTTGAGCCTAACCAGACACTCCGCGGAAGCGTACAGCACCTGGAGAAAACCCACAAACTGGGACCTGAACCCGAACGCTCACAGAGTGCCCAGGAGATACCTGTGGTCCACCCTGTAGAATGCCTTCTCCTGATCCAGGGACAGGAGGGCAAACGACAGACCATCCCTGCACCCAAGCTCCAGGAGATCCCGGACCAGATAGAGGATATCAAAGATGCTACGGCCCGGGACGGTGTAGGTCTGATCTGGGTGGATCACGTCCTCCAGCATGGCCCCCAGCCGCAGCGAGACGGCCTTGGCAATGATTTTGTAGTCCGTGCTGAGGAGCGAGACGGGACACCAATTCCGTAAATCGCGGAGGTCCCTCTTCTTCGGCAATAAGGCGAGCACAGCTCGCCTGCATGAGAGAGGGAGGACCCCGCTTTGCAAGGACTCGGCCCAGAAGCCGGCCAGGTCCGGGCCGAGGACATCCCAGAACACGCAGTAGAACTCCACGGCCAGCCCGTCCATGCCCGGAGACTTGTTGGTGGGCATGCGACCGAGGGCTTCCAAGAACTCGGCCAGAGAGAGAGGCAGCTCTAGCCAGTCCCGGTCGCCTGCACTGAGCATCGGGAGCCCGTCCCAGAGCACTCTGCGAGTGGCAGGATCGGTCGGATCTGGGGAGAAAAGGTGCGCATAGAAGGTCCGGGCCCTCTCGCACATCTCTGCCGGATCTGTGAGGGGGGTGCCGTCCTCCGCCAGAAGGTAGGTGATGTGCTTCTTGGCCCCCCTCCGTTTCTCCAGGGAATAGAAGAAGTGGGAGCCACGATCCATCTCCCGAAGGAAGCAGATGCGGGAGCGAACAAAGGCGCCCCGAGCCCGATGGTCCTCAAGGACCCCTCCTGCCTCTCCCGGCACGCTCCGCAAAGGGATGGATCCTCGGGGCTGGTGGCCAGACGCCTCTCCAGCTCTAAGACCTCCCGTTCCAACTGCCCTATCGCCGCATCCCCCCGTCGGCTGACGCCCCGGGTGTAGTCATGGCAGAAAAGCCGGGCGCGCACCTTCCCCATATCCCACCACCGCCGCGCCGAGGGAAAGGCACGTCGCTGCCCTCGCCAGGCCAGCCAGAACTCCCGGAAGGACACCACGAAGCCCGCATCCTCCAGCAAGCTGTTGTTGAAGTGCCAATAGGCCAGCCCCGGCCTCTCCGCACTGAGAGAGGCCGTCACGGTGACGAGGTGGTGATCGGAAAAAGGGGCCGGCCGGACGCGGGAGGACTGGGCCTGTGAAAGGTGG
The DNA here is from genome assembly GCF_007399415.2 of Gopherus evgoodei. Taxonomy (NCBI): domain Eukaryota; kingdom Metazoa; phylum Chordata; order Testudines; family Testudinidae; genus Gopherus; species Gopherus evgoodei. Next base: position 35,007,342 of record NC_044323.1, read on the forward strand.
AAGCGTGACATGTAGATGCGGTCCAACCGGGAGTGGCACGACCGGTGGACCCCCACCCGGACATAGGTGAACGTGGAGACATCGTCCGGGTGGTGGTCGCGCCAGACATCCACCAGGGAGCGATGGTTGACGATCTCCCAGAGGACATCCGCGGCGGCCGGGCTCTGCTAGGTCCCCAAGCGGTCCCGCTCCTCTAGGACGAATTGAAGTCCCCGCCCAGGAACAGGCACTCACGAGGATCCAAGGAGCCGAGGAAGGCGGACGCCTGCTGATAGAATGGCAGCCGCTCCGGGGCCGATGTCGGGGCATAGAAGTTCATGAGGTTCACCACGAGCCCCTCCATGCGGACCCGGAGGTGCAGCAGGCGGCCTGGCACAGCCTCGGCGACCCCCAGCACCTCGGGCCATAGGTCGGGGGAGAACAGGGTAGCTACTCCAGCCCGACAGGTTGTGAGATGGCTGAAGTAGACCCCGTCCCCCCACTCCAGCCGCCAGCTGGCTTCGGCGGCTGGATCCGTGTGGGTCTCCTGCAGGAAAACTACAGAGTACCCCCCCACCCGAAGGAAGGAGAGCACCTGGCTCCTGCGGAAACCCACCCTACAGCTCCAGGTGTTTAATGAGAAAAAGGTGACGAGTGCCATGAGGAGGGCTGGGGGGGATCCTCGCCAGCAGGGGCACTCACGGCCCCCGTTGGGCTGCACAGCAAACCGTGACCCACCCTGAAGGTGAGCAAGGAGTCACGGAAGCTGCGGACCCAGCGGTAAGTCGCGGCACCCTGCTTCCCGGTCCTCTTGCCCACCCCCATGAGGGCCCTCGTGGCCCGGAGGATCTGGTGGAAATCTCCCCAGCGCTGGAGAGCAAGCGCTACCTTGTTGTGGGATCCCCTGATGTCTTCCAGGAACTCCCGCAGCTCCTCTCGCAGCGTATGGGGGGGTGGGGTCGCTGACCTCCGGCGATCCACCGGTGGGGCTTCCGGGACAGCCCTGTGGCCTACTGAGACGGGCAGGCAAGGGGCGGACCCGCAACACGGCGCCCGATGGGCCGGCGCCACGTGCTCTGCCTCAGACCCCAGCTCGATGGGGGGCGGTGGAGGGAAGAGTGCAGCCCCGAGGGGGTCGGGACTGTGAAACGTAAAGGCTGCTCCCTGGGGGTCACTCTCTGGGAAAGGGAAGGAGACAGCCCCAGGGGCGGCAATAACAGTGTGGGAGGTGGAGGGGACAGGGATGGGGTCAGGAGTAAGGGCAGGGCTGGGGTCAGGAACAGGGTTGGGAGGAGGGACAAGAATGGGACTCTGGGCCGCAGGAGCTGAAACATCAGGAGGCGGCTCCTCGCGGCCAGGCGCAGGGGTTTGAGGGGTAGGGAGGGGGGCCCCGGTGACACCGGGCTCAGGCTCAATCGCAGATAGAGCGGCCTCAGCGGTGAGGGACACAGAACCCTCAGTGGGACCCCCGCCCGGGAAGGAAACCGGTTGCCCCGCGCCACCGAGGGATACCCCTGGTGGCTCGCCTCCCGGCCGCGAGGCACTGGCCGTCGCCTCGACAGGCTCAACGGCCGTCAGAGGGGTGCCATCCACAGCCGGGAAGGTGGAAGAGTCCAGGGGGCCCCCGGAGGCGGGAGTGGACGCAGCAGTCGGGGCGATGGGACACAGGGAGGGGGAATCCAGGGTGAGGTTGGCTAGGTCGAGGCCCGCTGACAGAGGGTCGTTCTCCCCCAGGATAACTGGGGTCAGACCCAGGGCCTCGATCTCCTCCAAGATTGAGGGGAGCTCACTGCCCACCACCCCGGGGTCGTCCCCACTCGCACCCGAGGTGACGCTCACCGCGGGTGTTGCAGGGGGCACAGGTGGCACGGGGAAAGGAGGGGTCTCATCCGGGTCCTCCGCTGGGAGGGACTGCGGAGGAGGGATGGTGGTACTCTCCAGTGCTGCCACGTCTTCCCCAGCTGGGACTGGCATATGGTCCGATCCCGTGGGCATGGCGGAAGACTTGGTGTCTGAGGCCCCCTTCCTGGTCTTACGGGGGGCTTCTGCATCAGATGGCGCGAGCGGAGCCCGAGCCTTCCGCTTGCCCCGCCTACCCTGTACTAGGGTCCAGCCCTCCATGACATCACCTGCGGGCTGATTGACAGGGGTTGGGTCGGAGGGCAGGGATGTTGGTTCGTGGACTTGGAGGGGCACTGATGGGACAACCGGAGGAAGGGAAGATACCCCCTGGGGAGGGCTCTCTCCCACGCCCAGTGGTATCCCTGTCGCACCCTCCTCCACAGGCCCCGCCAGAGCGCAGGCAGCGGTGGTGGGGCTCTCCCGCTCGTCTGGGCATGCCAAGGGATGTACCCCTGCAGCCCGAGCGGAAGCAGTGATGGATTGAGGAGGAGGAGGGGTGGCCCTGGGCACTGGGCGGCCAGGCGCGCCAACGATGATGGGGCCGGCACCCTGCCGGGGGTCCCAGGTGCTCCTCCGAGCTGGGCCAAGGGGCAGTCCCTCCGGATGTGCCCCGTCGCCCGGCAGAGGTAACACCGGGCCTCCCCCGTAGAATAGTGCACTCGGTAATGGGCCCCCTGACAGGGGACCAGGAAGGACCCCTCGAGCGCCTCTTCGCCACGCGCCGCCGGCAGCAGTTGAAGCTGCACCTGCCAGCAGAATGAGAGGATGTGACGGAGGGTGGGGTCCTTGCAGCCCAAGGGGAGAGGGCTCACTATAGAGATGGGCTTCCCCAGAGTCGAGAGGGCGGGTAGCAGGGCGGCACTGGGAAGGAAGGGAGGGACGGATGTCAGAATAACACGGAAACCCAGGTCCTCCAGCGGCTCCAGGGGGACGAACATGCCCCCCACCGCCAGGCCCTTCTCCACCGCCTCCTGGGCAGCGGCCTCCAAGGCAAGGAAGAAGACCACCTTGCCATACATCTTGGAGGCCGCCACAATGGCCGTGGGCCCCACCACCCTTGCCAATGCCCGCACGTAGGTCTCCACGTGGGGTGAGGCAGGCACTAGGAGGCAACAGACGCCGTGTTTCCTGGTCAAGCTGGGGAAGGGGCCCCGGCCGCCATAGGTAGTAGCGGAGGCAGCGGTCAGGGGAGATGACGTAGCGGCAGGCGGGGGGGGCCGCCGCCACTTGGGTGTATGCCCTGGGGGCCAGGGGAGGGGCACCCACAGAGCTGGTGGAGGGAACAGCGGGGAGGGGCGCCACGGCCGATGGCCGAGCCGCGACAGCGGTGGCAGCCACTGCCATGGAGGACTTAGTCTTCCGAGCAGGGCCCTTCCCTTTCTTCTTGCCCTGGCCCTTTCTGCCGGCTGGGAGGGATCCCCCAGAATCGGAGGGGGTGAGGGACGTGGCAGCAGCGGAGGTCACCCCGGCACCTGGCGCTGTCAGCGCTTTAGTGGGAGCGGTGGCAAGCGGTCCGGCAGCGGCAGTTGAGGCCGAGACTGGGGGGTTTTGAGCGGTTGAGGCCGAGAGCGGGCGGGGGAGGAGGGACAGCGGTTGTCCCAGGAGTCCCACCCACTGCGTCTCCCGCCATGGTGAGTAGGGAGGGAGGGGAAATACCTGAAAAGGGGAGGTGAGGGAAAGCAAGTCAACCACTCCTCCCTGCTAGGCTGTAGGCAGGGGAGGAGGGTGCCAAAATGGGGGAGGGGGCAGAGAAGGGGACTATTAAGGACTAGTGGGGGGGGGGTTAGGCACCAATACAAGATCGAAATCTGGCTCCTCTTAGCTGAACTAGGGGAGGAGAGAGATACAACAGCAATTGGGGGGTGCAGTGCAAGAGGGGCAAACTCAAATGGGGGGGAGCACAAGCGCACTCAAGGGGCATGGGCGCACGAGGGAGGGGCCGATCAGGACGAAGGGGCTGTAGGGAAGGGGAGCAACCAGGCTGGGAGTGGGGCAGAGGGACCAAGGGGCTAGCTGCAGGGCTGGGGCAGGACAAACAAAGCTGCAAAGGGAGACGGGCGGGGCAGGCAAACAAACTGAAGCTGGGGGCAATGGGCAGGCAACAAGGGGCAAAGCTAGGAGAGCTGTTGAGAGGGGAAGGAGTCAGTCCAGGGGGGGGGTGCATGCACCCATGAGCACTTGTGCAAAGTCAATATGGGTGGCTGGCTGCTGCTGGAGGCCCAAACGGTGGCAATAGGGCGTGGCAAGCCAGGCAAGCAGCTGAGTCCCAGAGGTGGGGACCGAGGCAGATGGTAAGCAGTCTGTGGGCGTGGTGGAGGGGGCAGTGGTGGTGGTGGGGGTTGGGGGGGACACAGATGGACCAGGGGGCAGGCTCCATGCCACACCCACTGTGCCCCCACAAACACAGTCTACACCCCCACCACTAGAGCACAGTCAGAGAGTTACTCAGTTTCTGAGGGCCCCCTCCACAATGGTCTCCAGAGTCTTCCTGTGTGCTCCCCCAGCAACCAGTGGTCTTCTCAGTCCTCACCTTCCTCCAGGCTCCAGCAGCTCCCCAGGCAAACACAGCTCCAGCAGCAGCAGCAGCTCCTTCTCCAGCAACCCTGGTAGCCAGGCAGGAAGGACCCCTCACAGGTGGTAGCAACGGTGGTGGTGGTGGGGTCCTGGCTGCTCGCTCCGGAGGTGGAGGAGTGGGGGCTGGCCAACAAAGCCCCCTCACCCCTCGCTCAGCAGCAGCAGCAGCAGTCCGGGAGGGGAGCACTCCAGTTAGCAGCAGCAACAGCAGCCCAGGAAGGGAGAAGGAGCTCCAGCCAGCAGGGCAGTCAGAGAAGGGGGAATGCTCCAGCCAGCAGGGCAGCCCAAGCAGACAGAGCGCTCCCGGTAGCAGAGCAAGGAAGAAGACCACCTTGCCATACTTCTTGGAGGCCGCCACAATGGCCGTGGGCCCCACTCAGGCCACAGCTGGCCTGTATAAAGAGGCTGGGAGCCAGGAGCTCAGGAGACTCCCTCTGCCTGTAGAGGGAGATGGGCCTGGCTGCAGGGAGCTAGACATAGAGTACCTGAGTGGAGCAGGGCTGGGGAAAGGGCAGAGGAGCTGGGGAGCTCCAACCTGGAAAGACCAGGGGTAGGCCATGGCAGCAGGTCCAAACCCTCCTTGCCAGTGACGAGTAGGCTGATACTGCAGTCTGCCCCAGGGCATGGGGCTAGATGATGACTGGCAGTAGTTTTAATTGAGGCAAGGTGGGAACGGTGGGTGGGGCTCCCCAGGGAGAGGAGACCCTAAGAATGAGGGGGTACTGCCAGGGGGCAGCACCCCAGGTAAAAGGGCACTGGGTCCAGGGAGGGACATGGGGGCCAGAGGATAGGCAGATCACCAGCCTGCAGAGGGTGCTCCAGAGATGAATCGAGCTAATTCCCAGAAGTCACCAGCAGGAGGCGCCACAAGGGTGAGTCCGCACCTCTACAGGCTGAAAGAGACCTTAAGATGTCCTCTAATCCAGCCTCCTGCATTGGCATAGAGGGAGCCACCTTTATTTTTGAATTATCCCACTTTGGCCAGAGGGAAAGAGTTTAACCATACTCAATGTATGTCAGTGGGCATAATCTCAGTTGCACAATTCTATATTTTAATGTGAACAATACACGTTTTAACCACTGTTTTTACAGAGAGCCGACATTTGTATTTGAAACAACTCTATTAGATAGTAAATATCTGACACAGGGCCAAAGAAGTAATCCAGATTGCTGATATTTTGATTTTATGTACACATTAGCAAAACATGCCTGAATATCAGTCCATCCCACAACACACACAAAAGTTACATTTAGCCCCCCTTTCAAGTCGGACAATAAGAATTTAGGCCTAAAGATGTAATGTCAATGCATTATTATTACAAAGGTTAACATTACTATAGGCGCCGAAAATGTGCCCTGCCCTAGGATATTGATGATATATTTCAGATAGATCCGCTTACTGTTCCACAGAAGTCAATAGTATTTCAGGATTTTCAGCACCTTGCAGAAGACACACAGCAATTCATCAGATCTGTCCCTAAAAGAGCTGCTAGCACTCTAGATACGGATTTTTAGCATGCAGTGAGATGAATAATCAGATAATTGGATTTTCTGATGCATCAGAGAGATTGTTTTATGATGTTTTAAAATTCAAATATTTAAATAAAATAATTATAGGAGAGGTGGTTGAAAATAGCACAGGAAACTGAATGACTGCCACAATTGTACTGAAACAACAATGCCCTACACCATTACAACTACAAAAGTGCTTAAATATAATCAAACCAAAAAAGCAAAGATCTGTGGCAGATGAAAAAGTAATTGTGAAATCAAGAACCAGATGCACAATTATAAACTAATATTTTTACAGGAGTTCCTCAGAACATTTGACATCCACTTTGGACCATGTATAAATTACTAAAAACTAAACATCACACGTGCTAATAACTGTATCCTTCTTGAAGGCTTAATATGATTTTATTATTTCCTATATATATTATATTTAAACAAAAAAGAAAACAAAGGGAATACATTTCAGAAGCTTTCTTGGCAAACTTAAAGGCAAAGATTTCACCTTAACAAAGGTTACTACATTTATGGTATTTTTGACAGACACACAAAAATTGATGCTCTTTTCAAAACTGCAAAGCATTTATTAGTATGTTGAGTCTGAGATGGCCATTTATGAAGCACATCAGGAGACAGGGAGCTTAACTGGAAAGCTTTTGAAAATGGTGTTGCGAGTTGCACTACTAATAAAGTTAAACCATGCTCTGCTCTGTTGAAAAGAAGAAAGAGTTTGGTGCCCACTAATGAATGAGACTTCAATTTGCATTCTGAAACAAATTACTAAAACACTGTGCTGTGATTTCAGTTCTTTACTGTGAATGAATGAGGGATCAGAGAGCTGTTAGAGTAAATAGTGACAAGGAATGAAGTGATAGATCAATAAATGAGTTAGCAGGATGGATCAGTGTCGTCCCCTTGCAGCATGTATGTATTCACGCTATATATGTTAATGTAAACATTTCACATAGAAAACAGGAGATAAAATAAAAATGAATATAAATCAACTCTGGCACTTACCCTTATATCTCCATTTACAGTTCTGGATGTATGATTAAATGCATGAGCAGGATCTTTGTTGTAAACTTTAAGGAAAGATCTGTCCTGAATGTTCCTGGAATCAAACACATCAACAACGACAGTAGATGAAAGAAGTTTTATTTTAGACATTTCCTTTGCTTGCCCTAAGGATTCAGGCAACAGACAAACACCATCACGATATTGCTGCAATTGACCAATAAAAAACTCTATTGCTATAAAATAGACAAACAAATAGCAAAACCTACTTTAGTTCTCTTTCCCCTGGGAAGTATCATTCTTTCAGTACAGCTCCACACCCATAAAAATCAGGTGGTACTGATTTTGTTTCAAGATCCCCGGCACAGAGTGAAAACACTTTGTAAGACAATAAAGCTCCAATATTTACAATGCACCCGAAAGGGTTTAAGTTAATATTTAAGTGCTTTATTGTGTTCTCTACACAAACACATGAATTTCTGATATTCTAATGAGCATAAAGCAAAAGAAAAATACTCTTTTGAAATTATTCTTGAGGCAAAAGTAACTTACGGTAGTTTGTTCACAAAACTGAAAATATTCCATAGCAATTAAGAACTCATCAGCAAATGTAAAAACAAACTTTCAAGCCTCCAATCTTTCATAAAGCTTTTTTTAAAATCAAAAAGCACAGCTTTAATAAAAGCAACTACAGAATTTTGATGCAAATTGTTAGAAGAAAACACCAACAGATTTTTAAGACTAGCACAAAGAGCCTTGTCATTCATGAGTCTTTTTATAAACTGACTCATTTAGACAACAATCAGAGGACAGATGTTTTACATTAGTCTCAAAACCTACCTTACAATAATTTCATAGATTAGAAATCTGCACTGAGTCCTGCTGATTTCTTGTTCAGTACGAATCAGCAACAATCTAATTAACGGCAACAATCTAAACACACTAAAGTCCTTTCAAAACTGTTGATTCCTTTCATTTCACAGTATTGATTTCAAGAGAATTTGCACACAAGACTGAATTTCTTTCCTCCAGGTATAGCAACAAGTTTAGTGGACTGATCTTACTCATTATGATTATCATTTTTAAAAAATGAAGTGAAACATTCTTGGGCTGGTCTAATTTCTTTCTTTTAAAGTCATATTACAGTCTGATTGCTTTGAATCTGTAACTAGTTAGAACTTGCATTGCTGCTGTAGACTTCAAGTAGTCTATTAAAAAACCACATAGCTTAACAGACAGATCAGTCCCATCTGTTTAAGAAATATATGGTTAATGAGAAGTTTAGGGTTGATGAGAGTTAACTACATGTAGAATGCACAAGAAAATACCTCTCCTGTAGCAATTTTAGGTTCTTTGTTTATTTATGGCAGCATAAACTCTTTTCTGTCTTACAAATATGGAAAAAAGGTGACGGGTCTACGTTTAGTTAGTGAATAATTTGTGAACAATGTGGTAAGGACAAAATTCTGCCCAGAGATCTATCTGCATGAAGAATCTAAACTACAGAATTCTGCTCTCCATATGGACATAGAATAATTCTTTGTTAATATATTTCTCAATGAAAGGAAAGTTCTCTCATTTTTTTCAGTTCACTCTTAGCTCACAAATGATGATGCCATAAACAGAGGCAAGGTGGGTGAGGTAATATCTTTAATTAGACCAAACTTAATCTACTCTTTTCTCTCTCTAAAATGATGGTTGAGAGAGTTTACTCAATTAATGTCAAGTTCAGTTTAAAAATAATCTCCATGGCTATCTTGTAGAAATATGACAGCTTGAAGTAAAGTAGTGCTTTAAGGCAACGTAATAAAATATAGTGCATTTGATCTCTGAAGTGAATTGTATTTCGCACCATATCTCCATTCCACTCCACCTGAAACTTTTCTGATAACAGATATACATTCGCATATTTTTTTATTTGCACATCTGTTTTACATTCACTATTCGACAGTGTTAGAACTGAACACTTTTCCTTCTGTCCATCTTTCTCTTCTGCTTCACTCTTGTGATTTTGTGTCTGTTCTGATATTTATCATATACTACCTTACGAACAGTCCGGCGTAAATATATGCCACATATCCTTGAACTACTTTTCACACCATAACAAATTTGTGGCTAGCCACATGGTTGTAACTGCTGTGCACATAGGCCATTGGGAACTTCTTGGTGGTTATGGGTTAACATTCCAATCCTTCTGCTCCAAAAGTACAAATACCAATTGGTGTCAGAAGTTCAGAGCTTAAGAAACATGGTTGAGCAGCTCTGATTCCATCCAGCAGAGGACATGCACATACACACACACAAACCAGGTCTTTACAACATTCTAGTATGCAGTATTGGCTGAGATCAGAAGTATTTTTAATTATTAGTATTAATTATTTGTATTAATGTAGCACCTAGCACCAGTGGCAGGTATCCAGTTGCCCAGTCCTGATGGAAGCTAGAGCAGCAGTGGGTACATTCCAGCCTCTGCCACTGGTGTAACGGATTTTATGCTGGTAGTAGATGATAAATAGCAGACCTCTGCTCCATGACACTCCCTCCAGCCCACACTGTGCCCCAAAACACCCATGACACTTTTTCCAACCCCCTTTACATCAGGGGAGAGGGATAGCTCAGTGGTTTGAGCATTGCCCTGCTAAACCCAAGGTTGTGAGTTCAGTCCTTGAGGGGGCCACTTAAGGATCTGGGGCAAAAATCAGTACTTGGTCCTGTTAGTGAAGGCAGGGGGCTTGACTCAATGACCTTTCAACATCCCTTCCAGTTCTAGGAGATAGGTATATCTCCAATTATTATATTACTTTCTGTCAGTAGAGACAGGGATCTGTTTTAAGGCCACTTTGTGAATTATTTAATGTTTAATATGTCAAATATACATGTTTTGGTAAAAACACAATAAAATATTAATTGTAAAAGCTAACCAAACTTATCTGTATTGCATGAATATTTAAATAAAGTATATCATACATATACGGCTTGTGGAACAGATGTGGTACATATCGCTTAAGGCATGTATCAAACTGTGAAAACGCCAAATTACTCAGACACCACTGAACTTGCCTCAATGTGTCAGACCTGATATTTGTTAGATATTTATCAGCTTAACTCTTTTTCACGCTATTGATGCACTGCAGAAAAAAACCCAACTATAGTTCCGTGTTTACCTACCTTACATCATTTAGTTCATAGTATATGTTTCTGCTCTCGTCCTTGATGTAAATGGCAACACTGGGAGACTCCAGCATTTTCATTGTCAGCTGCTGGGGGAAGGCACTTACGAAGAGGGCACGAATCGTGTCTGTGCTTGTAATTTCATTCGGCATCCTTAACTGTTTTGTTTCATCTCCATACTGAAGATATAAAACTCCTAAAAGCAAAATACAATTGAAGATTATTTTTTTTAAATGCATGGAAGAAACCTAGACTCCAAAGTCCACATAGAACAAACATCATATATTTAATTCTATACTAGAATAAGCAAAGCTAGATGTGTCTCTCTCACACACACCATATCTTTTCACTACAATACTGGAATGAAGAATGTCTCGTGGATATTGATTATTTGTTTCTATACCACAGAGTATTCCCATAGCAACATGTTATTGCAGAGGATCAATTTTTATTGTTCTTTAGTTAGATCAAAAGTTTACATTAAAAGAGCTAATTTTAAAATAATACTAAAATGAACCCATACTACAAGGAAGGTGCAGGTAAATCATGGGAAATTTTCCGTCAGCCAAGGGAAAAATTAATCCGTGTATCACTTAGGTTCTTTTAAGCATAAACTCTTTGCTTTAACGTCACACTTACTCAACAGAGGGTTGATTTTCAAACCAGCTCCCCATTTTTGCAGGCAGAATTTTGTGCCCACAATTGATTTATCAGCAATTTATTTATTTATAAAATTGTAGGTGAAATTCATAATAGGAACAAAGCTGAAGTCACTAAGAAGCAGATCTAGCTTGACTATCAGACATTTTAATTTTGAGTGTTTCTGTGTGAAATGGTTTGCAACCTTAATTAGAATCTCTAACACATCACAGTATAGTATAGTAGAGGGGGGCGGAAAGAAAGAATCTGAGTCATATATAGATAGATGTATAGATTTTAAAGCCAAAAAGGATCATTCCAATAATATAGTTTCGCTTTCTGCACAACACAGACCAACAAACCTCCCCCTGCAATTTCTGCATTAAGCCTATAACTTTTGGTTGAGCTTCAGTACATCTTTTATAAAGGCATCTAGTCTTGATTGAAACACTTAAAGTGATGGAGAACCATCATATGAGGTAAATTGTTCCAACAGTTAACATTTTGCACTTTATTTCTAGTCTCAGTTTGTCTAGCTTCAGCTTCCAACTAGTGGATTTTGTTGTGTCTTTTTCTACTAGATTAATGAGCCATCTATTATCAGAAATCTCTTTCCTTATGTACATACTTTGGGACCATGATCAAGTCCCCTCTTAAACTTATCCCGGACAAACTAAATAGATTGAGCTTCTTAAGTCTCTCAGTACCAGGCATGGTTTCTATTTTTCTTCTAGTCAAAAGTAATTGTTAATATTTTGCACTTATATACTGCAGTGCCTTTCATCAAAGGATCTCAAAACAAACAGACTTTAATTAATTACTGGTATGTCCAACAATATTCCCCTGAGATAGACAAGTATTGTATTATATTCATTTTACAGATGGGCAAATGGAAACACAGAGGCCGTCTTCCCCTTGTGGATTCTCGTATTTTCTCCCACTGGACCTTGCTCACTAAGGGTGAGATTCTCACTCCAACACCCTCCCCTTTCTGACAGAGTGACATAAAAGGGCATAAAAAGCCTCGAATCTGGCCAGGGGAGAATGCCCCCAGTGTAGGAACTGAGGAAGACAGCCACAGACTATCCTGCAAGACCTCGCATCTGAGCCGTGCCCTGGGTAGGAAGGACATGTTGGGGGTGGTGCCACAGCCTGCCTATAGGCATCTGAGGACAGGCTGACATGATGTTATAGAGCCCTGAGGGGCTACCTGTGTTACACCAGTGGCCTCTCCAGCTCCTGGAGAAGCCTGGAATCAGGAGGGCACAAAGGTACTTGAAGAGAAGAGAGTGACAGATCTGCTCAAGTGTGACTATGTTGCTCTTCCTTGGTTAGTCCTCAGAGGATATAAGCCACAATACCAACAACGCATTTTCTTCTTCAAGTCAGCTGTTTTTTTGTTAAGGGAACAGAAATGCCTAAATATTACCCTTATTGATGATCATGCGGTCTATGGTGCTACAGCCCAAATTACAAAATCTATTTAGATAGTGATATCTTGGTTTAAAGTCAAAAATTGGTTATCCACCAATGATGGGGTGGTGGAAGGGTTTTATTTTGTATATTCATGAGCTACCACCAGTGACTAAAAGTTTGTGCTCAAGTCCTGGGACATGAAGCCATTTACTGAAAAATATAGAAGACATATTAATCTAAGATGAGGTTTCTTCATCCTCAGCTCTTAGTATTTTTCTCACTGTGTTGCCCGTAATTGCTGTAAATGAATGAATGCACATTTTGGCAGGTGTTCCCACAAACAGTGAGCAGATAATTGTACCAAGAGCGAGAGAAGGCAGAACATGTTAATTTTTATGCACACTAATCAGACTCCTCAACACCAGCTAACCATTATTTAATATTAGGCTGCTTTTAAAATGACACTGTCAGTACCTTTTCTATAGTATTGTGAATGGATGATATTGTTATGAGCTGGGTTAAACCTTGTTATGGGTTGAATTAAAGCCTCATTGAAAATGAGGTGTGAACACGCCCTTCAATTAAGATAAATTAAGGGGTCATACCTAAAACATTGACATAATTTAGTCTGCCCAGTAACTAGCAACACATGGGTGGACGGTTCCATTGGGCATTGTTCTGATCAGATGTGCTTGTGGCATAGGTGCTGGAACTAGGGGAGCAGGGGTGGTGTGGGGTGGAAGAAGGTGCTGCAGCATTCCCTGGCTTGAAGTGGTTTCCATCATATACAAGGTTTAGAGTTTGATTCAATGGCTCTCAGCATCGCCAGTATACAAATTGTTACAACACCACTGGCATTGTGGGGAAAAAGTCTAGCTGGAAGGGATAGACAAGAAACAGAGAAACTCAAAAGCAACAAAAAAGCCAAGCAGTAGCCTGTAATCACAGCATAACCCTGAAAAAAGCCTAGAAAAAGGTTCTGGATCAGGGTTGCTGGCTAAAGGAAGATTGGGCCTGTAAACTAAGAAACGATTCCTTTTGTTTCTGGTTCCTCCTGTGTTTGGAGAAGCAGGACATTGTACATTCTTTGTAAATGAATAAGATTGCATCCAAGAAAATACCAGACTCCATCATCAGTTTCTACTTCCAGCTGAAACTTTCCCAGGATCCTGAAATTGACTAGTTGCTCGGATCAAAAAGGGGTAACTATATCATCCTGTATCATTAAGGTTGCACTCAGATTCCATTACAAACTCTATTTTTAACCTTTTCCTTTGGCAGGCAAAAGTGGACTGACCCCTAAGTTGCCAGATTTACTCCAAAGATTTAGGAGAATTTTTCTGAAAGTTTATTTTTTTTTAAAATGGCCTATACCTCAAAAACTGTTAAGTGAATTTTCTTTACTCTGAATTGAAATTATGATTTTTTTTGTTAAACATCCTTGAGAACTCATGTAGTAGATATATTTGAAGAAAATAAGCTATAATTAATCAACATTTTAATTATTATATCTAATACCAGTATTCACTGTTCTTAAGCAAACAAAAAGTTTTGCACGTGTTTACTTCAAGCGTATACAAGAATTTTTCTTTGAAGGTGGCATTCAAAATGTTTTTCAGTTGATAAAAGATGCTTAACATGACACTTTAAAAGTGATATATCGATGCCATTTTTTTTTAAAACTCAGTAACCAAACAAATTTTTTTTGTTAACTTTAAACTACATTTGCTACTATGTATGAATATCAAGAAATGTCAGTTTAAAACAAAACAAGAAAAACCCTTTAGAGGTTAAAGGGTTTGGAACATTCCCAAACAGCCTTAACTCTGCCCTTCCTCACATACCCTCAACCTATACATCAGAAACTCACTTACAGTTGTTTTAAGGGAGATTTTCCAAATAAACTTATATCTAATCTGGAATGATTGTGCCTTAACAATATAGAGGTTTTATGTACAAATCACAGAGACCTTTGGTCCATAAAACTTATTAGCATGGGAAAGAACATTTTCAAAGGCATTATGGTAAATTCTCTTTCTCCTATTCTCCCTTATATTACATACTTTTTAAAAGCCCCTGCCTTTTCCATTGAGTTGCCTGATCCATGTCATAATATAGCAGTACTTTAGGGTATTTCCTATTTGAGAAAACTAGCTGTTCATTCCAAAAAAATCCTGTTTCAGCATGATAGAAGAAAAAGGGACTTTCAGATCCATTATTTTAAATCATCCACCTTGTTCCACACACATATCTCATCAGGCTGAAACTGGGATAACTGGCAACACCCTAATGCCCAGCTTGAAGGACGCAGCTACACCGCTGGAGTAATTTCTTATTGTCAACTAATAAATTACTCGCATTAAAACTACAGCAAGAGGAAATAGTGTCTAACCCTGGTGTAGCTCTCATTAGGACAACAGCAGATCTGGCAGCAAAGCTGATGGAAAGGAAGCCAAAGGAAACAAATGCTAATGTTTTCATGCATCCTAATACTCCTCCTGCACTTACTCTTCTGTCACAACAGATTCGCTAGAAAGATTAAGATTGTGCTGAGTTTTTATGAACACAAAACAAACAATAACGCAGCACTAATAGGCTTAACTTCAGGAGGACAGGTAACAGAATAATGAAGGCTATAGTATATAGCGCATCTGAAAGCAGTAACTCGAGTCAAACAATGCTACTGCTGCTAATTCTAAGCATGTCTATAGCAGCAGCTTACTCCACAAGTGGTCTCATTGACATCAATGTAACAACTATTTAATATCAATAAGGGGTCAGAATCTGGCCCGAAGTGAATACTGGAATATTGATACTAATGCCCCCCAACAAACAGATCAGATTTTGCCATGAATGTTATCTGAGACAAATATAGTACAGTATTTAAGGGTGTAACAGAGGTCAGAACCCACATTGTTCTTCTTAGACATGTATCAGACAAATAGAGATAACACACATTGGTGTCCTTATCAGTGAATTCTGCAGACACACACACAACTTTGCTATAGCAACACTTCTTGTAATGGAGAAGAAATTCCTTAGTATACAGTTGTTACTATCCCCACACTCAACACTAGTCTTTCCAGCTATACAGCACATTCTTTCAGAACTAGTCTGAGGTCATTGCCATCATCCTTGTGGTATTTCTAGCCTGAAGCCCTAGACTATTTCCTTTAGCTACTCTCTGTTGATAATATCTGTTCTCTAAATTTAAAAAGGGGTCTCTTAATATTCATAGCTATCTTCACAGAATCAACGGGCACAATCTGTGGCATGAAATAAAACTAAAAGTATATGTTTCATTTAATTTTCTTTCTACCAGAATAGCATGAATAGTTTTGTTCAAGCTTCTCCAGCTGTTTGGTAGTGTTTTTCAGTAAATGTAAAAAAAGTGTTGTGTTTAGTTCCTTAAATCTATATACTGCTAATCTGTCCAAACCTGTTATTTACTGTGACTAGCTGTAATAGGTCAGTTTCATCATGAAAAGAACACATAGGAAATGCTAGGGTTATATATTATTTCTACCAGTGTATCTCATGAAGTTGGGATGCGTATTCCATGCACCACTCAAATAGGAAAGATTGTAGAGTTTTACGAGTGCCTACTGCAAATGGATGAGTTTAGCCTGGATCATAGAAAATAAATTAAAATAAAATACTAGTTGTTTTGCTTAGAGAAGAACTGATGACAATCCAAGTGGTCACAACTAAAACTTATGAGGCTTAGACCGTCATCTTTTTATATGTGAAAGTTCACAATTCAGTTAGATGAATGGGGCAGTTCATGCTTCTCAAAACTATTATTTCAGGCTGTCAGATTTTGGGCAACGCTGCTTCTGTTTACTCAACAAATTCTACAGTATCAAGGAATACAGAGGGTTCTGCTTATCAATATAAAGGACAAATATCCACGTTAATACTTTGAGATCTTGTGGCAGCCTTTAGCATCATTAGTGATACAGTCCTGCTGACCCACAAGACGTGCCATGGGACTGGGCCGCACAACTGCAATGCAGTTTAGCTGGGACTGACTGGGAAAGCCACATGTAGGTTTCAACCAGTTCAGCATTCAGCAGCCCACCTTCTGAGTGTGATAGATTAACAAGAGCATGTTACTTACAGGCTAAGCATATTACAGTGGGTCCTTGATGCCAGATATGATTCAAGGACTTATTAACTAATTTTTAAAACACTTGATACTCTAGTTCCTGGTCTGACTACCAGTGAGAGAGCATCCTTCACTCTGCATTTTACTGCAGAAGTGGCTATGAGCAGGGACATTAAAAGTGACGGTCCCTCAGACCAAAATTCTTAGGGGCTTGCAACAGGTATTGTTTGGGGATAAGGAGCAGTAGGGAGTTCAATAACCAAGGGGCTCTCTCAGTCATGGTAAACTCCAACTTTTCCACATTAACACCTTTGGACCACTGTGCTAGACTTGCCACTTGATATTAAACATGGAAGAGGGATTTACATATATGGTAGAAGGCAGGATTTGGCCTATTTTTATTGTTTTTCAGTGGTTATCTATAAATAATTTGCCAGTTATACTGTACAGATGTGGACAGAGCACTGGACTGGAAGTCAGAAGACTTGGGTTCTAATTCAGAGTCTGCTACTGACCAGCAGTTCAACCTTATACCAGTCACTCCATTGTCTCTGAGCTTGTTTCTCCACCCACCCTCCCCTCACCATGCATTTTGGTCTTGTTCGTTAAGATCACAAGCTCTTCAGAGCAGCAATTCTCTCTCACTATATGTTCATATATTACCTAGCATAATGGAGCCCGACTTTGGTAAGGATCCCTTGGTACTTCTGTAATACAAATAAATAACAATAATGAAAAATTCTTGCTCAAGAAAAACAGCAGGGAAAATAAACAGTCCCAGAAATGTGCCTATGTAGCTACATTTCAAGCTAAGCCTGTCTCTGAAGGCATGCTCTGGCTCAGGGGCCTGATGCTCCCCTCCATTTCAGCTGTTTTACACCAGTGCAACTGCACTGAAGCCATTTCAGACTTATACTGACACAAACTGTTGTACCGAAGAGGAGATTCAGACTCCCTATCATTTGACCCACAGTATGCATATAACAGTTTTCAGCACAATGTGTATGTGCTGAGGCTGTAATGCTAGAAAGGATGCTGGCTCCTTGGAACAAATTTTTTATTCCTCAGGTGCACACAAGAGATATCCGCTCACACGTAAAGGAAGAATGGATTAAGTAAACAATACATGTGATTACCCAGCTTCTCCTGGGAAGGTGTACATTTCACACTTCCCCTGGGTATAGTCCAAGAAAATATGTAAGTACAGTAAATGAAGCATGAAAGCTTTTATGGACTAGCATATACCGGTATGGCTTGTTTACCTCGTTTTGTTTTCTCTGCTGCAAAATGTTTCAAGTAAGATAAAGTATTTCTTTTGAAGCCCAATAAACTTCAGTCATGATTTTAAACTAAGGAAGGAGATGAAGTCTAGAAAGAACTGACCAGAAAAACTAGAGTTACCTTAGGATATTTTCATTTCCTAGGATTCCTGTTTCAACCCCATAATTGAAACTGGTTGTTTCAGGCTGTTTTTCCTGCGGAACTGCCTGCCAATTCTAATTTTTCTGACTAGGACAGCAAATAAGTACATGTTCATTTTTGCATGTTGATGTGCTTGTCATGCATTACAGAGTCAATAGACAGGACAGGGGGAAATGATTTGAGAGGATTAACTACATTAAAGCCATACACAGTCCTTAATTTGAGATGCAATTTCCAATGTCTTCCAGGGGAGTTCCTCCCTATGGTTTACCAGCTATATGATATATGGCCTAAAGGCAGTGGTGGATTAAACCTAGAGGCCAAATCCAAAACCCAGTAGATCATTGGGATTTGAATCAGGTCCTAAATGGAGCTGGATCCAATTTTAGCAGAAAAACCTCTAAAAGCAAATCAAGGGCCTCCTCCCCAGAATGACTAGTGAATGCTAAGTAACAATTTATTAACAGCCATTATCATTTTTTATTTTAAAATTTTATAGAAACCTGACAACATACATTGTGCGTGCACACATGCACACACACATAGAGCTAATCCCAAACAAAAAGTACATAATCCCAGTTAATCACATAGGGTAGAGCACTAAACAGAATCAGGAGACCTGGGGTCTATTCCCAGTTACACCACTGGCCTTCTGGGAGACTTCAATCAAGTTACTTCCCACTCTTTCCTCCAGTTTCCCTGTCTGTAAAATGAGGATAATGATACTGACCTGCTTTGTAAAAAGCTTTGACATCTATTGTTGAAATGCAATCTTGGTGGGTAGGCTAGGTATTATTCAATTAGTTATTATAGAGCTACATATTAATTATTATTATATCTGAATTATGTAGCAGTGCAATCTTTACTCAAACCATTGAAATCTGTCTGTCGATAGTGAAGTAGAGTCATGAGATAAATCATCAGGGAAGATTTTAAAAGTCCAGACCCCGCTGTGCCAATACTTAAGCATGCGTGTAATGCTACTCTTGCAAGAAGTCCCACTGAAGCTTAAGTATTGGCAGGATCAGGCAGTTTCTGCTTAAATACAGTGCTGATAAAGTCAATGGACTACTTAGGTGAGCAGGCATAAACAGACCTCTCACAGTAGGGTTTATTGTGTTATAAGTCAAAAATACACTTAAGGGTCACTCTGTCCCAAAACCACCAACCAAGATTTAGTAATGGTTTGTCACCGCAACGGTATAACTTAATTTACCCACAAAGTGAGAGCTGGGTGTGGTGGGGTGAAGGGGTGTGTCGCATTGTGATAAAAGTTTATTTAATGGTAGCCAAGATAATACAACTGGTTATACAAAAACAGAACAGGGATGTTATTTAAATTGGAACAAACAGAACTGGATACTAGCTACCTGTAACAAAATCCCTCCAGCTGCCCTCTTACCCTCTTCCTGGTTCTCAGTTTATTCACAGACTCTGTTTCACCCCAACTCTGTCTCCCTTGCCTGCACCATCTCCCTATTCCCCTCCTGCTGAGGGGAGTGACCATCTCATCTCAGTTTCTCAGGAGTAGCTACCTCTCCTCCATGAAAAAATTTACAATACATTCACCCTGAACACACCCTAAATCATATATTCCCATACGGGATCCAGTCTCTTTACCATATTTATACTCCTTCCTTTTTAAATATGCTGTTCCTGTGTTGAGTTTTGTACTGGCTTCTGGGATGATGGTTTCTCAGAAGAAATCTATACCCAGGCTTGATCAGGGCACCTTGAGCTTTCAGTCATAACAATGTCATGCATCTGACGAAGTGGATATTTACCCACGAAAGCTCATGCTCCAAAACGTCTGTTAGTCTATAAGGTGCCACACGATTCTTTGCTGCTTTTACAGCCATAACAATGCCTGCTTGGATTTCTCTGACACTTTTAACACTACCACACAAACACCTATCAAAATTTCCTGATGCTCACAGACACTCTCATACGGGTTTCTCGCTTCACTTAGCTCTGTGTTCTTCACCTGAGGATCCAAAGACAAAACAGGGTCTTGGCCAAACATTAAATAAAACGGTGAATACACTGTGAAACTGTGTGTCATGAACAGATAAGAAAAGTTAATAGCACAGAAGTACTTTATATCTCTTTGACTGTAAAGGGTTAACAAGTTCAGTAAGCCTGGCTGTCACCTGACTAGAGGACCAATCAGAGGACAGGATACTTTCAAATCTTGAGGGAGGGAAGTTTTTGTGCTGTGCTGTTAGTTTTGGTTGTTGTTCACTCTGGGGGCTCAGAGGGACCAGATGTGCAACCAGGTTTCTCTCCAATCTCCTTGATACAGGTTCTTATAGATTCCAAATAGTGAGTACTAGATAGATAAAGCGAGTTAGGCTTATGTTTGTTTTCTTTATTTGCAAATGTGCATTTGGCTGGAAGGAGTTTTAAATGTGTATTTGGCTGGAAGGAGTTTTAAATGTGTATTTGGCTGAAAAGATTTTAATTTGTACTCGTATACTTAGGCTGGGAGGGTGTTCCCAGTGTCTATAGCTGAAAAACCCTGTAACATATTCCATCTTAAACTTACAAGATCATTTTTACTGTTTTTCTCTCTTTAATTAAAAGTTTCTTGTTTAAGAACCTGATTGTTTTTTTATTCTGGTGAGACCCCAGGGGACTGGGTCTGGATTCACCAGGGAATTGGTGGGGAGAAAGGAGGGAAGGGGGAGAGAGAGGCTAAATTCTCTCTGTGTTAGGATTACTGTCTCTCTCAGGGAGAATCTGGGAGGGGAAGAGAGAAGGAGGGGGGAAGGTGCATTTTCCTCTCTGTTTTGTGATTCAAGGAGTTTGAATCACACAGTGATCTTCCAGGGTAACCCAGGGAGGGGAAGCCTGGGAGAGGCAACGGTGAGGGAAAGGGTTTACTTTCCTTGTGTTAAGATCCAGAGGGTCTGGGTCTTGTGGGTCCCCGGGCAAGGTTTTGTGGGAACCAGAGTGTACCAGGCACTGGAATTCCTGGTTGGTGGCAGCGCTATAGGTTCTAAACTGGTAATTGAGCTTAGAGGAATTCATGCTGGTACCCCATCTTTTGGACGCTAAGGTTCAGAGTGGGGAATTGTACCATGACACTGTGTATATGCCCATTGTAGGCCATTACCAACTCTAGCAGATATGTATTCCAATTTCTATTCTTCTCTGGCCAAAGTGCCCTTAACATTTCATCCACAGTTTGGTTACATGGTTCACATTGTCCATTTCATTGTGGATGACACTGAGAGAGATACCATATACCTGGCATAATCCCTGGATGACTCCAGCATCAAATTTCCTCCCCTGATCTGAGTGCAGCCTGGTGGGACACCCAAAATGCTCACACCAATTTTTCATGATTGCTTTATCAGTTGTGTGGGCAGACTGATTACTGGTATTTCCACCATCTACCTGGTGAACATATCAGTTAGGACCAGCATATTTTCATATTTGTCCATAGAGGGTTCCAACAGTGTGTAGTTCTTTGCTAGCACTTCTAAAGATGCCAATACATTCATACAAGACCGCCTTCTCACGAGGAAACACATCCCTAGTGAGTGCACACCTCTTGCACTGTCATATTGAGATCTATGCATCTTGAATGTGCAGTAATGGAGGTTCTTTGAGATGTGTCCCTCTTTGGGTGCTCCACTTTAGGTGTTCGTGTGCTCCTGCACTTGTAATCAGAGATTTATGGCAGCAGTGCCCAGTTCGGTCACACATGCATGGTCGCCGTCCCCTGGCACTTCAGGCTGTAAACTAGTGCTGTCTGACCAAACCCTCTCTATTCCTTCTCTATTGCAGAGCCTAATAATAAACTCTGAAGTAGAGGGGAGGAGGGAGGATAGTGGATACTTTATCTTTGAAGAAGATTGGGTAAGGGGGGGTGTCAGCCATGAGCACTCCCAGTTCTCCCACTCTCCTGGTGGATGTAATGGCCATTAGAAATGCAACCTTCATGGAAATATGTAGCAGGGACCATGTCACCATAGGTTCAAATGGAAGGCCAGTGAAGGCATGGAAGACTGAGTGGAGATCCCATGGTGGGTCAAGATTTCGAACTTCTGGGTAGGAATTGGAAAGGCCCTTGAGAAAGCGTTTAGTAAGAGGGTGTGTAAAAGTACAGAATCCATCTGCTTTGTGATGGAATGCCATGATGGCAGATAGATGTACTCGCATCGAACACATGGAAAGACCCATATGTTTTAGTTCTAGCAAGTAAGACTAGAATGAGAGGTAAGGGGGCTGAGCTAGGAGAGGCCTGTTTGCGTTGGCACCATGAGTTGAATTGCCTCCATTTATGTATGTATCAGAGTCAGGTAGTTATCCTGTGGCTGTTTAACAAAATGTATGTCTGTGGAACATGTAATTTCAAATCCCGAGAGCCATGCAGAACCACGCTTTGAGATGGAGTCTTTGAGGCTCTGGAGAGATGACATGTTCTGCAATAGCAGGAAAAGTAGAAGCAGGAGTGTACGTGGTGGACAGACTGCCATTTGGAGCAGGTAAGGATACCATGTTTGTCGTGACCAAGTGGGGGCTATTAGGATCATTCTAGATCTGTCTTGTCTGATCATGTGAAATATGCAGGCCACGAAGGGGGTGACAGGGAAGACGTATAGGAGGGGAGCACTCCATTTTATGAGGAAGGTGTTGCCTAGAGAGTGTGTACCGAGTCCTTCCCTTGAGCAAAACTGTGGACATTTGATATTTTGCGCAGTTGCAAAAAGTTATATTGTTGGAAACCCCCAAGTTCATAAAATGGTTAGGAGTACACATGTGTTCAACTCCCACTCATAGTCCTGATAGAAGTTCCTGCTCAGGGTATCTGCTATGGTTTCCTGACAACCAGGTAGATTTGATGCTGTAATCTGGACATTGTGCTTGATGCACCATTGCCAGAGTCACATGGCTTCCACCCAGAGGGAGTGTGACCATACTCCCCCATGTCTGTTTATGTAAAACATACAAGTGACATTGTCCATGAGGATCTGCACCATCTTGTCTTTGATTATTGGTAAGAAGTGGGAGCAAGCATTCCGGACCGGTCGCAGTTCTAACAGGTTTATATGAAGATGGGACTCCGTCCTGGACCATTGGCCCTGTATAGAATGTGGTTTCAGGTGTGCCCTCCAACCTAAAAAGGATGCATTCATGGTGGGGGTGAGCAACGGTGGATTCTGCAGGTAGGGCACCCTCCTGCAGATGTTGTTTGGATTGGTCCACCACAAAAAGGAGTCTTTCATTGTGTCCGGCATGGTGAGGCGCTTTTTTATACGGAGCCAGGCTTGTAGACACCACATATGTAGTCTTGCGTGTCCGATGACAACGGTCACGACTGCCATATATCCTAGAATTTGTAGGCAAGTTCTGGCAGACACTTGCGGGCTGTTTTGTGCCACGGAGATCAAGTTGGTTAAAGTCAGAAATCATTGTAATGGTAGGGAGGCAGTTGAGGTCTGCCCCAAAAAATTCCAGGTGTTGAACTGGTGTCAGAGTAGATTTTTGTATGTTTATATGAGGGCCTAACCTTGTAAATAGAGTTATTGTGTGTTCGGTGGACTTTAGTGCTCCCTACAGTGTCGGTGTTTTCAGCAGACAATCATCCAAGTAGGGAAATATCATGACTCCCTCCCTGTGTAGGTAGGCAGCTACTATGGCTAGTACCTGTGAGAATACCTGAGGCACAGTGGAAAGGCCGAAGGGTAGAACTTTGTATTGGAAACGATTTTGTCCTATTGCAAATTGTAGAAACTTTCGATGTGAAGGATGGATGGATATATGAAAATATGTGTCCTGGAGGTTGAGAGCTGAGAACGAGTCTCTCCTTTTTAACACTGGGATTGTGGTGCTTAGTGTGATCATTTTGAATCACTGTATTTTCAAAAATTTGTTGAGTCGCCACAGATTGAGGAGAGGTCTCAAACCTCCGTTTTTTTTCTGTGTGAAAACATAATGGGAATAGAACCCCTTCCCTTTGTACTCAGATGGTACGGGTTCTACTGCTCCTAGAAATATGAGGTGGGTTACCTTTTCTTGCAATAGATGCTCATGAGAAAGGTCCCTGAAGAGGGACGGGGCAGGGGTGGGTGGGTAAGAGGTTTGGACGTAAAGGAGATGGAGTAACCGGTTTTGATCATTTCTAATAGTCATCTGTCTGTTGTAATACTCTGCCAGATCAGGTAAAATGGAATCAGGCGATCTCCAAAGATCTTGCAAGTGGTAGATGGCTCTAGCATTGAAAGAGATGGGGTTCTCAGGCCCTCAACCAAATTTGTCATCTGGAAGTCGATGACTGAGATGCAGTATTTGCAGGAGAAGATTGTTGTCTTTTCGAGGTTTTCTCTTTCCGCCCCTGAGGTCATAATATCTGTGGCATAGTGCATACGGAGGGGGTTGGGATCTTTGAGGGGCTTGATAATTTCCCTTCTTTTGAGCTTAGGTGTGTAAGTGCCAAGGGATTGCCCAGACTCTCAAATCCTTTAGAGTGTGTAACAACTCGTCTGTTTTCTCTGCAAAGAGTTTGGATCCCTTGAATGGTAAGTCTTCTACACTCAACTGCACTGGTTTTGGGAATCCCAACAGACAGAGCCAGGATGCCCCCCTCATAACCACCACAGTCACTATGATCTCGCTACTGAATCTGCTGAGTCAAGAGCAGCCTGTGATGCTGTTCTGGTTATGAGTTGACCTTCTGTGAAGAGAGATTTATGCTGTTCTTTTTTGTTGTCTGGAATAAACGCAGTAAATTCAGAAAGATTTGCGTAGTTATTGTGGTCTCACTTTGCCAGTAAGGCTTCACATTTGGCTATTCTTAATTGGAAGGTTGCAGCAGAGTATGCTTTGTGCCCGAAAAGGTCAAGCCATTTCCAGTCTTTGTAAAAAGGGGTGTTTCTGGGCATTGCTGTCTACCATGTCTGTTGACTGCATCAATCACCAATGAATTTGGCATTGGATGTGAAAAGAGAAATTCAGTGTCCTTTACAGGCACATAGTACTTATCAGACCTCTTACAGGTAGGTGGAATCATAGCAGGGGTATGCAAGAGCAACCTTACAGGTTCCATAATCACATAATTCATTGGAAGGGCAATTTTAGATGATGTCCAGTGAGGTAGCAACTCTCTTATAGAGTCTTGGAATTGTTTGAAGTCATCACCTGTGTTGGGAGGTGGGGTCATAATAGTGTCATCAGATGAGGATGAAGAGAAGTGGACTTCAGGTGGATTGTCCTGGTCAGAGAATTCTTCCTCCTCTTCAGCCCCCTGTTCTGAGGTGTCATGCGGTCCCAGTGGTGCTAATAAAGGTGATTGATGTGTACCAGCTCTGGAAAGACTGGCACATATACGTTGTTGTTGTTGTTGTTGTTGTGGATATCCTGTCCACAGGCTCCAAAATGGCTATTGTGGCAGGAAGGGCATAGTGGGAATCCAGGGGTGCCAGTACCAGGGTTGGTTTGGAGGATTTGCTGGGTAGCCCTTGCACAGAAATGCATGCATGACGGGAGCAGCCACAGGGGAGGAATGTTGTGGAGAGTGCCCGGCATCCTTGTCTCCATCTTCACTCAAGAATTGTGGAGCAAAAAGATGTGGAGGGCTGGGTTGAGCAAGTACCGCGAGGACTGAGGTACCGTCAGGCCGAGGATGGGAGATTCCAGCATAGAAGAGACGGTGAGGTCTTTTTGGCACAGGAATTGCTGTGAAGTGGATGGCATTGGTACCATTGGTGTGGTAGGAATCAGTATTGCTGAAATCTACCCATCCCTACTGATGTGTGACTGGAGTGCACAATGTCTGCACTAGGTAGCATCAGCATCAGTGGGGGTGCTGAGGTGCTTGGCACCGAGTGTTTAGTCATGTCTAGTGGTACCACAGTATGGGGTTTCATTTTCACCTTGGTTCCTGTGTCCAAGCTCGGCTGTTTGGCTGCTTTTGTTTTCTTGGTACCATCGGTGCCAGAAGGTCCCACTGTTTTGGCCACTGTCATGGCTAGTGTGGTCAGTATCTTGACCAACTCCAAAGTAGGGGATGTGGTACCCTGGTTTTTTTGCCGCCTTCTTGGTGGGCTGATTGGGAGTGGCCATGTGGGGTGAGTACCTCAGGCTCAGACGCCAGATGGAGAGACTTCTCCATGAGCAGGAGTTTAAGTTGAAAATCTCTAGCCTTCCTGGTGCAGGCTTTTAGATTGTGACAGTGCGAGCACTTCTGTGTTATGTGTGTCTTGCTGAGACAGTGACACACAGAGTGTTCACCTGAGAGAGGTAAAGAAAGTCTGCACATGAACCCTAGGGAACCAGGCATGTCCCTCAGGGAATGTACTCTCCTCATAAGGGGGATACGAATACTTTGCTGCGGCAGTGAAAACGGAAACCTACAGCCCTATGAGGAGAAATTAAAATGAATTTTTTTTTCAAGAAACGAAAGTACTAAAGCTAACTATTCTAACTGGAAACTAGAAGCTAAGGGAAACTATTCTGCTTAGAAAGCTGTGAGGTGCTGCCAGTTGCTCCAACTGAAGCCAAAGGTGATAGAGTAGGAACTGGGAGGGGGGAGGAGGGTTGATCGCACAGCACCCAAGTTAACCGCCTGAAGCGGCGTGAGATGGAGACCATGCATGTGTGACCCAGCTGGGCACTGCTACCATAAATCTCCGATTATGAGCACAGGGGCACACAAACACCTAAAGTGGAGCACCCACAGGGACATCACTCGAAGAAGAACTCTGAAGTACCAAATGATCTCTCTGATTGTGCTTGGCTTCAGGCATCTCCCTTCAGAGCCATCTGAACACTATCAACTGTAGCAAACTCTCGCCATCCTGAGGGTGTGTCAAGTGGTAATATAGCAGTCCTTGATGTAAAACAAATCTGTTTCACCCTCACATCTATTTCAGTCTTTCTCTTTGCCCTCAATAAGAGCAACGGCAACAGGACAGATGTCCAGATGCTCCATCTGTGTTTTTCTCAATGCCTCAGGGGAATAACTAATGTCCTGTAATAAGATACTTCTCACCAGACAATATAGTCCCACAATCCTTGTCTCTGAGTGCTCCCTTCACCCTTCCATCCAAAAGTTAGCCTGCTACTTCTGGTTTAATGAAGATAAAATCATTCTGTTGATCTTCTCCTTTGGGTTCATTCCATGTAGGCAATCTGGACAGCACACTTCCATTTCCATTCACTTTTCTTGGTTTGTAACAGATTTTAAAATCTAATTCAGCATGTTTTGCCAACCATCAGTTTTCCACTGCATGCAAATCTGTTTAAATACTTGAGGGGATTGTGATCTGTCTTCACAGTAAACTTTTTATAGATCAGATACTCCATGGATTTCTCCATAGCAGCCCAATTTAAATCCAGCAATTCCAACTTGAATGCGCTATAATTCTGATAATTTCTTTCAGACTTCCAGAGCCCTCTACTGGTGTATGCTATCACTCATTCCATTCCCTCCTCTGCCTGGCTCAATACAGCTCCTAAGACGTCTTAACTCATCATCCCTCAGTCCTATCACTAGCTGATCCTTCTGGATGGCATCTGGGTCTGTCACGTGGCTCTTATCTCAATTCTGCACTTTGGAGAGTCTCTCCTGTAGATTGTAGGCAAAATCCTGTTTCATCCTCTTCCTGATTTCTCTCATTAAATTTTTGTGAGCGATTTCCAACAGGGGCCTTGTTCCCATACAAATGAATCAGCAACTTGAAAATGTTCTCTGTGCTCTCTTCTCCAGAAGGAATAAGGTACTTTACAGTGTCTCCGGCTTGTCCTTTCAGGTGGTCCTTAACAACCTCAACTGGAGCTTCCCTTAGGGTCCTTTGAGCTGCTTTAGTCTGTCTTACCCATTCCTCAACAACCAGGTCCCCTGGTTTAACCACAGAAATCTAGAGTTTTTTTATCCCTGGGCATATACGAAGTATATAACTTGGGTACTTCTACTAAACAGTTGATCATCACCTTAGCCAGAAACAATGCCTTCCTCCGCTCTTGTCTTGCCTTGTGCAGTGGACACTTGCCCTGTAATTCTGGGCTCTTGCTCAGTCAGCAAGGTCTACAGTGCTTTAAACTGTGCCTGTAGCCCCTCCATGATACATCCTGTTGATTCAGAGATACCCTTCACCAGTCCAGAGATAAAGTTACCCCAATACTCAACTCCAGTTCCCTACAGTTAAACTGACTTGATCCTGTTTGTAATGCCAAACAGGTGTAAACAAACCTTTCAGTGTAGGATTATAGTGTTACATTTGAAATACATCTGAAGGTCACCACATTCCAAAACCACCTATCAAGATTTAGTAACGGTCCGTTACAGTGGTGGTATAATCTACTCAGCAGGTGAGAGCTGGCGGGATGTTACACCATAATAAAAGGTTATTTAATGGTAGCCTAGATAATACAACTAATTCTCAAAAAATAACATAACGGGGATTTTTTTTAAACAAGAGCAAAGGAACTGGATTCTGCCTACCTACAATAACATTAAATAGATTAAGAATGTATACCATAAAAATGTATAATGGTTTGGGTATATTTTTATACATAAAACACACATACACACACACACTAACTTGCTACTGAGTGTACTTAGCTAAATATAACCTCTAAATACAGAAATATATCTATATCTCCATATGCACAGGCTAGTACCTTATAGGTTTTTTTTTTTTTCTAGTTCAAGGTTCCCCTTTCCTCAGCTACCTCACTGGGTGCTGACACCTCCATCAGTCTTTGAACCTCACATGCATCTTGTGACTTCCTGAAGAGATAGTCTTAACTCCAACGATGCTTGCAGCACTGCAAATCAAATCAGACCCACTGGATCTCAAAGCCTTTGGGTCTCCTGTTCTGGATCTCAGGAACCACATGTATCAATGATAGGAGACAACCAGAATCAATGGTCAGGAAAAAACCGCTCAGTAGTTTGACCATGGGCCTGCTAAACCCAGGGTTGTGAGTTCAATCCTTGAGGGGGCCATTTGGGAATTGGTCCTGCTTTGAGCAGGGGGCTGGATTAGATGACCTCCTGAGGTCCCTTCCAACCCTGATATTCTAAACATGGACTGACTTAACCAACCAGCTTTAAACTAAAGGGACCCTCTTCTGCACATCTGTTTGTTCTGCTCAGCCTCAGTCTCTCCACTTACTTTTGGTTTCTCTCAGTCCTGATTTCCCTCTGTCCGCCCTCTCATCCTCTGCCTGTTTCTCTCAGTTTACTTACAGACTCTGTTTCTCTCCATCTCTCTCTCACTGGCTCCCCCGCCTGCCTCTGTCCCTGAACCTTCTCCCTCTTCCCCTCCAGCTGTCACTTTCCCTCCCACTGAGGGTTAGGGCCAACTCCTATAAGTTTCTCAGAGGGACGGGCTATCCCCTGTCCATAAAAATATGCATTCACTCTGAACATCCACTTCCCCCAAATCATATATCCTCACACAGGGTCAAGCCCCTTTACCTTATTTAAATAAAGTTATGCAATGTGCTTACGTGTTTGCAGAAGAAGGGCCCAAATATAAGGACCAGTGGCTTTTAAAGGACATTTCAGGGAAGAAACTTCTCTGAATGGTCCACTTCAGCTGCTCTGGCTCCTGCTCCCAAAGCAGGGGGCCACAAATATCACCAGCTATTGAACACCAGCTTTCTAGGCAGGCAGGCTGGCTGCTGGTTGTCCCTCTTCCCTCAGATCCCAACATGACCTTATCCCAAAGGGAAAGGGAAGAATCAAGCAGACCCCATGCTGGGTCTATCTGTTGTAGCATGGCTGCCCAACAGAAGTGAGTGGGAAAGTCCTATGGGCTGGGCAGAGAGGGAGATGGGGTGAGTGAAGTTGCTCTCTCTTTTGAGTGCCTATAGACTGCAGCCAGCACTCAGTGGAGATACTGTCAGGTGGAAGTAAGGCCAGGAGCCCATTACACAATGGTGTTCTTGAACCCTTCTCCTATTACTACTCTCTCCTGTTCCCAAGTCCCCATGGCAGATCCCCATCACTCTTTGTCAGTGCTCTCCTCCAATGGCTCCTTGGATGCAAACCTTTGTGTGTCCATGCACCCCCTTCCAGTCTGGTATCCAGAGACATGGATTCTGCCTTAATCCAACCCTGTTTATAGTGCCCAATCCTGAGAAACAATGGGCACCTGCAACTCCCATTGTCTTTAGTAAAAGGTGGCAAATGCACAGCACCTCTCAGAAACGGGCCTTTACAGCCTGATTCTGTGAAGTGCCTAGCACCCTCCACTGCTCTAGAAGTCAAAGAGGATTGAAAGTACTTGGCACCTGACAGAATCACATGTCTCACTGTTTGCAACCCACAAACATTTGTCAGTCTGCATTTCTTTAGAGAGGCATTAAAATAATGACATCAGTGCAATCCAGCACATACATGCACATACTGCTGTTTTTGACAGGTTGCATAATATAATTGTGTACTTGTCCATTTTTATTTCCTTTAGGCAAATTGCAAGTGAAGTTTGTTGAGAGCTTTTGAGCCTGTCCGGGTTTGAGATTATTCTTGTTCTGACAGTTTTGCTAGAATCCCCGCCCCCAACCAGTTATCAAGTTGGAAGAAATCCCAGCTTTCAAATAAATATTTTAAAATATATTTTATTTTGTCCCTCATGGAGGATTAATTCATTTTAATGCTACATTTTGTACTCAGATGGCAGACTGATGAGAAATGTGCTGATTCTGATAGACCCTTTTGTCAAGAAAGACCTTAATTTCAAGAACCATGGCTAAAGTTTAAAATGGATACAGGGCTGGAATGTCTCATGGGCTGGCTCAACATGGCATGAATTGGAGCCTAGCATGTCATAATGACCCACAGTCATCATTAGTAAGGCTACGTTTTAGTCACGGTTATTTTTGGCAAAAGTTATGGACAGGTCATGGGCAGTAAACAAAAATTCATGGGCAGTCTAGGGGCGCTGCGAGTGCTGAGGTGTGTGCGGCCTGCAAGTTCTGAGGTGTGTGTGGCCTGGGACTCCCGCTGGTGCTGAGGAAGAGGGGAGCAGCACGCAGCCTGGGACCCCCGGGGGTGCTGGGGTGGTGTCAGCAGGCTCCCTACCCAGCTCTGCGTGTCACAAGCACCACAAGCGCCAGATTCGCAGCTCCCATTGGCCGGGAACCACAGCCAATGGAAGCTGTGGGGGCAGGGCCCATGGGCGCAGGCAGTGCGCGGAGCTCCCTGGCTCCTCCACCTAGGAGCTGCAAGGACATGCCAGTGGGAGCCAGGGAGCTCCTCACCTCAAGGTAAGTGCCGCCCCAAACTCCAACCCAGTGTCCCTAGCCCTCTCCCACACACCTAAACTGCTGCTGCTGGCCCAGGAGCTGCTCAGCTTAGGCAGCTCCTGAGCCAGGACCGGCCACTGCAGAAGTCTTCCATGTCTGTGTCTTCCATGACCTCCATTACTGACACCCAGCCTTAATCATTAGTACTGACTGACAAAAACATGATGCCTGGGTAGCCAAAGTGCATTTCCACTATTCTCACTCATTCCACCTCCTAATAGACATTTATTCAGTCTGTAATTTAAAAAACAACCTGATTCAACTTGACTTGGAAAAAATATGAATGTCTATGAGAATACGATGTTTATAACAACACTGTAAAGTTTATTAGGCTTAAACCCTAAAAATCAATCATTTTTCCTCTGTCTTAAAAGAACAGGGTTCAGTAGTTTAGGATTAAAATTTGGGTTTTGTTTAAAAACATCTAAGTAAGTAAAGGGGCAAGGATACGTAGTTACAAAACATATTAATAGAAATATTTTCATGTACTTTTAAAATTTAAATGAAAAAAAGCTTTTTTAAAAAATGTAACTATTCTCTTGCAGTGCTAGAAATACAAATAAAACCAACAGCATCATGCTGCTGTACAGGAAACAGGATGTAAAATGGACTGCAGTCCGGATGCACTAGAGCATTCTTTTAAATCCATGTAGATCCCTTTGCAGGATTGCAGCCTATGAATGGGAAAAAAAAAACTGACCAGGTATTTTTTACTCTGCGACTTGCATGAAGTATATTAGCATGCACCCCAAGTTCAATGTTTATTGTTTTTAGTTTAGTTTTAGGGGTATTTTTTGTTTGTTTTTGTTTTTTTGTTCCTGAGCATTAGTGAAACTGGTCTTAACGAAAAACATTGGAGGGATTGATAACAATAGAGTACTATATTACCATAACAATAAGTTGTACAAGAAGTATTAATTTACACCTGGGCAATTTTAGGACTAATTTTTAGTGTACCCTTAAATAAAATATATGCAATTAATATTTCCTAAAATAAGAAATCTGAAGTGACAGACTCAGGGGATAACAAAGTATTTCCATCTATTTTTTTAGCAGATTGATCCCAAGTGTTGTGGCAAATTTGAGTCACATATGTAGTTGTAAACACTTTTACTCCACTTGCAGGATGAGAAAAGGCCTTATTTCACATCTTAAACTACAATACCTTAAAGGTGCTTCAGTCTCCAATCTAAATACTCTAAATTATTTCATATCATGTCACTTCACTCCCATCTTTTGCCTGTTTTTTGCCTAGCTAGACACCTGTGATGTATGAAAGACAAGTTGATATTGTCAGGATAAATGCAATGCAGCTCTCTCTGCTTTAGCATGGGTTTAAGGGGATGGTCTGCTATAACACATGTGAAATGAGAAATGAAATAACATTTTCTGATGGAATTTATGATGGCTTTTGAAATCCCACTGCCTGAACCTGGTGGACTGCACATCACAGATGGTCTAAGTGTTAAATTATGCATCGTTAAATTTTCATAAGAAGATTCTCTCTACCACAAAACTTGTGACCATAGGGCAGAGCCGCTCTTTAAATAATGGCTGAGGCAGATTTATCTATTGCCAGCCAACGAGGATGATATTTTCTAGTTTGGCCTATGAAGAAGAAAGCACTGAACAGAATGTCTGTGTGCAGTGGAGAACAGCCCATGTTGAGAAAAAGGTTTTAATTGCTTTTTATCTAGCTTAGAGGTCCCAGTTCATTAGTGGAATGAATGATTTCTGATATATCTTGAAATGACTGACCTGTGTGCATGTGTGTATTTTAATACGGATGCCTGAATGGCCAAAATCAGTTTATTGCTAAACACCCACAGTGAATGATAAATGCCCTATAAATCAGTAATAAGACATACAGGGTTCCCACAGTATTATATCCCTACAAAGTTCTAATGTACTCTACATACATATAGTAAATTACATTTTCCAATAAATCTGAGCCAAGCTGATGGTTTGAGGACTCACTGGACAGCACTGACACATGGGCAGAACCGGATTCTCCATATGTATAGTAAAAACATATAAGCAAATGAGTATGTGCTTAAAAACAGGTTTTAAACAAGATCTCATTGGGTTGGGTGGAACTTTCAGGCTCTCCCTTCAAAGTGTCCTGCATCAGACCAACTTGTCCCTTCCAGCTGAGGTGGATGAAGTTCTCTCTGGAATCCGTCTCCTGGCTTTGGCCAAAGTGGGCCACTGAGGAGTGATGTGAGACACTCTCTCTCCCATCCCCAAATTTGTGTGCTCCTCTTTTTAGCATTGCTAGTGCCTGCCGGCTTGGAGAACCCTTTTTAGTTCTGTTTTCTATTTTTCTTTTTAATCTGTTCTGTTTGTCAGATATCAAAACACTCTAGACAGAAATTGCCTTGGATCACTGAGGAATAAATAAACCCTTGTGATCAGTTTATGAGCTCTCTCTGTGACGGACGGTGCAGCCTTTGGTTTATGTTATTCTGCATGTACGGAAATGAGATCTTACAGAAAATAAGCAACATTTCAGTTTATTACATGCCTTCCTCAGCAATCTGCATGCAAGTTATGCTGTCTTCCAACATCAGTCTACCTGACCTATGGCATTATTCTTCAAAAAACTAGTTTCTACCTCTGCCATCTATCTGTTGGGAAGAGAATCTCTCCAAGAAAAGTAAAATCTATTGCAAAACCAATTCTAGTTTAAAATTAATTTTGTGAAAAAATTGAGCTAAATTCAACCTTCAGGTGTGGAGGAATTCAAAGTGCTGTTAACAGGAGGAGCAGCTTCCCCTGAGAAGAGCCCCTTGGGTGTGAAGGATCGAATTGCTGTTGGTTGTGCCTCAACTCAAATCTGAAGGCACCTTCCTGGAAAAAGTAGGGTAGTTCAATCACCATGTCCATTCAAATCCCTATTCTCTTTACAAAGACTGCCATAAAAGATTCTAGGGGTAATGTGAATACCATCCTTTTTCACTAGGAATTGGGCCACCACCAATCAGCCATCAGACATTAATCATTTCTGGTTATTACAAATTGGGCAGAATTTGAACATGTAAGATACAGAGACCTTCCTCTGTATCTTATGTCTAGAATTAAGGTCCCATCTTGTAAACACTCAAGACTTAGTGCAGTGTTTACTACCACATAGTAAGAATAATAATTGGTAATATATATTTGCGGTATTGGGCTGAGATTGTTAATAGACTCTTCAGGGTAGGGTCCACATCTGTCTGTCTGTAAAGTGTCTAGCATGCTTTTGGAGGCTGCAATAATACTCTCACTACCAATTCCCTGTGCCGTCCAGTCTCCACACTGAACTAATCTGAAAAGAATAAACTGGCAGTGTCGCAGAGGAGTGCCTGTCCTGTAGCACGCCCTGCTGGCTGAGTGTGGTGCTGCTAGTGCTCCTTGTCTCCATTCTTCCCCAAGGCAGATGTCTCCTTGGCTCTCCACACAACAGTCTCTGCTGGAGAGGTGGCTTAGCCCTCTGGCCAAGTCACATACAAACCTAATGCAGAGTAGCAAAAGTCCAAACTAAAAAGTCTCAACAAACAGAGGGGTTGTTTTGCCCTTTGGGGGCTTTCCTTCACTCTGATTTCTAGGCTACCTTTAAGAGTATTTCTAGCTCTGGGATAGAGCATTCAGCCCCCAAGGTGGTATCCCTGGAATATAGTTCTCAACCCCTTCTGGGATATGTTCCTTATGTCCTTCCCTGCTCCGGTATAGAGCACTGGGGCTCCGGGCTGGTTCCCCTGGAGTACTCCGCCTCCTGCAGACCCTGGATGAGAGCCTTCCACTCTCGGTGGCACCACTTTCCAAACTGAGCTTTATCAGTCCTCTTATAAGGCCCAGGTGTTGATTAACTACCAAGTGACCCTCCTTCATCCTAGCCTCTCAGACTGGGAAGCAGCTAATAAATTATGGCACAGATGCGGCTGGCCCCCATCTCCCCTTAAAGGATCTGGTCTTCTTGTGACAGGCAGTAACAATAACGTGCTGCAAATGTCCATATTTTGTTAACCCTAAAACACTCTAAAGACAAATTTTTATGTGCAGAGAACATGCTGCCAAAGTTACAGGCCAAAAGCAGAGCAATGAAGGATCCTGGAAGATATTTTACCTAGTGATCTCTCCTTTGTTTGGTTCGCTGATCTCACCACTGGAAGGCTTGCTCGTGTACGGCTGCCTCTGGAAAAAGGAGTTGGAGAATCTCCCTCAGACATGGCTTCTAAAGAATCGGCAGATGCTTCGGACAGATGTTCTGCCTGGTCTCCCAAATTGGACTGTGGGCTCTGAGACAGCTTTGGGCTCCTTGTCTGTAAAAATAAAATAAATATATCATTTATTATATTGCAAATGTCACTAGGAACATCAAGATCCAACTGTCTGGAGAAAAAAACCAATGAAAAATAGTTCATTCAGCCTCTAAATGCAGCATTCTACAAGGCCTTGTGTGCTCAAAGTGACTTCTATGTAAGTTATTTAAAAATATACTGTCCCTAGATAGTCCATTAAGATTTTTACTGCTGTATATCTACTGTACAAATTTCATTTCTAACAATGACCTGAGGCTGACATATTATAGCATGGATATATGGCAATTCCATTCCCTGCTGCTCAGACAACTGTTAACATTGGTTATGACAACAAACGTGTGCCACACACACAACACACACACATACACACCCTCAACCTGTAGGATTAAAAATTCATCCAATAGGTTTTCTTAGATCTGCTCTCAAGACCAGTGAGTGAGTTCTATAAAGAGGAAACTGGCAGCTGAGTAGAAGTATTTACATTTTTGACAACTGAAATGCTATTATTAATAATTAAAATCTCTAAAACGTTGCACTTATCTTGAGGAGTCTGTTGACAAAAATGTGCTGAAAATAAATTTAGCAGTAAAGCTGTCAGATCTCAGTATCAGAATTGCTACTACATATGCTGTGAAGAGTAAGGGTTAGCAAGGCCACAATAGCAGTCTAAAATTTTTATCCAAAACATGCTAAAAAATTATGAGCTAAACTCTGCTTTCATTTGTATTAGCATAAATGGCAATGTCCTGAACATTTTCATTGTTGACTTCAAAAATATTAATACATTTTACAATTCATAAGGAAGTTGCACTGATAAATGTACAAGGGTTCTGTTTTCTTTTTTGCAGAGAACAACAAACTTATGCCACTATAAGTCAGACTGAACTTAGTAGGGTAGTAATTTTCCATCATTTCTCAAGCAAATGCTACATTCAAAATCAATAATATACCTACCCTAAGTACAGCAATGCAAAACAAGAAAGGCTCCCCACCCCGCCAGAACTACAGTGGAATATAAACTTTTTTTAAATGTCAGTTTATATTCCCAGGCATAAAATGTCATATATTATATCCCTCTTTATTTCCTCTCTCATTTAAAGGTCAGATAGTTATATTAAAAATACCCTGTAGTTAGGCTAAAACTAACTCCCATACTGGGTTTGAAAAATCAGTCAAATTAAAGACAAGTTCAAAGAAAAGAAAAGGCCAAGACAACACATTTTGCTGATATGTGGCTTT
The DNA here is from genome assembly GCF_007399415.2 of Gopherus evgoodei. NCBI lineage: Eukaryota > Metazoa > Chordata > Testudines > Testudinidae > Gopherus > Gopherus evgoodei. The sequence continues at coordinate 35,043,879 of NC_044323.1, forward strand.
TTCAGCAGTTTCTCATGTGAGATGGAGAGAGCTTGTTGCAGCAATGTCATAGATCATGTAATACTGCCCATGTGACCTTGAATATAAGCAACAACTCTTAACTTTTATGAGGTTTTCAATAGACTTCTCTACATCCCCAGCCTTCTCTGCTGCCAGCTTGTCCAGCTGCTCACATACTGTAATAAGTTAGAAATATGTAATGAGAAAGCTAAACTCTCTGGAGCTTTGCACTTACGAAATGTTAGCTATTATCCAATGTCCTGCAGTGAAATGATTTTGAAGCATTGAATTTTTCCAGGAATTAAAGCTAACAACATTTACCCTTAGCAAACCAAGACGTGCTTTGAAGTAACTCTGACATGATCAGCTCTAGTCTACAAGGTTGTAAACACAGAGACTGGTGCATGTAAAATACTGCCTGAGAGTTTACAGAAGTGACCAGTGACCTGCAAACATGAAGGATTTCAAGAAGTCAGTACGTCTTCCTTTCAGTTATCTGAAATGTGGCTTGGCAACCATCATTGCTAAAACATTTTAGTTACATAGGTATGCTTGTTAGACGCTGTTACCAATTAAAGTCACTAACTTAACTCACTGAACAATAAAGGGAACTAAAGCACTTTATGAAGCTCAGTTTCCAGTTCTGTTCATAGAAAAGACATGAGGAAAATATAAAGCAAGGTGCAATATAAATGAATCAAGACAATCTGATAGAAACACTTCATGGTTTAAGTTTGCTTTTTGAAAAAATGATTTTGATAAACTAATTTTGCTTCATGTTTCCTCCTGCTAAATTTGGTTGCATTGCTCTTAAGACAAGCAGGATGACGAAGTTATATCTGTGCAGTTACCAATATCTGTTAAGTTACATTCCTGTTTTAAGCAATTCTTTAGCATTTAATATAAAACGACTCAGATCCCCCTCAGGATTAATTCCAACTTCACACGCAGTGTGACTCACATACAGTGGCTAGCATTGCTTAATCAAATCACTGCAATGCTAAGAGGCTTACCAAAGGCTAATTAAGCAAGGGTGACTCATACAGTAGATTCTGTAAAAACAAGAAGCCCGATTCTCCTTTTACATGCACTAAAGCAAATCTGGAGGGACTACACGGAGGTAGATGGAGTTACACAAATGTAAAACCATGGCAGTGAGAAGTGAATCAGGCCCATAATGTACAGCTATATCCCCCGTAGAAAGCCTCGAGCCATCTGTGGTGCTCGACTAATGTAATATTTTTAACTTTAAACCGATAAAAAGAACTATCAACGAGGAATGGTGGCCATCCAAATAGTTCTGAGATATCAATGCATATAATGACTGGGGTTCAGTTTTCTTTTTGCCAATGGCGAGCACCAGGTTGGATGTTACAGTGACAGTCAGAGCAAGTTTCTGGACATATCAGGTATCTGAATTGCTTCCAAGAAAAATTGGCCCCGCCCCCCCTCCCCCAAGAAATAAAGGGGAAAAAAAGCCACAATCCATGTCTATGGAACTATAAACTACTAGAACCATTGTGAAGATAGTTGGGGAAGGCAGTGGGGAAACTGGCAGTAGTATTTCAGTGCAGGCGTCATCACTAGGCATGTTCATAGAATCACAGAACTGGAAGGTACCTCGAGAGGTCATCTAATCCAGCCCCTGGCACTCAAGGCAGGACTAAGTATTATCTAGACCAGTGGTTCTCAAAGCCAGTCTGCCACTTGTTCAGGGAAAGCCCCTGGTGGGCCGGGCCAGTTTATTTACCTGCCGCATCCACAGGTTTGGCCGATCGTGTCTCCCAGTGGCCGCGGTTCGCTGCTTCAGGCCAATGGGAGCTGCTGGAAGCAGCGCAGGCTGAGCGACATACCGGCTGCCGCTTCCAGAAGCTCCCAGTGGCCTGGAGCAGCGAACCAGCCAGTGGGAGCTGCTATTGGCCGAACCTGTGGACGCGGCAGGTAAACAAACCAGCTCGGCCCACCAGGGGCTTTCCCTGAACAAGTGGCGGACCGGCTTTGAGAACCACTGGTCTAGAAACACCTGATAGGTGTTTGTGGGATCTCCATCACTGGGGATTTTTAAGAGCAGATTGGACAACCTCTCTAGACAATTTATTCCAGTGCTTAACCACTCTGACAGTTTGGAAGTTTTTCCTAATGTCCAGCCTAAATTGCCCTTGCTGCAATTTAAGTCTATTGCTTCATGTCCTATCCTCAGAGATTAAGAACAACATTTTTTTCTCCCTCTTCCTTGTAACAACCTTTTATGTACTTGAAAACTGTTATGTCCCCTGTCAGTCTTCTCTTCTCCAGACTAAACAAACGCAGGGGGTTTTTTCAATCTTCCCTCATAGGTCATATTTTCTAGACTTGTAATCATTTTTGTTGCTTTTCTCTGGATTTTCTCCACATTTTGTCCACATTTTTCCTAAAATGTGGCACCCAGAACTGGATACAATACTGCAGTTGAGGCCTAATCAGCGTGGAGTAGAGCGGAAGAATTACTTCTCATGTTTTGCTTACAATACTCCTGTTAATACATCCCAGAATGATGTTTGCTTTTTTTGCAACAGTGCTACACTGTTGACTTATATTTAGCTTGTGATCCACTATGAACCCCAAATCCCTTTCCGCAGTACTCCTTCCTAGTCAGTCATTTCCCATTTTGTGTGTGTGTGACTGATTGTTCCGTCCTAAGTGGAATACTTTGCATTTGTCCTTATTGAATTTCATCCTATTTACTTCAAACCATTTCTCCAGTTTGTCCAGACCATTTTGAATTTTAATCCTATCCTCCAAAGCACTTGCAACCCCTCCCAGTCTGGTATCATCCGCAATCTTTACAAGTGTACTTTCTATACCATTATCTAAATCATTGATGAAGATATTGAACAGAACGGGACCCAGAACCAATCCCTGTGGGACCCCACTCATTATACCCTTCCAGCATGACTGTGAACCACTGATGATTACTCTCTGGGAACAATTTTCCAACCAGTTATGCGCCCACCTTACAGTAGCTCCATCTAGGTTGTACTTTCCTAGTTTGTTTCTGAGAAGGTCACACAAGACAGTATCAAAAGCCTTACTAAAGTCAAGATATATCACATCTACTGCTTCCCCCCATCACAAGGCTTGTTACCCTGTCAAAGAAAGCTATCAGGTTGGTTCGACACAATTTGTTCTTGACAATCCATGCTGAAGAAAGGTAAGCAGATAGTAACTGAGATGACAGAGAAATATGTATAGAAATGACACTACATAGGTTTCTGATTGCAACTCCCCATTGCAAGTCATTAATGTATTTAAAAGTTACCTAAATACTTAAGGCAGTATATAAGAATGGAGAGTAGTCCTTTAAATAGCTTGTGAGCCTTCCAGTGGAGATCATTGTGTTCTAGGTTTAGAAGTTTCCAGCACCCAACCAGAACAGTGTGCCTATATAGCTAAGCCTTGCATATTACATATATTCAGTAAAAATGCTTATATTTGGAGCTGTGTCCATGTGGTTCCTACGTTATATTTTTTGTGTAAAAGAGCAAAAGGCATAACATTTAACGTAGGAGAAAAGGTTAGACTTGCTTCACAAAGTAGTCCTAGAGCCTAGGAGGAACTCGTGTGTGTGTGTGTGTGTGTATATCTCACACATACACACACACACACACACACACAGGAACTGCCTAGTAACTCATGAACTGCTTTTGGACATGTGCACACAAAAACAAGGAAACACCACTATTATCAAGCCATACCCTTAGGACTCAGTAATGCTATGACACAGAGAAAGGACACCTATAACTGGCCAATAGGGTTAGTATTCTTCCTCAAACCCAGGACTTGCTAGAGAGCAAATATCCTCAATCCACATTGGGCTTTTCTCTCCCATAAATGCAAATTAATGAGGTTCCATTTTACATTTGTTTGCTGCAGTATGCTTGATTTTTCAATCAGTTGGGATTTTTTGGCACATTCTCCAAATTGTTCTCCATAACAGGTCTCCCAGCATTAGTGCTGCTTAAATGGGTTCAGCTGTAATATATAGATGCAGAAAAGGAAAGTCAGTATAAAGGATGAAGGATTCCTCTCCTACTTCTCAGTAATACTTTGAAAATACTACTTTGTTTAAATTTTCTTAGTGACTATGGAGAATGTGTTCAGGAATTGAAAATGATCCCATCTAAGATGCTTCTCTTCTGACTGGTCTTGGGATTCATGCAAAAGGATAAAATTGTGGTTAAAGATCTCCTGATTTGTGTTCTGTAAGCAAATGTCTTACTAAAGGAAATAACCTTAAAACAGTCATGTTCATCCCTTCATTTCAAGGAAGAAGGTTATGAAAGAGTAGAGGACCCATATGGGTTTAATAGGAACGAAGGAAGGTGAATTGCTGTAGGGGATGCCAAGTAGAGAGACATATTTAGTAACCTACTGAATACAAATGACTCTCCTCGCTTTCAAGGCTTTACACATGCTGCCTCACCTAACTGCTCTCATTTTTCTCCACTAATCTTCTCATCTCATTTCACCATCCAAGATACATAACTCTCTCTTGCAACTTCTTTCCACTCTCATTTGCAGTTATTTTCCATGCTACTCCATACACCTGAAAACCTCTTCCTTCGTTTCCTCTTTCACATCCTTCCTGAAAACATGCCTTGAAGGAGATCCACAAACCCTGCACACTTCCCCCATTACCCTTATCCAGCTGAAAAAAAGAGCTAAAGAGCCCCCCTGCCGAAAACACACACAAGAAATGCTTAACTTTATTCCCTGACCACTCTGTCCTTTATTGCTCCCCTCCTCACAACCTTTGCTTAGTGTCTATTTAGACTGTGCTCTTATACGTTTCTGTACCGTGTCTGGCCCACAGTTAATGCTATACAAATAGTAAATAAAGGTATCAACATATAATAAAGAGATAGTAGACACGGTGTGACGTAATTTTACCCAGTTATATGCTCTAAGGAACACCCTAAGCACAGTCAAAAACACTTTCTCTAGCTTCCTTTTGAGGCTTCAAGAATGGGAGAAAAGAGTGGGAGGAAAAAAAAACACCTATTTTTTTGACCCTTGTCAATACTCTATTTCTCCTGTGGGTGTTGCGAAAAAATAACTACCTGGATGTGAAACGGACTTTAGATGTACACATAACACATGTACAATGAGCTCAGTAAACTGCAAATACTATAACTGACCGTGAGCTCTCATTACCATAACCCTTGCTCCTCCTCATCCTCACCCCACCCTGATTGTTTGTATCTCTCACTTATGTTGTATCTAAATTGCTCTACATGCTGGTTGGGGAAGGGACCCTGTCTGAGAGTCTAGCACTCTTTGGGGTACTATATTATCACAACAATATTCTTTTATTTAGGGATGCTGTTAGGGTCACGCTGTTGGGAAAAGAGAATCTATATATACCAGGGGTGGCCAAATTGTGGTTCGCGAGCAACATGTGGCTCTTTTGCCATTAAAGTGTGGTTCGCAAGCTTCCACCGTCCTTCTATTCTCCACCTACCAGACTGGGTGGGAGCTCGGGACACCTGCCTTGCACATATATTGGGTGGTGGGGTAGGAGCTTCTGTCCAGTGGGGAGGAGGGTCTTGGAGCTTCAGCCCTGGGGAGTGCACCTGCCAGGGCTCCAGGAGGAGTGGGGCTGAAACCCCAAGCCCCAGCTCCCAGTAGGTGCACTCCAGATCTTGAACGTCTAAAGATTGTCATATGCAGCTCGGAGGGACATTAACTTTGGCCACAGCTGATATATACTATCCACAGACATATACACACTGTATATATTTATAGAATCATAGAAATGTGGGTTTGGACCTTGAAAGGTCACCTCGTTCGTCCCCTTATGCTGAGGCGTGTCTAAGTATATCTAGGTTTCAGAGTAGCAGCCGTGTTAGTCTGTATCTGCAAAAAGAACAGGAATACTTGTGGCACCTTATAGACTAACACATTTATTTGAGCATAAGCTTTCATGGGCTACAGCCTACTTTGGATGCATAGAATGGAACATACATTGAGGAGATATATACACACATACAGAGAGTATGAAAAGATGGGAGTTGTCTTACTTAATTGCCCTCTCAGAGTTGGTAAGAAAAAAAAACTTTTGAAATGATAATCAAGATAGCCCAGTACAGGCAGTTTGATAAGAAGTGTGAGCATACTTACAAGGCAGATTCAATATTTATAATGGCTCAGCCATTCCCAGTCCCTATTCATACTTAAGTTGATTGTATCTAGTTTGCATATCAATTCCAGCTCAGCAGTTTCTTGTTGGAGTCTGTTTTTGAAGCTTTTCTGTTGCAAAATTGCCACCCACAGGTCTGTCATTGAATGACCAGACAGGTTAAAGTGTTCTCCTACTGGTTTTTGAGTGTTATGATTCCTGATGTCAGACTGTGTCCATTAATTCTTTTGCGTAGAGACTGTCTGGTTTGGCCAATGTACATGGCAGAGGGGAATGTATACCTAGACCATCCTGACAGGAGTTTGTCTAACCTGTTCTTAAGAACCTCCACTGACAGGAGATTACATGACCTCCCTTGGTAACCTGTTCATTTATTTAACTATCCTGTTAGTTAGCAAGTTTTTCCTAACATCTAACCTAAATCTTCCTTTCTTCAGATTAAGCCACATACTTCTTACTCTACCTTCAGTGCACACGGAGAACAATTGACCACCATCCTCTTCATAAAGCTCTTAGCATATTTGAAAACCGTTTATCAAGTTCCCCTCAGTCGTCTTTTCTCAAAACTAAACGTTCCCAATTTTTTAAAATAGAAAATGTGTATGTGTGTGTGTATGTGTATATCTATCTACACACACACACACAACATAAATTCTTAAAATGACTTTTTCCTCTAGCACTTATTTCAACAAATAGAGTAACTAAACCCCATACACATCTTTGTCCCAAAGCAGCAAGTGCACATACACACGACTCTCAAGGATTTTAACCTGTAAAAACAAATATATTTGTTTTGGGGAAAAGATTAATTAAATATAACTATCTTTTATTGCAATTTTTTCTTCTTTGTGCATTATTTCATTATCTTTAGATGAAAAAGCTGTGATGTGGCATTCACTGATCATAATTTACAGAAAACCATATCATTCCAGAAGCAGCCTCATACAGGCAACTGCGTTACTAAGGGCTAAAAAAACAGTAAGTTATTTATATTATTCCCTCATGGTTGCTCATATATTAGTAAACGATTGTGGCTCCTACTTATTTACTTTAGGTATGAATGTTTCATTTTTTTCTGTTAAAACAACTGCAACAAGTTACAAAGCCCAAAAGCTAGTTCCTCATTCATTTTCTTTTGGATTGGACAGCCACGTTAATTTGCTGTGATTTGTAGAGGCTTGTCTTCCCCGATTAGCAGGTTCTCATTAGAAGAAATATTTGCTGTTGCACTCATGGGCTCTCAGTGTCTCTAGTGTTAAAGCAAGCACCCTTACCTCACCTGTCTGGACACACTCCCTGGTTTTCCCGCATCTGTTCCTTCACAGCTTCATTCACATCCTACATCAGTGGCAAATGTTACCTGCCTCCCAACAACACATACACTCAGAACAAAGCCTGAATTAATCTTCTCTACTGCAAAAATACTTGACAAGTGAGCTGCAACCAGGAGGTTACTAGTCAACCTGGGTCATTCTGGTGCATTGTTGGTGCCCCGCTGATATGAATTTACATCAGTGACAATCAGCTAATAGCTTGTGAGACACATGCTGGTTCTGTGGCCCTAAACATTACTTTGGTTGGATTGTCCTGTCTGACTGGTGCTCAGTCAGTGCTTCCTGAGTCTTGAGCAAAATATGAGGAATGGAAATCACACCAACATCCCAATGTTACCTGAGACACGAGTAATTAAATAAAGCGTAGAATGCAGTGTAAATGGACCTGCAACACAGAAGCCATGCAGATCTTTTCAAGCTCCAAGGAAAAGAGAAAACTAAGCCACAGGAATTTCCCACCGAGGTAAGAAGGGTGACGCTCTTCCCATTTAGTAACCAGGAGGGGAAGACGAACTTATGCGATGATGTCAAATTGTCACAGGATGATGTTGCATTAAAACTTGATAATGTTCAGTCACAACGGCATGTCACTAGATAACCCATTACTAATGGATTGTCATGAAGGAAATGTCAGGATGCTGCACTGAGTGATTATTATATGCATCTCTGCAAATATATCTGAGGATGAATCTATTCTCTGCTTGTTGAAGGTCTATTAACACTAACTGCATATTTCCTATTGCATATTTACCCCAACTTTTTTCATCTGGCCTAGACAATATGTTTACTCAGATCCCATAATTTATCATTTATATTTTTAGGGTGGAATTATATTCAAATCATCCTAAAAAGCTGCAGAATTTTCCACCAGCCTTCAGAGCTCCAGCTCATGACTAGCTGCATGCTTCCTGCTGTTGTAACCAGCCAAAAATATATCTTGTAATTCGACTGCTGTGAAGAAATGAGCTTGAAATATGCAGGTCAGTTATTCCTATTCTCCCTTCTCATCACCACAGACTTATCGGGGTGATCTTCAAAGTCACAATATAAACTTCTTTTGATGCTCCTATATAAATCTTTCTAGTCAGTTCAACTTGAGTGCCTAAAGTTAGGCACTGAAGCCAGATTTCCAAGGCCATTGCGTGCCTGGAATTAACACATTTATTGAAGTTGATGGGAGCTGTGGATGCTCAGCACTTATTACCACCATGCTCTTATCTAGGTCTAATTGGCGTTACTGAAGTTTAAAAATGTTGTCCTAAGGAACTTGGCCACAGGCCTGCCAGCAGTTTTCATCACTACAGAGAGGTCAGGGCTGAAATATGCAACATGCTTGAGGATCTGTTTCAATATTTATAAGTAACCAAGGAACCCTCAATTTTAAGCTTCCTCCAAAAAGTGTATGGTGGGTGGACGGTGCCTTAGTTTAACTGAAATGGCACACACTCCCTCCCTCCAATACCCCCCTCCAAAGAAATTCCTGTTGAGAACAATAGGATGGAGAGGTTAAAAGAGAGATCTCAAACATATACTTATTAAACTTTAATAATAGCTCTTAACCGATGTATGTGTAACCCAAGGTTTTCTATTGTCACAAAGGACAGTCTGGAATCTGGAGAGGTAGGTAATACACAAAACTAGAACAAATTCTATAGGTAATATTTTATATGTAGTGGCTATAAAAATACAGAGCAATGGTCCACCTTACTATTCTACCCAGTGAAGAATTCTAAGATCCTGCCACATTTGCTCATGGCAGATAAGTTTTACAGTCTCTGTCATCTCATCCCATGTGGACTCAGGGTTACTATTCTGCTATTTATTAAAGGTGTCCAAAATTTCCAACTTGGATATTTACAGTGGGCTTATCTAAATTCTCACCGTAGTTTCAGTTGGAACTTTTTATTTCCCTCAAAAAAACCACGCTGAGGAGTATTCATGGTGAAGAATGACCCATGCTCCATCCCAGAGGTGGCTGCAATTCCCACCTACACAATCTGGGAAGTGCTGTGAGAACTCTAAGGATGAAAGGGATAATTTAAATAAAAGCTGACATTACACTTATTAAAAGGAAAAGATCCTCATCCACTCAAGTAACCATAAACCACAACAAAAAGAAATACTTAAATATATAAACAGATGCCTAAGTGCACCTTGGGGCTAATGCGTTCTGATCCAAGGGACAGATTACAGTCTCACCCCTCTCCCCCATGCACATACCCAAGGAAAATAAAAGGAGTTTCCACACCTTTGGTGTTTTCCCACCAGAACAAATGAACAAGCTATGGAGTAGTGGAGAGCAGTGTGGGCAAAAGACATATCTGGCTTTAAGACTAAGCTTGATAAGTTTATGGAGGGGATGGTATGATGGGATAGCCTAATTTTGGAAATTAATTTAGCAATTGATCTTTGATTATCAGCAGGTAAGTATGCCCAGTGGTCTGTGATGGGATGTTAGATGGGTTGGGATCTGAGTTACTACAGAGAATTCTTTCCTGGGTGCTGGCTGGTGAGTCTTGCCCACATGCTCGGGGTTTAAATGATCACCATATTTGGGGTCGGGAAGGAATTTCCCTCCAGGGCAGATTCGCAGAGGCCCTGAAGGTTTTTCGCCTTCCTCTGCAGCGTGGGGCATGGGTCACTTGCTGGAGGATTCTCTGCAGCTTGAGGTCTTCAAACTACAATTTGAGGACTTCAATAACTCAGACATAGGTTAGGGGGTTGTTATAGAAGTGGATGGGTGAGATTCTGCGGCCTGCATTGTGCAGGAGGTCAGACTAGATGATCATAATGGTCCCTTCTGACCTTAAAGTCTATGAGTCTATGGAGACTCCAAAGCTGCCCTTGTCAGACCTATTTCAGTGGGTTCTAAAAGGCTGGAAAGAATTTTTCCATGTGTTAAATAGTTGCCAAAAACAAAGGATAAAATCAGCAATCACCAACACTAAGTTGCCTTGTAAGTTGGTGAACTCTTCAGGACAGGGCATGAGCCATGGCCTTCTGTGTTTGGAAAGAACCTAGCATCTGGTGGGCGCTACGAGGAATAAATCAATAGATGGGGAAAACAAGTATAACAAAGAGCATTGCGTAGGGCCTTAGGCAGCACTGTATTTACATTTGTCTCCTTACTTGAGACACCTCCCATCCCATGGAAATAGATGTGCATAGTTAAGGGCCTCTGAAATGTTACATCTGAAATATTTATCAGAGCACCTATGAAAAATTACTGGGCTGGTGAAATTTTGATATTACAGTAGGGTGACCAGATGTCCCAATTTTATAGGGACAGTTCCAATATTCAGGGCTTTGTCTTATATAGGCATCTATTGCCCCACACCTCCCTGTCTCAATTTCTCATACTTGCTATCTGTTCATCCTGTATAACAGTTCCCTTTCTCCTCTCTTGAGATTCGTCACTTTTCCTCCCCCTCCCCTTTCTCTCTGCTGCTGCCCTATGGGCATCTCATTGTTGAATGAGGAGTAGGCTGCCCCTCTCTTTATCATCCTCTGCCCTTCTGCTTCTCTTCCTTTTCCTTTCTGTCTGCTTGCTTGATTTATTTGCATATTTAAGTCCTATTGGTGGATATAAAATGAGCCAGCAAATAGCATAATATCAGGGACAAATAGACAAACAAGGCTATCATGCACTGTATACACAGAAAAAAAATATGCCTAATATCCCTGTTCTTTTCCCTGTAAAAAAAAGAACACAGAGTGTGATCACTCTCAAAACATCCTGTTTCTTACCAACAGGATAAAGTGATATTTATGGGATTGAGGGATTATGCATTTGACTGCAATATAAAGCATTCTGGGACATGCTTTAAATCTGCATTCATATATAAACCACACAAAATATACTGGCAAAATAAACTATAAAGATGTAGTTGAGACACATAATTATATATGCCATGTACAAAGTAGAGGAGGAGCTCAATGGAGGACAGAAAAAATGTAGGGTTAACTTTCTAAGTGTGAATCACATTTGTGTGTGTGATTGTGAAGGCCATGGTTTAGTCATCTCAGGGTACTCTTGTGACTATCTTATATTTTTCACTAGCACTTTCAGGGATACATAAACATACATGTTTCTAAATCCACAGGATCTAAAAGATTAAAATGTTGATGGAAGTGATCATGAAAAGATAGATTTCATGATTCTAAGGAAAGGAAGGGGTGAGAGTACAACAACAATGGACTTCAAAAACCAAACTCAGGAAAATAGTAGATAAGGCCCCATGGGAAGAAAATCTAGGAGGGAAATGAGCTCAGGAAAGCTAGTTGTTTCTTAAGGAGACAATATTAAAGACACAACTGAAAACCATCTCAATGTGAAGGAAATATAGGAAGAATACTACGAGACCAACATAGTTCCATTAGGAGCTCTTAATGACCTGAAAAATCAAAAAGGAGTCCTACAAATAGTGAAAACATGGAAAAATTGCTGAGGAGTACAAAAGAGTAAGCACTAGCAAGTAGGGACAAAATCAAAAAGGCTAAAGCACAGAATAAGTTACATCTAGCAAGGAACATAAAGGCGATAAGAGGTGGCTCTTTTAACACATCAGGAGCAAGAGAAAGATGAAGAAAAGTGTAGGTTCTCTACTTAGCAGTGAAAGAGAGCTAATAATAGATGACACCAAGAAAACTGAAGTGTTTAAAGCCTATTTTGCTTCAGTCTTCACTGGACATCTGAATGGTGACCAGATACTTAACATGGTTAACAGTAACAAAGAGGAAGGGACATAAGCCAAAATATGGAAAGAACAGATTAAAAAATAATTAGATAAGATAGATGTATTCAAGTCACCAGGGCCTGATGAAATTCATCCTAGAGCACTTAAGGAACGAATTGAAGCAACTTTGGAAATATTAGCAATTATCTTTGAAAAATCATGGAAGATGAGTGAAGCCCCTGAGGACTACAGAAGGGCAAACATAGTATCTATCTTTAAAAAGCAGAACAAAGAAGATTCAGGGAATTATAGACCAGAGAGCCTAACTTCGGTTCCTGGAAAGATCCCGGAACAAATTATTAAACAATCAATTTGAAAGCACCTAGAGAATAACAGCGTTATAAGGAATAGGAAGCATAGATTTGTCAACAACAAATCATGCCAAACCAACCTAATTTCCTTCTTTAACAGGGTTACTGGCCTAGTGAATGTGGGTGAGCAATAGATGAGATATATCTTGATTTTAGTAAGGGTTTTGACACAGTCTCATATGACATTCTCATAAACAAACTAGAGATATGTGGTCTGGATGAAATTACTATTAGGTGGGTTCACAATTGGTGGAAAGACCGTACTCAAACAGTTATTATCAATAGTTTGCTGTCAAACTGGGAGGGCATATCTAGTGGGGTCCCACAGAGGTCAGTGCTGGGTCTTGTACTATTGAATATTTTCATTAATGATTTGGATAATGTAGTGGAGATTATACTTATAAAATTGCAGATAACACTTAACTGGGGCAGGGGTAGGGTTTGCAAAGCACTTTGGAGGACAGGATTATAATTCAAACCAACCTTGACAAATTAGAGAACAGGTCTGAAAGCAGCAAAATGAAGTTCAATAAAGACAAGTGCAAAGCACTTCACTTGGGAAGGATAAATCATATGCACAACTACAAAATGGGGAATAACTGGCCAGGTGGTAAAACTGCTGAAACAGATTAGCGATTACAGTGGATCAAAAATTGAATGAGAGTCAACAATGTGATGTAATTGTGGAAAAAGCTAATATCATTCTCGGGTGTATGAACAGAAGTATTGTATATGAGACACGGGAGGTAATTGTCCCACTCTACTTGGCACTGGTGACCTCAGCTGGAGTTCTGTGTGGCCCACTTTAAGAAAGATGTGGACAAATTGGAAAGGATTTGTTACAGAAGTGGGTGGATGAGATTCTGTGGCCTACATTGTGCAGGAGGTCAGACTAGAAGATCATAATGGTCCCTTCTGACCTTAAAGTCTATGAGTCCCCAGAGAAAAGCAATAAAAATGATAAAAGGTTTAGATACTGACCTATTAGGAAAAGTTAAAAAAACTAGACATGTTTAGTCTTGAGAAAAAAAGACTGAGGGGGGACCCGATAACAGTCTTCAAAATATGTGAAGAGCTATTACAAAGAGGACTGTTCTCCATGTCCACTGGACAAGACGTAAAGGGCTTAATCTGCAGTGAGAGAAATTTAGGCTAGATATTAGGAAAAACTTTCTAACTATGAGGGTAGTTAAACTCTGGAGGCTTCCAAGGGAGGTTGTGGAATCCCCATCATTGAAGGTTTTTAAGAAGAAGTTGGACAAACACCTGTCAGGGATAGTGCAGGTTTGCTTGTGAACAGGGCAGGATTTGAGGACTTTTCAAGGTCCCTTCAAGCCTAGATTTCTATGGCTCTATGATGTAACAAGGGACTATGAAGTGGCACAAGTGTGAGGAGGCATGAATAAAACAGATGAACATCAAAATCCAGTACGGAAATTGGTCTGGGAGCCATTGGAAAAGATAGTAAGTAAATGTTCGCATTCCCTGTATCCCGCTCCATATGCCACCCCATTGGTATGCCCCATAAGGGTGTCCCTCCAAGGGAAACAAAAATCTAATGTCCTATTAAGGGACATTCTTATAACTTTAAAAACCACAAGAAAGAGCAAACTACATGATCCTTTTGCAGCAAGTATGAAAACATACATAGGTAAATAAGCGTCCTCACTTCCACAGGCCAACTCTTCTGCAGCTGTTTGATCTCTCGATTAATTCAAAAACAAAAAAAAAGTTTAAATATATAATGCAATATATATAGAAATCAGCACATTTTAAGGTGGTTATTAAAGCACTGGGATCACATTCTTCCCTCAACAACATGCACTCAATTCCCACTGAGTTGAAGGAGTGGGGTGCATCTAACAAAGACAAGAGTGTGGACATTTATGCCTACCACGCCATTAGAGGCAAACTCAAAAATAAAAACAATGTCAAAGGATCCACATGCATCAGATTGCTGTACTCATTTTACTTGATATGAACCATACTTCACCCTGGAGGAATACAAAGGGAAAAGCATGCATGTCCAGATTTACTCAAGGACACTAACACTAGTGGTGAGGCAAACCACACAAAGTTAAAAGGTAACAGGCTCAATCCAAGGCAGAGTGCATAAAAAGAAAGTACAGTACTAACTCTCTGAGATGATTCAATTTTCATCAAGTACCTTTGAATGTCAAGTTCTGAATGAAGGGAGACCAACATACACTGCAAAGCCTGTGGATCAAAGAAAGAGACAGAGAGAAGGGGGAAAAAAAAAGGAAAAAAAAAGATAAAATTGTTAAAAGCAAAAATAAATCAAAACAGAACAAAAAAAGAATGGCCTGTTCATAATGAAACTGTACTGCAGCCTACCAGCAAAGGAAAGGAAAGATGAGATATATACTGGAAAAATACATAGAACAAAAGGCAGCAAGTACACAGTAAGCAATATAGTCTTATCACTCGGTAACACAGTTTCACTTCAGTATTCCAAGAAGAAGTTCTACAGCATTGAACTCAGAAGGTGCACTAGGAACTGGTGAGTTGTGAATGTTGACAGTGATCTTACTATAACCCAAGTTTACATGAAGACGATGCCATCTTGTTAGCCTGTCGCTCTCCATAGCATCCAGCGTCAGGGGAGTGACAGGCTAACATGATGGCACAGTCCTTCCTGATCACACTATGAAGAGCATTGCCTGATCTCATGAATTTACTGCGAGTTTCACAATAGTTGGAGTTTTGCATAAAGCTCCAGCTCCCAGAGTCCATAGGATTATGACTTTCATTTAAAAACCAGTTTCTAGTCTTCATAGTTATGAAGAAAATCTTGAAAATATGAGGCTTAAGACCCACAATACAAATTAAAAAAATCCCAAATGTAGTATTGTTAACATCTCATGATTTTAGGGGGCCTAACATTATTTTTGAACACTTGGAGTTGTACATGTAACGCTACATGTAATTTAAATGTAATTTAATCCTTTGTTTCTATGAAATGAAAAACATTTTACTGTATTTCTAAATCTTCTCCCCTTTCAGCCTGTGTCAAACTCCTATTACAATTGTTACAGTGCTTAATTTGTGCCAGGACTTGCCACGGCACCTCCAGGCTTGACAGTACATAGCCCTGGCACCCCTGGGCTTGCCACATAAGTTATGAATGTAAAAAAATGTTTGAGCCCCAGCACTTCTTTCATTACAAATTAAGCACCACAACTATAAGGACTCTGCTATTGCCTATTCTATACTTTCTGCTATTAGTATGCGCCAAAGTGAGAAACTAAGCTAAATGGATAACTATTTTCTACTACAAATATCTTACAGAGCAGGTGAGCACGTCATATAGTGCCAACTCTATAATTAAAACAGTAATCCAAAGAATCTTTCAATTCTTGTACACAAAACCCATGACAGACATGATTGTATGATATTTGATTCCAGGGGTAAGCCTATTAGTATACAAGTATTCTATATTTCTTCAAGATTTAGTCAACTAGATAAGGGGTTTTGGGGTTCTTTTGGGGGGGGGGCTGGGAGGAAGGTTGTACCTCTTTTTAAAAGAAAACAATAGAACACTTCTTCCCGATGACAAATATACCATTTAGATTTGTTCAAGTAAAAAAAGATTTTTACAAACACAAGATTGTACAAACACAAGAACATACTAAATGCAACCTTGAAGCACCAGCTGGATAAATTCCAATCCTGATCCCAGCACAAAGGCACAGACAACACAGTCAGTTGTCATGGTCTCTGCACTATTGAATTCATGTCAGTTTTTGCATTTCTTTCTGAAGTCACCCTCCCAAACACACACACTCCAAAAGGTTTTGCTTTATTTTTAATTGAAAAATCATTCAGATAGAAAAATCTATCGCATTACTTCACTTTTTTTACATCAAGTGCTAAATCCCACAAGGCCAAGTCGCTGGATTGTGTGCAGGGCTTTCCATGGGACGGAATCTCTCCCCCACTGCAGAGCTTCCTTGCAGTTTCTGTAGCCCTCATCATGCACAAGACCCTAATTGTGTAGAGTGCAATGATCCACATACCGGCAGATTCACCAGCTCTGCTCACACTTTGACCTCCAGCTCTTACCCAAGCTCCACTGAACAGGGTGGAGTTGAGCTCCATGCCCAATGGTTTCCTTAAATCCTGTCACCCCACAGAGTGAAACCAAACTGGTGCCACTGCCTCTGGAGCCTTCCACATCACAAAGGAAGGGGCCAGATTTAACTCTCAAGTGTGTCTCATTATTAAAGTTAGGAAGCCACTTGAATAGCGTATCTTTTTAGGGGGGAAATTTCTCTGTTATTAAATTAGCCTTTTAAAAATAATTAAATTGTTATGGAAATTCTATTGCAGGCAGGCAGGTCAGAATACACAGTTAAAAGTGATCAATCAATTTCACAGACATCTAAAAAACCCTCTCTTCTTAGTATGATGACATATTCTCTGTCCATCAATATCACATGTTGTAGCATGCGCACCAAGGATTGGAGCTAGAAGTCTTTAAGTAAACAATCTACAGGGAAAAACCCCCATACAAAATCACAAAATGGACAGTCATATAATACAGAAGTCTCCCTGTCATAAACAGATAGTCAAGCGTTAATAGAACAGAAGTACTTCATGTCTCTTTTGCCTGTAAAGGGTTAACAAGTTCAGTGAGCCTGGCTGTCACCTGACTAGAGGACCAAACAGGGGACAGGATACTTTCAAATCTTGAGGGAGGGAAGTTTTTGTGCGTGCTGTTAGTTTTTGGTTGTTGTTCTCTCTGGGTTCTGAGAGTGACCAGACGTGCAACCAGGTTTCTCTCCAATCTCTCTGATACAGTCTTTTATATGTCCAGAATAGTAAGTACTAGGTAGATAAAGCGAGTTAGGCTTATGTTTGTTTTCTTTATTTGCAAATGTGTATTTGGCTGGAAGGAGTTCAAATTTGTATTTTGCTGAAAGGATTTTAATTTGTACTTGTATACTTAGGCTGGGAGGGTATTCCCAGTGTCTATAGCTGAAAGACCCTGTAAAATATTCCATCTTAAATTTACAAAGATAATTTTTACTGTTTTTTTCTTTCTTTAATTAAAAGCTTTTCTTGTTTAAGAACCTAATTTTTTTTATTCTGGCGAGACCCCTGGGGACTGGGTCTGTATCCGCCAGGGAATTGGTGGGGAGAAAGGAGGGAAGGGGGAGAGAACGGTTAATTTTCTCTCTGTGTTAGGATTACTTTCTCTCTCAGAGTGAGTCTGGGAGGGGGAGAGATAAGGAAAAGGGAAGGTGAATTTTCCTTTTCGTTTTGAGATTCAAGGAGTTTGAATCACAGTAATCTTCCAGGGTAACCCAGGGAGGGGAAGTCTGGGAGAGGCAGCGGTGAGGGAAAGGGTTTACTTTCCTTATGTTAAGATCCAGAGGGTCTGGGTCTTGGGGGTCCCCGGGCAAGGTTTTGGGGGGACTAGAGTGTACCAGGCACTGGAATTCCTGATTGGTGGCAGCACTACAAGTACTAAGCTGGTAATTGAGCTTAGAGGAATTCATGCTGGTACCCCATCTTTTGGACGCTAAGGTTCAGAGTGGGGAATTATACCATGACAGTCCCAATAGACAAGTTAGTGCTATGAAGGCAAGTGAAAACTCCACAGTCTGTTGCAGAGAAGACTTCAGATCAGATCAGACTTCAGTATCAGGAGAATACTTGGACATGGTAATATGAAAAGAACATTACTAAAACTACTTTTAAATGCTGTGATTTGAAACAAGGCCTCACTAGAGATAAGCCTAGAATGTATTTTGAAGAAATTCAGGTCTGAATCCAAACTTTGAGGCTTGGACCCATCTCTAATATTAACCTAAATATTTCTTTGTTGTTTACATGCCTTCCACTTCCTAACTCATCACCATAGTATCCCAAGTACCTCAGAAATATTTCAAAAAATATAAAACAATACCAATCTGTTTCCTCCCTCCCTTCCTGTAGGAGAAACAGCTTGATGTTTATTTTATTTTTCATGTGTAGGTATGTGTGTGAATATACACAGACCATACAGAGGGAAACCTAAATTGAAGAGATGAGCTTCACATTTTAGTTCTCAATGCAATGAGGACTGTAATCCTTCTTTTCTGCTACAGGAAGGAGTTTAATAATGTAGGGTCAGCATCTGTGAAAGTTCTCTCTTTCTCACACCTCCTCCACTGGTTGACCATTTCATTGACCCACACTGGAATGTAGCTGTCATGGGATGTTATGGTCATGGAGAGAGAAGCAGCCTTTCAGGTTGTTAGAGACAATCCCATGAACAATTTACACTATCAGAAGAGAGATCTTGAGCCGGACTCTCTATTTAATGTAGAGCCAGTACAGCGAATAAAGCACTGGGATGATGTGCTCACAGCAACCTGTTGGCAAGCAGATGAGCTGCTGTAATTGCTACCAGACGGGTCCTTTTTCAGAGCCTGCAGCTTCATTCCTATATATAATGGGCTAGATCCTCAGTTGATGTACATCAGCCTGGTCCAATTGAATTCAATGGGAATACACTGATCTATAAGTAAGTGAGACTCTGGCCCAATGAGTTCAAAGAATTTATATCTGACTACAAGGAATAACACACACTCTATCGCCCTAGATTCTCAAAGGAGAGAAGCTTCTGTCGAAAAGTATTATATTTCTAGGAGCTGAGAAAGTAAATAACCCACAAATATATCATATAAAGTGCTTAGTCCTGCCAATGTTGGATTAGCAAAGAAAGGGACAGCTGAACACATGCTATAAGCAGGGCCGGTGCTACCATTAAGGCAAACTAGGAGGTTGCCTAAGGCGCCAAGATTTGGGGGCGCCAAAAAGCAATACTCCCAATTTTTTTTACAGCGTTCCTGGGCTGAGCTGCCAGCGGCACACTGACATGGGCGGCTCAGACTCCCTCTCCCAGCACAGCGGCCGCTCCATGCAATTATTGTCATTGCCGGCGGGGGAGCTGGCAGCTGGGCAGAGCTCCACTTAGCACTTACGTGGCACAAGCCCGGCGATGGGCGCAACAGCAGGGTTTCGGCTCAGCCTCCACCAGAGGTGAAAGTAAGGCGGTAAGGTCCGGTACAGTGTACCGGCAAGAGCCAGTACACCGTGCTGGACTGCACCGGCTTCCGCGGCCGGGATTAAAAGGGCTCTGGGCTCCCTGCAGCAGTGGGGATCTCCGAGCCCTTTAAATCCCAGCTCCAGCCCCCGAGCCCTTTAAATCCCAGCTGGAACTGCGGTGGGGATTTAAAGGGCCCGGAGCTCCGCAGTGGCCGCTGCCCCGTGCCCTTTAATTTGCCCGTGAGCCCCAGGGACTCTCAGCTACCTCTGCAGCTGGGAGCCCTGGGTTGATTTAAATGTATTCATGTTTAATGTATGTGATTTATTTTGGGGTAGGGGAGGGCGCAAGGTGGAAGTTTTGCCTAGGGCGCAAAATATCCTTGCACTGGCCCTGGCTATAAAGAGGGAGTAGAAAAAGCTGCAGAAGGAAATCAGTTTCTGATGGGAATATGTAAGGGAAGGAACAGAGAAAGGAGCAGTGAGAGATACTGAATATAGTCTGTAGAATCAAGTTTGGAAAAACCATGGTTGTAGACATATCGAAACACACTAACAGGCAAGTATGAGAAGGATTTACTATTATATGGAGAAAAACTGACTTCAGGAGCCAGTCTTTACTATGATGAGAAAGGTAATAGGAACAGAGGAAGCAGCTGTAAAACATGCTGTTTTTGAACTGTAAACAGAAATGGAGACAGCAGTGGCCTTGGAAAAGGTGTAGAAAGCTGAGACCCAAAGGAGAAAAGCAAAGATGCCAGGAATGTGCTGACTCTCATTAACTGGAGTCTCAAAAAACATCTAATGCATGCAATTGGCAAAGTAGTATCCAAATGATCAGCATGCAGTAACTTAGGGAGAAAAAAGTTAAATAACTTAGTGCTGAATGTATTAGTAATTATCCCAATGCCTGAGAAAAGAGACTGAATGAACTGTATGACGAGCTTGCAGGATCAGCTTGCTTAGTAGACCAAGAGAGTATTCACTAAACTAAGCAGGATCAGGCCTTTTGAGCACTAAGATTCTAGACCTCCAAAGAAAAATCCAAGTGCTTCGAATGCTGCTATTGGTGATTCAGTAGCAGGCATCCTTCCCCCTGGGTTAGCCTGAAGCAATGTAGCAGAATGGTGTTAGGAATGAATTGTACAGTTAGAGGGTTTTTGGAGGAAAAGTTACACTGCTTTTCTTATTGGCGTGGTCATTAAAATCTGGGTGGAGCTTTTCACTGGAGAGTGGGTGTTAACCTCAGTTCCCCAGATCACAGGATAACTGAGAAATCACACAGAATGTTAGGGTTTCCTGCATTTTCAATCCACCTCAAATTTAGGTCCTTGTTTTATGGTTTTGGTAAATTTCAGAAAGGAACCAAGTCCTTACAAAGAGAACAAATTGAATTTATACAGGTCACCTAGGAAAATTACAAGGCTGCTCAGATGTTTTACAAGAGATTTCTAAAGCCAGGTCTAGAATATACTACTATGTATTAAACAAAGACATGTTAGCAAGAAGGCTGGGGTGCTATAAAGCAATAATGGAAACTGAATGTGCTTACAACCTCTTACCAACTATCCTTTTCATGATCATACAGAATCATGTCAAAGTCAATACTGGAGGGAAACTGTAATGGGAAAGCAAAGGGCTGGATATGACTATGTAGATGATGATATATTACTGGGAGGGTCACTGACTCATATGTCCTCTTTAAGAGCTTAGAACTGAAGGAAGGAAATAGAGATCAAATATCTATTTCCTGAAAACAAGGATTTTGTTGGGAGTATGTGAACAAGCCAGGATGGGAAAAAGTAAGGATGGCAGTATAGCTGGGTTTGAGCCAGAGAAGCTGTTCTAGTAGTAATTTTAAAATAGCAGAAATTTGTCAGACAAGGAAAGCAAGATACTTGACACACATATCAGGGTGGAAAAGGTGAGCTCAGATGAATTGCAAGCGGTATGCAAGATAGCCATTTGGGCAACGTACGTGGAAACAGGGATGGGCAATGACAAATGGTTTGAAAGTAATCACAGAGACAATAAAAAGAATGAGGAGTACTTGTGACACCTTAAAGACTAACAAATTTATTTGAGCATAAGCTTTTGTGGGCTAAAACCCACTTCATCGGATGCGTGCAGTGGAAAATACAGTAGCAAGATATATATATACACACAGGACATGAAAAAATGGGTGTTGCCATACTAACTATGAGAGTAATCAATGAAGGTGGGCTATTAGCAGCAGGAGAAAAAAACCTTTTGTAGTGATAATCAGGGATGGCCCATTTCCAACAGCTGACAAGAAGGTGTGAGTAATGGTAGGGGGGGAAATTAGCATGGGGAAATAGGTTTTACTTTGTGTAATGAACCATCCACTCCCAGTCTTTATTCAAGCCTAATTTAATGGTGTCCAGTTTGCAAATTAATTCCAATTCTGCAGTTTCTCGTTGGAGTCTGTTTTTGAAGGTTTTTTTGTTGGAGTATTGTGACTTTGAGGTCTGTAATTGAGTAACCAGGGAGGTTGAAGTTTTCTCCAACTGGTTTTTGAATGTTATAATTGTTGATGTCTGATTTGTGTCCATTTATTCTTTTGCATAGAGACTGTCCAGTTTGGCCAATGTACATGGCAGAGGGGCACTGCTGGCACATGATGGCATATATCACATTGGTTGATGTGCAGGTGAATGAACTCTGATAGTTTGGCTAATGTGATTATATCCTATGATGGTGTTCCATGAATAGATATGTGGACAGAGTTGGGAATGGGCTTTGTTGCAAGGATAGGTTCCTGGGTTAGTGTTTTGTTGTGTGGTTGCTGCTGAGTATTTGCTTCAGGTTGGGGGGCTGTCTGTAAGCGAGGACTGGCCTGTCTTCCAAGATTTGTTAAAGTGGGGGATCGTCCTTCAGGATAGGTTGTAGATCCTTGATGATGGACTAGAGGGGTTTTATTTGGAGGCTGAAGGTGACTGCTAGTAGCGTACTGTTACTTTCTTTGTTGGGCCTGTCCTGTAGTAGGTGACTTCTGGGTACTCTTCTGGCTCTGTCAATCTGTTTCTTCATTTCAGCAGGTGGGTATTGTAGTTGTAAGAATGTTTGAGAGAGATCTTGTAGGTGTTTGTCTCTGTCTGAGGGGTTGGAGCAAATGTGGTTGTATCTTAGAGCTTGGTTGTAGACAATGGATTGTGTGATGTGGTCTGGATGAAAGCTGGAGGCATGTAGGTAAGTATAATGGTCAATAGGTTTCGGGTATAGGGTGGTGTTTATGTGACCATTGCTTATTAGCACTGTAGTGTCCAGGAAGTGGATCTCTTGTGTGGACTTGTCCAGGCTGAGGTTGATGGTGGGATGGAAATTGTTGAAATCATGATGGAATTCCTCGAGGGCTTCTTTTCCACTGTCATAACCTATTCCCAGATTTGGACCTTAGCGTCCAAAATATGGGGGTTAGCATGAAAACCTCCAAGCCTAGTTACCAGCTTGGACCTGGTAAAGCTGCCACCACCAAAAAATTAGAGTGTTTTGGGGCACTCTGGTCCCCCCAAGACCCAAATTCCTTGAGTCTCACAACAAAGGGGAATAAACCATTTCCCTTCCCTTCTCCCTTCCAGGTGTTCCCTCCCTGGGTTCCTGGAGAGACACACAGAAGCAAGCTCCGTGAATCTAAACAGAGGGATGCCACCCTCCCTGTTTCCAGTCCTGGAAACACAAGTACTTCCCTCTTCACCCAGAGGGAATGCAAAGTCAGGCTAGTAAATCTAACACACACAGATTTCCCCCTGACTTCTTTCTCCCACCAATTCCCTGGTGAGCACAGACTCAATTCCCTGGAGTTCCCCACCAAAGAAAAACTCCAACAGGTCTTAAAAAGAAAGCTTTATGTAAAAAGAAAGAAAAATACATAAAAATGGTCTCTCTGTATTAAGGTGACAAATACAGGGTCAATTGCTTAAGAGAAATATGAATAAACAGCCTTATCCACAAAGAATACAATTTAACACATTCCAGCAACTACACACATGTAAATACAAAAAACAAACCTATCTTTGTACTTACAACTTGGAAACAGAAGATTAGAAAACAGGAGACAGAAATCCTCTCATAGCCGAGAGAGAGAGATACAGGCAGAAGACAAAAACAAAGAACTCAGACACAAACTTCCCTCCACCCAGATTTGAAAAAGTTTTGTTTCCTGATTGGTCCTCTGGTCAGGTGTTTCAGGTTACTCCTTTCCAGGTAAAAGAACATTAACCCTTAGCTATCTGTTTATGACATCCACGGGTACAGATGATGAATATGTTATCAACATAGCACAAGTAGAGTAGGGGCATTAGGGGATGAGAGCTGAGGAAGTGTTGCTCTAAGTCAGCCATAAAACTGTTGGTATACTGTGGGGCCATGCGGGTTCTGTCCCACCACCAATCTCAGCCTGCACCAGTCCACACAAGAGATCCACTTCCTGGACACTACAGTGCTAATAAGCAATGGTCACATAAACATCATTCTATATTGGAAACCTACTGACCATTGTACTTACCTAACATGCCTCCAGCTTTCATCCAGACCACATCACACAATCCATTGTCTACAGCCAAGCTCTAAGATACAACTGCATTTGTTCCAACCCCTCAGACAGAGACAAACACCCACAAGATCTCTATCAAGCATTCTTACAACTACAATACCCACCTGCTGAAGTGTAGAAACAGATTGACAGAGCCAGAAGGTATACTCTGAGGCCCTGTGGGTACTGATACAAACTAACATGGCTACCACACAGAGACAATAAAGTCAGCCAAATGTAGATCAAGAATGTAGACAGAGGGAAGAGAACAAAACAAGAATACTACATTAAACATTCAGATTCACAATTTGACATTCCAGGCTCTAACCAGCATATTCTACCTTTACAGCATCATACAAAATGCATATGTTCTTTGGCTGTTGGCTTATTAAAAAATTATAGATGAGAACTATATATATGCTACCTTAGCAGAAACAACTTTTACCTAATTATCAAACAAAAAACCAACATGAAAGAGTTAAATTGTCCTCTGCTCTCTCAATATATGTAAACATAAATTCTATTGTCAATAATTCTTTATTATAAAGAAAGTAACTAGAAAAAGCTAAATCTTAAAGTGTCTTTCAATGGAATTCAGTGAATGCCCCCTAATATTATACATATATAGGTGGTATTAGGGGCCATTAGCTCTGTGTGTGTGTGTGCGCGCGCATGCACGCGCATGTGTAATTTATTTAAAAATTAGATTTTAAAAGAAATGTTAAACCAGCAGTCCTCAAACTTTTTACCTTGTGCCCCCTCTTACCTCCATGCCCCCCCCCCCAGTTGGGGCCGGGAGTGGAGCCATAGCTGCAGGGTGGGGTGGGGGCCCCACAGACAGGAGTAAGATGGCCGAGGATGGGGCTGGAGCCTTGGCCAGGGGCCGAGGCAGGCAGCCAGCACACCAAACACAGACCCCTGGGGGTGGAGCCAGCAGCCAGGGCCACAGGCGCGGGGAAGGCAGTTGGGGCCAGCAGTCAGGGCCAGGAGCAGAGCTAGGTGGCACTCCTTCCCCGCCTGGCCTGGGCCCCAGCCATGCCCCCTACAACATTCCTCTATGCCCCACTAGGAGGGCGTGCCAACACTTTTGGGGACCTCCATGTTAAACAGTCTGGAAATGAAAAGTGAAAGGATCCAGCATGTTCCCCAGGACCACATATTCCTTCATCTTTCACTGTCACTACATCTACTTGTTTTGTCTGCAATAGAAATAAGCTAATGGATATATACTAGTGATTACATATCTAGGGTGAGGGAAGAGAGTTTCCTGTTCCCTTAGGTATGCTCCCCAGCCTTCTCTTTTTGATCCTTCAAAGTGTTGAGTGCTCTGGCCTGATCCTGCCAAGTACTTAAGTACATGTATATCTTTAAGAAATCACTGGGACTACTAACATACTTGAAGTTAGGCACATGCTTAATTACTTGGCTGCAGCGAGGCCAGAACACTCAGCACCTTATAGAACTTAGCCCTATATCCCTGCTCTATTGAGTCCTAGCCCAGCCCCTTCCCTGCCCACCTTTTTATAACCATAAAAGATGACTGAGAAGTTCAAAGAAGCGAGAAGTGTAATTGAGTATAGGTCCTCAAGACTAATCTAAATCCAGTTCAAGGAGCTCTTTTGTGCAGGAAAATTCTGCACACAAGAAAGGTTGCAAATCATAGACATATAATATGGCATGGAAATTTTTGAAAAAACACTGGCTAAAAATGTCAAACATGGATGCATAAAGTGAGTCATGTAAATCCACATTTAGTCACCTAATTAAACAGCCTGATTTTAAGAGGGACCAAAAACCATTGCTCTCATTCATTTTAATAAGAGTTGTTGGATACATGGCAACTGAAAAATCAGGTTCTTTTATTTATAAATTGACTTATATAAAATGTTCAGCTAAACGTGGATTTATGCCCCTAACATTAGCAAATTTGAAAATGTTAGCAATTCTCTTTGGATAAGGTTCTGTCCTGATTTCCTGTATTTCTCTTCCACTTCTGTTTCAGTAGCTGGGACACTTGCACAAACATAGGTTCTTTGTTTTTAAGAGTCCATCTGTTCCTGTTGTTGATTCCCTACCTGAAGTTATTATCCTATCTAACATCACAATTTATTGCTGAGAAAACCATTGCCATTCCCCATAAGAAGATTATGATTTATGGGAAGAAAGAAGCATGCAGAGATAAGCTGTAAAGAAACAAAGATCATGACTGAAAATGTCCCCAGTAGTATAAAAATATAGGGAAGAGGAATAAAACAAATCATCTTTCTCTCTCTCTCCATCCACACCCCGCCCCTGCGCGCACACACGCTTTCAATATACAGTTCATCCCTTTCATTTTCCTCTTGTGTTTCCCTCTCAACATTACATAGACAATTGGCTGACCTGATTATTCACATGACAATCAGTGGTATATGGCACATTACAGAGTACACACTGACAGTTTATGGCCTAATGTGAACACCAGCTTCTGAAACATTGAACACATGCCTTGTCATTTTCCATTGGTTATATCTAATTGTGATTGATTTTCCATGAGTTCTTTCTCCTTCCACTTCTTTTTACCTGCACTATTAATTAAATGGCCATTATTTTATTTTCTGGGATCAGCTCATTCAGATAAATCTGATAAAAGCTATTCAAAGTGATGGAAATAAATAGCCCACCCAACCCCATTGGTTTGAGAGCCCAAATTGCAACCAAAGCCACGTCTACATTTAGCGTGCTAACTGGAGCCCCATCATAGCAAGTCTGTCTACACAGGCTGAGATGCTCACTACCAGCTGCAGTGTAGACATACCTTGAGGGCCTTCAACTCCTGTTAAAGACAACACCAGAGCTAATTAATGCCAAACAACATGGAATTATGAAAAACAGACCATGTTAAATTCAGTTGACATAATTTTTTATATGATTATAATTTTGGTAATTAAAGGTAATAGCGCTGATGTAACATACTTAGACCCGGATAAAGAATCTGAATTGGCACCATACAACATTTTGATTAAGAAACTGGGACAATACAAAACCAACTTGACATACACTAACTGGATTAAAAACTGGCTAACAGATAGGTCTCAAAATGTAACTGCAATCCAGGAATCAACATTGAGCATCTGTGTTTCTAATGGGGTCCTGCAGGGATCAGTTCTTGGCCCTATGCTGACTAACATTTTTATCAATAACCTGAAAGATAACACATAATTCATTACCGATAAATTTTACAGATGGCACGAAGATTAGTGGAGTGGTAAATAATGAAGAGAACAGGTCACTGATACAGAGCAATCTGAATCACTCAGTAAATTGGGAACAAGAAAACAATACGAGTTTCAATATGGCCAAATGCAATGTTTTAGAAAAAAGATTGTATGGCATTCTCACAGAATGGGGGACCCTATCTTGGGAGGCACTGACTCTGAAAAAGACTTGGGGTTCCCGGTGAATTATCAGGTGAACATGAGGTCCAAGTGCAACAACGTGACCAAAAAGGTTAAGGTGATCTTTGGCTGTATAAACAGGGGAATATTGAGTAGGAGTAGGGAGATTATACTATCTGTATTTGGAGCAACTGCTACTGGAATATTGTGTCTAGTTCTGGTATCCACAATTGAAGAAGGATACTGAAAATTTGGAGAGGTTCAGAGAAGATCCACAAGAATGATCAAAGGACTGGAAAACATGCTTTACAGTGAGAGACTCAAGGAGCTCAGTATACCAAGAGAAGATTAAGTCTATAAGAACCTACACAGGGAACAAAAATTTGATAAATTTGATCAAGAGCTCTTCAATTTAGCAGACAAAAGTGTAACGAGAGCCAATGGCTTGAAGTTGAAGATAGACAAATTCAGACTCAATAAGGCCTAAATAGTTAACAGTGAGAGTAATAAACCATTGGAAAAACTTAGAGGGTTCAGTTAAATTCTTCATCACTGGAAATCTTAAAATCAAAGATGGATGATTTTGTAAAAGATATATTTTAGTTAAAACAGGAATTAATTCAAGGATGTCCTATGGCTTGTGTTAGGCAGGAGGTCATACCAGATGATCACAATGGTCCCTTCTGACTTTATAATCTATACATTTTAATTTAGACTATATCACCAAGGAAAACAAAGCACACTTACAAAATAGCTCCTTTTAAAACAATCAGATATTTACTGGTAAGGACCATTCTTCCTTATGTTTTCTTTTCAAGAAGCAGTTCTGTTGCCTCTGCCATTCCAATTGCTACAGTGAATTATTAATTATTATTAATTTCAATGTCATTTCAAAATGTATTGTTGTTTCAAATGTTATATATCAGCATATATGAGTATTGCAAAATGGTGCATCACATACTATGCACTATCAAGATACATAACAAAAAAACATTTTTTGGAATACGATTAGCTAATAAATAAATAAGCAAAACAAATAATAGTAATAAAATCACATTCTAGCTACTTCAATAGAAATGTCAGTTCAAATGTACTCCAACCAGAAACACCACAAGGATGCTATTGGCTTCATAAGACATGTAAAGCAGGGATACAGAGCTAGACTTGAAATTCAGGAGCTGATGTCATAATTGTTCAGCAGCCAAGTCAGGACTATAAAACCAAAAAGAATCTGCAGCATATAAGCAGTTTTCAACTTATAAGGCTTCCAGCACCTTCACCAATGGATAATAACTTGCTATACAGTTCCCCTATGCACATTTTAGGTACAAAGGAATGTAAGTGTAACTATGAGATATGTCTTTTAAAAAAATATTTCGTTTCTGCTCCTGCTTCTATTTTTTCCCTTCAGAATTGAAGATGTTTCTTGCATGGAGACCATCTGTTTTTTAACAACTTTGATTATAACAAGTCTCATCCTTCCACACTTTCAGTGATGGCACCACTTCATAGCTAACAAAGTTTACATTAACTAGTAGTCTACCAAACAAACCAGCTTTCAGCAGTGTCAGTCAGTGTGAAGTAGACTGGTATGTGGTTTTCTGATGATAGAATAAAGGAAAATGCAGTAAAAAAAATTACATATGCCTCAATATCCCTTTCATTCTCTCTCAGCTGATGTACTGCTGTTTTAGCATATTAACCATAGGTGGCCTTAGAAATACTGAAAATATACAAACATAAAGGATAAAAAAAATCCCTACAGTGACATGAATATTTTATACACACCATCAGATGAACACACATTAGCCTTTCTGTGCATGACAGGAAGAAATCCTGGTCCACTGACGTCAATGAGAGTTTTGCCTTTCCCTTCAATGGTGCCAGGATTTCATCCACACAGTCTGATTTTCCATTATTGATATTCCTTAAAGTGGGAATTTGAAAAGCTGAGTGAAAAAATTGTATTCTGACATATTGTTTCCCACAGGGAAGTTCCTCACAGTAATTTATTTCCCAATAGCTGTTTTTCTATTGAAATTAGTTGTAATACCTAATCACTTTTAAGAGAGAACACACTAATAGTTCTATTGGCCACCTATTTAGGTGCCTAAATATAAACTGCGGTGTCTAACTTTTACGAAAAGGCCACAGCCCTTGCAAATATAATAGTGATATTTTTCCAGGAGTTTTTACTAAATTAGGTAAGAAAGACGTCTTGGAAACTGGAAGGAAAGACTACTTCTCATCTTCTGGCACTGGGGCGGAAATTACACCAATTACTTTTGCCCCGATTTTTCAAAATTAATCCACTTAATTTTATGGGCTAGAATGCAGGGAGTTACAGCAAAATGTACCTCCCCCATTTCCCAAA
Organism: Gopherus evgoodei; assembly: GCF_007399415.2. NCBI lineage: Eukaryota > Metazoa > Chordata > Testudines > Testudinidae > Gopherus > Gopherus evgoodei. Next base: position 35,073,794 of record NC_044323.1, read on the forward strand.
CAGACAGATCTCCACCCCTCTGCTCTAATTGTGAGCAATGAGAATTCTGTACTTGAAATTTACAGTACCTAACCATTCATTCCGTCAGTATATTGCTTTGTTTTCTTCAGTGTCCTGGAATGCATGTCTTCTTACATCCTTAAGTAATACGAAGCAACCAAATTGTCAGTTCCGATCAAGACAGATGAGCTCCCTAGGCTATCTTCCAAGTGCTATGGTGTTAGGTATTTTGTTCACTGCAAAGATTGATGAAACAACTTGGGACAGCTATATTTCGACTCAAGAATGTTCTCTAGATTGACTATCTTCAGGATATGGAGATCACTGTCATTCATGCAAGGAGAGATTCCCAAGAGTTACCATCTTAATGAAGATTTCAATCTAGATACCACCACAAAAGAGGGAGAGAGAAATAGCTGGATAATGGAGTCTTCTGCAGAGATCTTGAGGTTCTCTCTCTCTGACCATCAAGGTTTGAAAACAAGAATATTCTAATACTGAGGAACTGAAACTGAGATATATAAGAGGAGCTGTGTAGCTCTTTATGAAGACAAGAAAATATTTCACACTTTTAATGGCTCATAGAGGTCTTCCCTCGACCCCCCACTGAATATGTTCCTTGATTATAGTCAGTCATTCACCGATTACAGAAATTCCCACCAGCATTTTAATTTCTTCCACTGTAAAAGTAGTAACTTGCTGAAGAAGGAGGGTCATGAATTGCTGTTAACCAAGAGGTAATGCTTGAATCCAAAAATTGGTGAGCTTGACCAGGGTACTGAAATGAAGAAAGCTAACTTCTGCTCCCAGCTGCACCACTTACTCACTATGTGATGCTTGACAAGTCTCTTAACCTTTCTGTGCTTCACTTTACATATCCGTAAAATAGAGAAAAAAATACACTACAGGGTTGTTGTGAGGCCTAACTCATTACTGTTTGCAAAGCACTTTGAGATCCTTGGATGGATGAAGCTATAGAAGTGCAAAGAATCTAGTAGTAGTAGTAGTAGTAAAGATGTACATATCTGCATGGTTTTTCATTTTCAGTAAATACATTAATGTATATGTTTGTAGAGAGATGCTAACCTTACATGTCAAAAGCTTTGTTGCCTCATTCATCTCAGAAGAGCACCAGGATATACCTGGTGGAATGGGTAGGTCACATAACAGTGTAATTGCCCCAAAGGAACTTTTTATAGGCCGGGGGGAGGGAGGGAGAAATAGTGCAGATCTCTCAGGTGGTGTCTTCACAGTAGCTTGGAGCTAGACTACCCAGACTGGGAGACATGCTCATGGCTGCTGTGCAAACATGCCCTCATAGGTACTGCAGCTCCATGGAAAATCTCCTATGGAAAGCTCATATTTTCAGGACACTGCCACTGACTTAGCATCCTGTAGCACAAGAGTTATGTTCTCTTTGAGTAGCCCATCCACGTACACTTAACCGAAGTGAAGTTGTTAAGAAGAGTTCTGTAAAGGCAGAAACTAAAAAGAGTTCACTGCAAGTTAGCTAGTGTAAGAAAGCCAAACTGAAAAAAACTAATAGACTACCCTACTAGATCTGCTATCCATTGATTGAGCTTTGAGTTTCCACTTAAATCTGGAATTCAATAAATGGTTAGTTTTTTTGAAAATATCTGAAAAGGGAATAGTGTCTCAGACCAGTTCTAAATTGCTATTGAATAGAACAAAATTATGTCTGGCTAGTCCTAATTTGTGCAATATTTTGCATGAATGCAAAATTCTGAAAAGAACTACTTTTGCTTGATATTTTCCTACAGTATTAATAATCTCATGGTATTTGGTTGTTTTGCATCAGAAAGATCTAGTGAAAATAGTCATGAAAATAGAAGGGCACGACTAACATTTTGGTAGCAGCAAGTACTGAAATGCCACCTCAGAGTCAACTGATGTAGTGGAGGAAATTTTTTCTTTCTGTTATAATCATGGTACAGCTTGGGATGCAAATAGAGAGATTATTTATTTGTTTATAAAGAGAGAGAGAGCAGTTTTCTTCCAAGTGTCTCAAAATATTTTACTTAGAACTGGGAGTTTTGGAGAAGAGAGATTTTGAGGAGAATGTAAAAGCTTTAGCCTCTAGGGAAATTCTTCCACAGTAGTTTTGGACGATAAATAATATTCCTCGGCATTAAGACAACACCTGCTGAAGTTCAGAAATGGAGTGTCTGCTGTCTGGAATGCACCCCAGGGACTCTTGCAGATCATAGAAAGATGAGGTTTGCTACCTCTTATCTCGAGAAGTTACTGTTTATAATATGTTATCGCAGATTCTATTACTTGGCCATAGAAACTATTCGTTGTGTAAACTGTTCAAATCCCAGGAGTGTTCATACCTCACTGATGGTTAAAATTATTCCTGTACTGTATACATTTTGTAAAGTGCTTTGGGATTCTTCTGGATAACAGGCACTATATTATAAACATAAGATCATGTTCATACACTGTATTGCCATTAATCTTTTCTGGTATCTGCATAAAGATATGGACTTCCATTGTCTCTCAATAGGAAGCTGAAGATAATACTTCTTGCACGGAGATGGCCTTTTTTGTAGAACCTTCTAAGCCACCACAACTTTCAGATCAGCACCTGACAACTAACTAGTCTCAGTTTTCCCAACTACTAGTTAATTTAACCTTGAACAGCAAGTATTTGCTCTTGACTGAAATTGGGTCATTTCTGAAAATGTTATTGAGTCATTTCAATACATAATTCAGCACAGAATCCTTTTTTCAAGAGAGAATTATGAGGTGTCACATTTTTATGTCCAAGCCAAATGAGACAATTGTCTGCATTGTACTGGATCAAGAAAATGTCAGGCTGATCCAGCAGTAAAACTCCATGACCCACAAATGAAACATTTAAAATAATGTTTGAATGATAAACTTAGTTCTCCCAGTCCAGAATATATGTTGTGCTGTACAAAAAAATCAGATTAGGAAACTCAAAGGTATCTCTGAAGCAGCAGTGAGTAGGACCATAAAGATCCACAGAAAGTAAATTATGTGTATTAATGAGGGAAATCAAAAAGCTTACAGCAACATGAGTGAGAAGAAGGCAAAGAGTTGAATAACTGTGGAGAAAAATGTGAGTGAGCACATTTAGGTTATTTTGCAATGCAGAGGACTCTAATGTTACTTAACAAAATAATAAGAATTGGAAACATTGTTTTTATTGGTCCCAACATTGATTACAATGGCAGTTTATTCTAGGAGATGACATCATCATATATATGATGAAGCAGATGAAATTTAAACTAAAAGCTGACAAATCCAAACCTGATTTTATTCCTTTCAATAACTGAAGAATATTCAGAGAATTATTGCTCTAGATTAATCAGAACCAATATGCTTTTCAGCTACAAGCTAACAGAAATGAAAAGAAGTTTCTGTAGCATAAATGTACAACAGCCATAGGTCACTTAAATACATAATACTAATTTGGAAGGTTGCTGTCTCATATTACAAAGCCTTTCAATCTACTAATAAACCTTTGTGTTTTGTTTACATAAGACATTTAATGGAAACTTGGAACAAAAACAAACCTGAGAGTGGCATCTCTCTCTCTTTAAACCTTTTAAAATACCTGCTGAATAATGAAGTATGGCTTAAAATGGATCATGCCTATCTAAAACCTAGACACTAAAAGGTGGTACTGAGCCTCCGAAAGCTTTTACCTGAATTATATTCACGCCCTAGGTGGAGGGGGAGCAGAGAATATTAGGCTGTGAACTGCTGTAACAATAATTAGAGGGTTTACATACGGGTGGAGGGAGGTGTGTAAGAAGAGAACATGGGTTTAAATAACAGGAAAAATTGTTGGCAAACTTCAACTACTTCCTCAAACCTAATAAAAGATACTAAGAGGGTCACCAAAATGTTGAACTCCAAGGTTTACCAACTGCAGTTTAGAACAGAGGTTCTCAAACTTTGTAAAAGTTTGGACCATATCTTACTAGAGGGAATGGGCCAGGATTCTCAGCCTCCAGAAGGGGAAATGGAATAAAGGTGGCTGTATGTCAATTTTACATGTCCCCAGACCCCTTGTCCAGAGGCTGGTCAGGGGCCAGTTTGTGCCCCAACAATTTAGAGAAGGCTCTGAGCTGCCCCAAGTTGCACCTGGCGGCAACAGCGCTCAAGAAGCATTTCCAGAAATCACCAGAGTGCAGCAGCACCACAGCCACAACCCCTGTCCAACCAGAGACCACACACACCTTCTACACAAGGGGCTGTGAGATGAGGATGGATTGTGTAGAGTTATTACACTGGCGGTAGTCTACCAGGTATTCCCTTTACAATAGGGAAATCCTCAGGTGGCCACTCCTGCTAGCTTTCTGGCTGCTTTGTGCCACAGCCAGAGGTGGGCAAACTAGTTGGGGAGACATGATCTAGACCTGTGCACTGTGAACCACCTGACTTCCCCTTCACAATAATTTTGCCCATTTCCTCTCCCATTTGCAATCACACAAAATCCTTATAGCAACCTGAATAATTGCCTGAATGGAAAAGTACTAAAAGGACAGTGATGATTTTTAGCTTCTTTTAATGAAATTTAGCACCTGGAAATATGAAGAGTCAGGACGCTCCAGATTACCACCAAGTGCTCTATAGTTAAAGAACATATGCATATTCTTCACCTGAACTTAATAAATTACGTGATATTTCTCTAGAGTTTTGACTATTTGTCTTTCTTGCTACAAGGAATAATGAAGCAGTAGTTTAAAAGTGTAATCACAAAGTATTATGGCACAGGAGCAATATTCCTGGGGCCCTGTTCTCCTCACATAAAATGTAAGTAGTGGGTCTTCCAAATTCATAGCCATGAAAATCATGTAATTGACTGTGAAATCTGGTCTCCGGACGCCAGCTCTCAAGCCAGAGCAAAGAGTGACATCTGCTGGCCGGACACCTAGTTCTGAAAGCAGCGCTGCCACCAGCAGCAGCGCAGAAGTAAGGATGGCAATACTATGCCATGCCACTCTTACATCTGCACTGCTTCTGGACTGTCACTCTTACTTCTGCATCGTTATTCGCAGTGGAGCGGCCTTCAGAGCTGGGCACCTGGCTAGCAGCCACAGCTCTCTGGCCACTCAGGTCTGAAGGCAGACCGGAGAACAGCAGCTGCTGCTCCCGCACCCAATCTAAAGTCAACACTGCCACCAGCAGCAGTGCAGATTAAGGGTGGCCATACCGAGATCCCCCCTACAATAGGCGTGTGACCCACTTTCGGGTCAAGACCCCCAGTTTGAGAAACTCTGCAGAGAAATCGTACATTTTTCGCAGGTTGGTCACAGCATAAATAATAGATTTCGCAGATGTGCTACACAGCTACTAAATTTGCTGTGATCAACGCCCCAAAAAAGTGTGATTTCTCCATGATTTATGTAGACCCCTGTATATAAGTAACACTTTTGAAGTCAAGGGGAGTTATTTATAAACTGAGGCTCTGGTGCCTTTGGAATCTTTGTCACTTCAGTAGTTATTTTACACATCATATTAGTTCATAGTTATTGCTCATGTAGAATACTCAGTGTACGCATGCATGTGTGCGTGTGCATGGGTCTCTCTCCCCATTCCTTGGGACTGCATAATAAAAGCAGCTCTTTTCTTTGCCAGAAAAAGGGGTCTTTCCTTTGATTACTAAAACTGCCAAAATGAAAGAGCAATGATAAAAGGAAAATGATGAGGCGTTCCAGAAAAATACTATGCAAATTGCTGTAGATGAAGTCACCCTCTGCAACCTCAATATATTAAAATCATAATGTATCAGTCTGCTGAAAACTTAGTGCCAATTCAAACTACACTGGTTGGTTCCATGTTAACGACAAAAACACACTTTCAAATTGTCTCTCTTTCTTATGTGCAGGCTTTCAGGGCCAGGTGAAATTAATCAGGCAATTGAGTTTTTCATTCTCTACTGGAAAAATAGAAGCCTCACAATAAACATTTTTTGGGGTATTATTGGGAAGGCTAGAGGCAAGAGATAGGATAAAATCCTTTTAGACTTCTCTGTGGTTCAAAATTAGCAAACTGAAGGAACAACATCTAATGCAACAGAACATGCTTTACTTCATTTTAAAATGTTATTTGCTGGTTAATGAAAATATCTATAACATGTACCATAGCTTTAGTAACATATAAAGGCAATGTAATTTGGAAGACTTGGATTCTGGTAAACCTACTGGCAAAATACATGTTTTTTTTTCAAAAATAAAGTATGCAACATTTACCAATATAGTGTCAGGGCGTACTTCTTTCTTTTTTTTTTTCTTTTCATATATTAACTGAAGGGGTCCAGAAAAACACACACAAATGCATTCTGTAAAGTAGACATTTTGCTGGAAGGAAGATGCATATAGTTGAATGTAATGACAGAGAGTTGATGTAAAACTTAAAGCACTAATGTTATACTTGTATAAACTTTAAACAAATACAAGGATGCATTAAAATAATGTAGCTTTAAGGGTCTGGGTCCTGAAACCAACAAAACCCAGAAACGTCCAAGTTTACTCTGATTATTCATTCTTTCTCCTGCACCACTGAGAGCAAAACAATGCATACCCAAAACTCTGTCAGCAGTAACTTGGTTTTTCTGCACACTAGTCATTTTATTCAATGACTGGGCTTTTTCAAACAGAGTTGTTTGTATTAATTTCCTTTTATTTCCTTTATAAGGTCAGTGAATGGATCTTAATGCAGGGATCAGTGACCAACTCTCTCGTCTGCGATCCATATGCTTCCCTAAACTGTCAATACATACAAAGAATTTAAAAAGTAACTTGTGTATTATTTACTAGCCTGGGGGCCAGATTCTGATAATATTGTTTATGGTCTTTAGAATAAATATATATTTTTAGGTCTAAAGTATTTGCAAAGGCAGATCCTGCCACCCCCTACTCATGATGAGTAGCACTTAACTCCTTCAGTAGTCTCACTGATTTCAGTGGTACTACTCAACATGAATAAGGGTGGCAGAATATAGCCTCAAATAGTATATACATCTCTACCCTGACATAACGCTGTCCTCAGGAGCCAAAAATATCTTACTGCTTTATAGGTGAAACCACGTTATATTGAACTTGCTTTGATCTGCCAGAGAGCTCAGCCCTGCCCCCCGGAGCACTGCTTTACCATGTTATAGCCGATTTCATGTTAGATCGGGTCGCATTATATCGAGGTAGAGGTGTATCCTGTCTACCAGGATGGCTCCTTTGGATCCAGTATGATATACACATGTATACATTCACATTTAAATACATTTTTAATAAACATTTGACCTAATGGTAATTAGTCCATAATATGAATTTTTTTTTCACATTTTATTGTTTGCATTTTAAGATATTTTTCAGACACACCTCCCTAAAAAGGGGCCCTGTAGTGAGTCGGTGTGGCCCCCCTCCAGCCAAGGGGAGGGAGCGCCCAGCCAGAGGCCTGAGTGGGCAGGGCTGAGGAGCAGTGAGCCCGCCCCTCAGAGGGTCAGGCAGCGACCTGGAAGTACAAAAGCCGGCCATCAGAGCTCAGTCAAGCCCCAGCCGCCACAGGGAGCAGACCTGCCGCAGGGAGCTCAAGACTGGGACCCCCCTAGGACTCAGGGCAGCTGCCCTAACTGGCCAGAGCTTCCCCGCGCCCGCTACTTGGAGGAGCTGCTGGAGCTTCCCCAGTCATACTACCCAGAGGAGCCGCTGGAGCCTCCCCGTCCCTGCTGTTACCCGGAGGAACAGCCGGAGCAAGCCTGGCCGGACTTCCCGGAGGAGCTGCCAGACCTGCGACCCAGCCGTGGTCGCGAGGAGCCCATGCTGTTGGACTCCCCGGGAGCTGACGCCACGGACCAGGTAGGCCCTGAGGGGAAGGTCGGAAGTAGCCCGGGGGCAGCCGACTCCAGTCCGGCTGCAGACATGTCGGAGCCTATGTCAGTGTGTTGCGGACAGGATCCCCACTGACGCAGCAGCAGACCGTCTGCCGCTGTTAGGGCTCCGGGCTGGGATGCAGTGGAGTGGGTGGGCCTGCGTCCCCCCTGCCATCCCACTTATGGGTGGCAGTCTCCCCCTCTCCCCGGTGCTCAGGCCTACAGGCCTGGACTTATAGACTGAGTGCTTTGCTCAGCCCTGAACCAGAGGGCTTGAGCTCCTTAAACCCTGCATTGTTGCTCAGCCCTGAGTCAAAAGGGCCTGAGCTTTGTGACTCTGCATTTGGTGCCCCACCCGAACTTAGGGTTGGGCTCCTTTAAACTGTACTGCTGCTCAGCCCTGAACCAAAGGGCTTGAGCCTCCTAACCCTGTGCTTTGCTCAGCCCTGAGCCAGAAAGGCCTGAGCTTTGCCTCTGCATTTGGTGCCCCACCCAAACTTAGGGCTGGGCCCCTTTAAACTGTACTGCTGCTCAGCCCTGAACCAGAGGGCCTGAGCCCCCTTTTGACTCTCTTGTTGTTGCTCAGCCCTGAAACAGTGGCCTGAGCCCCTTTAAACGGGATTGTTGCTCAGCCCTGAAACAGAGGGCCTGAGCCCCTTTAAACTGGATTGTTGCTCAACTGTGAAACAGAAGGCCTGAGCCCCCTTTGACTCTGCAGTGTTGCTCTGCCCCGGACCCGGGGCCGGAGCCTTGTGTCTTTGTGTTTACCGCTCCAGGACCAACAGCGTGTAGGGAGCCGGTGTGGCTCCCCTCCGCCCCTCAGAGAGGGTCAAGCCCCGGTCACACACCTTTTACAGGCCCTAAGGAGTAACATGAAAGGTCAGGGCCCAAATCTTCAAAACTACACCAACACAGGAAGATCCTGAGAAGAAATAAAGATGCATCATTCCTTTACGCAGGGCCGGCTCCAGGCACCAGCGCAGCAAGCAGGTGCTTGGGGCAGGCAACAGAAAGAGGAGGCACGTCCAGCTCTTCAGTGGCAGCTTGGCAGCGGGTCCCTCGGTCCCTCTCAGAGGGAAGGACCTGTCACCGAACTGCCGCCAAAGAATGAAGTGGCAGCGATAGAGCTGCCGCTGAAGTGCTGCCGATCGTGGCTTCTTCTTTTTTTTTTTTTTGCCACCTGGAGCGGCAAAAACGCTGGAGCCGGCCCTGCCTTTATGCTCGCAGAATCCCATTGTATTGGACAGGATTCTCCATGGGTAAGCCATGTGGCGGATCCCACTGCAGGACTGGGGCTAAAAATTGGGCAATTATTATGATTATGCAGACAGAATATATCCATGCAGTTTTACACATACAGCAGGGCACAAGTTTCTCCTGGAGTTAATGTATGCAAACAAGTCAAAAACTTGCTGAAATCCCTTCACTGAAGAAACAAACACCCCTACTGTAATAACATACAGAAAATAACAATAGCTATTAGGGGTGTGCACAGGAATAAAAATTTGATGGCTTTTGGAGAGGCATATTCTGTGTCTCAGCCACACCCCTGGGCCTGAAGGCGATCGCTCTCCCCACTGCGGCCCTGGGGGCCACAGGAACTCACTCTCCATGCTGTGGCCCCGGGACTGGAGGAGTTCAGTGCCCCTTTTGATTACTGGGAAGGCCCATGCCCCTGCTTGGCCCCCCTGTGCACACACTAGATAGCTATATTACCTCAACCTATAAGGCCTGATTCCACAGTCCTCACATACATCTGAGGACTCGTTACAGTCAATGGAAGCTGCATCTGTGGAAAGACCGAATAACTTGGTCAGCAGAGCTTTTGGCACATGCAAGCGGTGGTACGACAAGAGTCAAAGTTTATTCCATTGCTTACTTTCATGAAATGCCAGTCTTGTGTAGCTTTCGAGGACCAACCTGTGAGAATACCTTTGATAAGAGTGGAAACCAGTTTTTTGAAGTCCCCTTCTCTCCTTCCATTATAAAGCTACTTTATACCAATCCCTTGCTCCTCACCTCCTTTCCCCATGAAGCTTCAGCTGCTTCCAGGCCCTGGTATAAATATAATCCTGAAGCTCAGGTTCCCTGTAGAAGTCATAGCTTATATCAGACAGAAAGCTGCAAAAATTTTCCCATACAAAATTCTTTAATCAGTACTTTATCACAGTGAAATTATAAAACAGATGGAATACTGGCAACTAAAAGCCATCACTCTGATTGCAAACCATCTCTCGGGGGCAGGGGGGGGAGAGAGAGAATACTGCTATTGTAAAGAAAAACTCATTGTAAAATAATTGAAATCAATAAACGCAGCACTGTGCAGACTAGCTGGAATACTGTTCTAGTGTTGCTACAGGAGGTATGCAACTCGTCCATGAAATTAGGGTGGCTTTTATGATGCTTATAAAAAATTAACCAACTAGTTATGACCAGGTTAGAAGGGCAGTTGAGAGGGGTGGATGTTTGTTTATTTTTAATGGTATATTTTGACTTCAAATATAGACTTACCTCTTATTTTATTCTCCCTCATATTTTGTCTTCTTAAATGACAAGTTCTTAAATGATAAGACGGGGCCTGTTCCCAACATAGCTACCAAAACACAAATAATAAAAGCTTTCCACAGCTTCGTAAGTGGCTGTTGCTACTCACAACTAATCAGGATTGTTTTGAGGGCCCCTGCAGTGGCACTGAGAGTGAGATTCTAGCCATAGGAACCAGCAAACGGTCACCAATAGCAAAGTGAGCCTCAGTTCCAACAAACAAGAGCTACCATTTTATTTCAGGATTCACACTAACTGCTGGATGAAGCATTCCAATTTTATACACTCCAGAATATTTTAGCTTAATTTTGCAGCATCCCGAGCAGTGGTTCTCCACATATTTACCATTGTGGGCTGCATATGCAGCTCTCTGTGTTATGTGGGCCGCATCCACACAGTACATACATTACTTGTATGGCCCTGAGGAAGTCACATGGGCCACAGCTCTGTGATGACTAGGCTGCAAGCGGCCCGGGGCTGAGAACCACTGATCTAGAGTAAGAGGAGGGATGGCTTTATGGAACATTATTGTATTAGTTCATAAGAAGGGAAATAACCTAGCTGGTCCTTGTCTGACAGATTATTTCATGTATATTTGAAGAGAAACTGTAATTTGAGAGAGAAAAAAAGCAGAAATGGAAAACTATATTAAAAATACCAATGAAATACTTCAGACTTTTAGCACGGCTGGATTATCCTGTTCTCTACCACAGATATACCCCAGTATATTTAGTCAAAGCTAGATATTGCTTTGGCCAAGACAGTTCTAAATTTCAAAGCAAAGTCAAATACCAAACAATTATTCCTTTGGAATCAAAGTGAGAGTGTAAGCACAACAGAGAGTAGATGTCACTGCAGACACTAATATCTAATCAGGATAAGCTTAACTGCATTTGGTTTTGCAACTGGAATGATGCAGTCAAAAAAGGAGAGGGTTAAGGTTCTCCCAGAGCTTCCAGCTATAACAGAACTATGTGAATAACTATTCACAGCTCAAAAGAAAACTCCACTCAGGCAGTCAGTTGTCATAATATGATCATTTTGAATTGCAAGTCCAAACAAGGTGATTATTTTTGGAGGTATATTTGATTTATTGCACGGTTGAAGATCTGGACACCTTCTGTGTCATAAGAAATGATGAGGCTATGAAGATTTGTGAAGTGATTTGTTTAAAAGCTCAGGAAACTTATGAATAAAATCTGTGCTAACCTTTCAGTAGTCACTTTCCTCTCACAATATAAAATATATTATTTCAATACCACTAGTGCTGTTGTGGGGCTATCTCCTATATAGACCTGACCCACAGCAGCTGCACGCAGTCTGTGGTAAGGTTTGAAGATTGCCTTTGCTAATTACTTTTATAAACCTGGGGCTGTAAATAAAATGCAAATAGCTCTTTATATTCATTGTTAAGATGTGAGGTAATTCCACTTTTCTTTTCAAAATATGGACATTGAACTTTGCTAGCTTCTTGCAAGTGAGACTAAATCATCAGCCTAGTACATTATTACCACCTTGTTTTGATCTATAAATCACAGAAGGGTTTTCACCTTTAATTGTCAGTCATAAAAGCAGGAGGTCCAGTACCACTGACAGACTGCAATGTATTACAATAACTTCTATCAGTTTCAAGAGATGTAAATAAAAATTGCATAGATTATAAGGTTGTGATCTTTTCTGACCTCTAGCATAATGCAGGCCACAGGACCTTCCTAGATCAATTTTTGTTTGAAGTAAAACGTATCTTTTAGAAAAACATCCCATCTTGTTTTAAAGATTTCCAGTGATGAAAAATCTCCCTCAACATTTGGTAAACTGTACCAATGATTATTTACCCTCACTGCTAAAAATGTGAGCCTTTTTTAGAGTCAGAATTTCTCTAGCATCAACTTCCAAACATTACACCTTGTTATACCAATGTCTTCTAGACTGAAGAGCCTTTTATTATTTCTGTTCCCTATGTAGGTACTTATACCCCGTGATCACATTACCCTGTGGACTTTCTCTTTGATAAGATAAATAGACTGAGTTCCTTGTGCCTTTCACTGTAGGGCAGGGGTGACCAATCTGTAGCTCCAAAGCCATATGTGGCTCTTCAGAGGTTAATTTGCGGCTCCTTGCATAGGCACTGCCTCTGAGGCTGGAAATACAGATGCTAACTTTCCAATGTGCTGTGGGGTGCTCACTGCTCAAACCCCTGCTCTCCCCCAGGTCCTGCCACCACTCCACCCCTTCCCCAAAGGCCCCTGCCTTTTCCTCTGAGCATGCCATGCCCTCGCTCCTCCCCCCTCCCCACTAGAGCCTCCTGATCACTGCAAAACAGCTGATTGCGGTGGGCGGGAGGCGTGGGGAGGGAGGAGGAGGTGCTGATTGTCAGGGCTGCCGGTGGGCAGGAGATGCTAGAGGCTGGATGGGGGGTAGCGGATGGGGGGCTGCTGACATATTACTGTGGCTCTTTGGCAATGTTCATTGGTAAATTCTGGCTCCTTCTCAGGCTCAGGTTGGCCACCCCTGCTGTAGGGCATGTCTTCCAATCCTTTAATCATTGTAGCTTTCTCCAAACCCTCTACAATTTCTCAACATCCTTCTTGAAGTGCAGACAACAGAACTGGATACAGAGATATATCCAATGATCGTGTACCAGGGGTTCTCAAATTGGGGGTCATGACCCCTCAGGGGTTGGCAAGATTGTTACTTGGGGAGTCACAAGCTGTCAGCCTCCACCCCAACCCCTGCTTTGTCTCCAACATTTATAATAGTGCTAAATATAAAAAATGTGTTTTTTTTAATTTTGGGGGGGTCACACTCAGAGGCTTGTGTGTGAACGAGGTCACCAATACAAAAGTTTGAGAACCACTGCCCTTTTGGCCGCTGTGTCACATTCAACTGATTGATATTCACCACAACCCTCCTGTTTTTTTCAGTCACTACTACCCAGGAAAAAGCCCCCCATCCTGTCAGTATGAACTACATTCTTTTTTCCTAGATGCCCGATGTTACATTTGGCCATATTAAAATACAGTTTGACTGCGCCCAGTTTACCAAGTGATCCAGATCACTCTGCATTACTAAGCTGTCCTCTTCATTATTTGCTCATTCTCTATTCTTTGGGTCATCTGCAAATTTTTTCAGTAATGATTTTTTATTCCAGAGGACTGATAAAAATGTTAACTTGCATAGGACTAAGAACAAATCCCTGCAAAACCCCACTAGAAATACACATGCTCAATTATGAGTCCCCATTTACAATTATGTTGTGAAACCTACCAGTTAGCCAGTTTTTAATCCATGTAATACGTGCCATGGTGATTTTGTATCATCCTAGTTTCTTAATCAAAATGTTGTATGGTACCAAGTCAAATGTCTTATAGAAGTTTAAGTATACTACATCAACACTATTACCTTTATCAAACACAAAATCTAATTTAAAAAGATATCCAGTTAGTTTGACAAAATCTATTTTCCATAAACCACATTGATGGGAAGTAATTATATTACCCTCCTTTAATTCTTGATCAATTGAGTCTCATATCAGCCAATCTGTTTTTTGTGCCCAGGATCAGAATCAGGCTGACAGGCCTATAATTACCCCAGTCGTCCCGTTTACTCTTTTTTTGAATATTGGCACAACACTAGCTTTCTTCAAGTCTTCAGGAACTTCCCCAATGTTCCAAGACCTCTTAAAAATCAATATTAATAGTCCAGAGAGCTATATGGAGTTGGGCTCATTGGAACTTTATATACATACTGGTCAGACAAATTCTCTGAAACACTGTATTAATCCTAAGCACAATGTCCACTCCTTTGGCTCTCAACTTTGGGCTTCTTCCATGACGCATATCAAAGTTATATAAAAAAGCATTGTCACCATCCTACCATAAAATAAATAAATAAATAAATAAACTTATCCTGGTGATGGATATGATATAAGAACCTGAATAAAACAAAATAGCTTTATCTGTGTTTTGTAGATGCCTGAGTACTCTGTTGTTGCTTATATAATAACAATGAAGAAGAAGAGGAGCAAGGAGGATGATGATAATAATCAAAAAATGAAAGATATGCTTAATTTTGCTTTTAGAAATATTTGATTGGCTGATGCAGTGGCATGTCAATCAAAAATGTGAAACACACTAAAAAATTTTTTTGAAGTCCAGGTCTCAAAATAGGCAGAAACGATAAGGATCAAATCATCTGGCACCAGCAAGGACCCCACTTCTAGCCTCAAATTAGAAGTAAAGTACTGTAACTCCTCACTTAACGTCCTCCTGCTTAACGTTGTTTCAAAATTACATCACTGCTCAATTAGGGAACATGCTCATTTAAAGTTTTGCAATGCTCCCTTATAACATTGTTTGACTGCCTGCCCTGTCCACTGCTTGTAAGATTCTGTGGAAGAGCAGTGACTTTACAAGGGAGCATTGTTCAAGTTCCTCTTCTCCACCTCCTCCCTGCCCTCCCAGCGCTTCCCCCACCGCCAAACAGCAGGGAAGTGCTGCGTCTCCGGTCCTCCCCGCCGTCCCCGAAAGTCCTAAGTGCCATCAAACCAGAGAGGAGCTGGAGTGGGTGGCAGGAAGAGGCGGGCCTAGAGCATCTCCTGACAAAGTCGGTGCCTGTTCTTCTCTGGGGAAGCTGCCGCTGCGAAGGTGCTTCCTAGTGTCCTTGCCTGTAATGGGCTATGTGGGGTAACCCTGGGGCACTTTCAAACCACAGTACAGTACAGTAATGTACAGTATATAACACCTTTTGTCTGCCCCCAAAAAATTTACTTGGAACCTAACCTCCCACATTTACATTAAATCTTATGGGAAAATTGGATTTCTTTAACATCGTGTCTCTTAAAGTTGTATTTCTCAGGAACATAAATGCAACATTAAGTGAAGAGTTACTGTACTAAAACATGCACTTTAAAAAAATGTTTTCTGTTGGTTCAACTCAACAACAAAAATCAGGTTCCAAGATTAAAACAATGAAGAAGTGTAAAGAAAATACTGTATATGGAGGAAAGAAAACAGTTAGTTTTGATGCCTGATTAGCACATCTTTGAGGTATATGTGAAGGTCTTTGGCATAGACTTAAAATGTGAGTGCATTAACAGTGGTCTCTGCTCCCCTCCTTACAACTGTACTGCAGCAATACATAAACTCCCTTCAATTTTCTATTTCCATATGAAACACTAATTAATTTACACGGCTCTCTACAGCAATTCTTTATCAGACCAACAGGGATAAAGACTAATGAAGGAATGATCCCATGAATCTCATTGCTATAAGGAATGCATGTATGCATATATATTAGTTTAGTATAATTTTAAGACTTTCTGGAACACAAGATACATCAGTGGTATGAAAGCGTCCATTACATGTCACACCCACAGTCCATCCAGATCAGATGGGTATCAAGGATTATTTAGGGAAGCTGGCACATTTCTGCAGGCCAATGGACTTTTGGACAGGCCAGTGATTGCTCTTGGTCCTAAATCCAGCAATTTTTTGCTATAAATTTATGGTCCATTTTAGTTAAGGACTATAAACTTGCCAACATGCAGACTGCAATCAACACCTCAACAGTACAAAGATTTTACCTCAATTAAAAATGAGCCACCTAAAATTAAGCATTTCTGAGTGTACAACCATCACCAATTCCCTGCTGCAAGTTTTGAAAGTAAAATGTTCCAAGCTCCCTCAACTATTCATTAAGAATAAGTGTTGTGTTTCAGAATCAAAGACCAGCTGCAATTAATCCCAATTCTAGGGTTCTACTTGAGCTCCGCTATGTCACTGAAGTCCCATTTAAGCCATTAATGCAGGGCTTACAAGATGCTGAAAGCCTTTTGCTATCCCTTTGCAGATGGATTAATTTCACTCACAGGGAATATAAATTTAAGGTCCTGATCCTACAGTTGCAAATGCTAATTTTGACTCCTGCCCCCAATGGCCCTATTCCAAATCCACGAGTCCAGGGGTCTGCACTAGCTGATCTGATTGCAGAACTGAGAGGCCTTCTTCTGGGAATTCAATCTATATTTTTGGACGAGTGTCAAGATATTAATATCAGCCCCCTCAAAGTCGTAGTTTTTCACTGGTGTATTACCTATAAATTTAATTTGACAGATATTTTGATCATATTTCACACCTTAGTCTCTTTGCCCTGACTATCAACAACAAACCCTTGAAAAATGTCTACCAGATGAGTTAAGAATCACAAAATGTTGAAAGGAAAAGTTCATTTGACCAAAGCAAGTTCAGCCAGCTCTCCTCTCTCTACCCCTCCCCGCAGAAGTTGATGTTATCAAAAGATCTGCCAGACATGAAGATGGGTGATCAATTATAAATCCATATATGACCTCGTAATGACTCCTTTTCTTTATGTCTTATTGCATAGCAGGTCAAACATTATTTTTTAACCTACTCCAGACAGAACAATTAGCTGGGAAGTTAAAGGAACTGCTAAGAGTTTCTGAACGGAACTTTCTGCTTCAAATCATCATTTCAAAATCATTCCCAGCTGTTAGATCTGAATTCTTAATTGTACATGAATGGTTGAGGAGAAAGTAATCAGCAGTTGCAGCTACAATTTGTCATATGGAATGGATAATCATAGACAGCTGAGTTATGGTTTTTGACCATTTCTGGAGATATGGGCACCAAATTTATTCTTCCAATACTATTATCTAGGCAAAGATGTTTAATTACAGATTCCTTCACACTTTCTATAGAAGAATTTTGAGTTAAGAATGATATGTTTCAATTGCTGAAGCTTTTACTCTTTCAGAATGTGAAAATCAGGGATATGTGGTGACAATTCAAAACATTTTAAAGCTTAAAACCAGTTATTGGCCCCGATATTGTGTTCTTCCCCTACCTGATATATTTGGAATCCCAACCAAATCTAACAACAATGAAGGTTTAGATTTAAAGTAACAAAAACAGGAAAAATTCAGAGTTTAGTCTGTCACTCCTTTTCCACATCACCTCATTGTGCTCCACTCCTATATTGCAAGTCTCAGATGAATGAATTAAGATATGTTCTACATGTGCTGCAAAGTGTTGGCTGATGGGAGAGAGCTAAGAACGAATTCAAGCCTAACTCTGAGAATGTTCCTCCATTTGAGATCTTTTAATTAGAATATCTTCCAACTTGCTTCCAAACACATCAGCTTGAACACATGTTGCAATGTTTCCAGATGTGCTGAAGTACACTGGGTCTTAGATGTTTAGTACATCTTTGATGTACATGTGAAAGACAATGGTATGGACTTAAAACTACGAGTACATGAACAGTGCAAAGCAGGGGTCTAACAAGTGCATATCAGAGAGAGAGAAAAAGTGGATATTTAACACAGTAAATTGTGTCAGTTAGTAACACGGAAGCCACTACAATATGGGTGAGATGTGGACTCTATTAAAAGACATGATGGAAAATAAGTTAAACACATATATAACTCATCTATTTGGCATTTCTTTTAAAAACATTGGAAAGCACCAGACACAACTAAGATTAAATGTCTATAAAATTTGTTTTTAAATGAGACATTTTTTCACCAGGATGTACATGAACAAAGCAGCACTTAAAACCTCAACAAAGAGAAACTTTATTGCTGCTGTCTAGAAAGTTTAGACACAAGCCTTACTTTATTTTTTTCCTCATGACTGTGGTTGGAAACTACTGCAGTTTACTTGGCATGAACTGTATCTGTTCTGGCAAAATATTCAATGAGGGCTAAAGATGCCAAGGAAGTGCAGCATTGTGAAGCTCTCAGTCTAAAGCTCTAAACATTTTAAAGATACATTGAGAATATCATATGCTTCATGCGAGGTACTCCTCCATGACTGAATAATAAACTACATATTTGAGGCCCAGTTGGCACACATGGGTCAGCCTTAAAAAATGGCTCTGTATATACAGAATAATATTGACCAGTAACCACAAAATACCAAAGAAAACTAATGCCAAGATGTTACATTTTATGTGGAAGAACTTATGTCTCAAAATGCCTTTTAAATTATTTCTCTCATTAAATTATTCTACTGGTCACTAAGATATTTTTGGAAGCCATTAGAATAAGAAATATACATACACACTTATTATGTATTTATTCTAGGACACTGATTCGGCTAAACTTTATTGATGTGTTTTAGCTTAAATGGCTACATATGGAAAGCAGATGAAGAGAGTTGAAATTATTTTGGTAAGTTAAAGTTCTAATTAAAAACATACATTCAGTAGAAAAGCAGTTAAATATATCTTCTGCTCTTCAGGGAACCTGTGGGATATTTCTCTGACCATGTATACATTTCTGAGCACTGAACTAAGATAGAAATCTGTAAGACTACTTAAATAACTATGGTATATAAACTCCTCCAAAAGTACTTTGTTTATAATAATTTATAGTTCTAACATTTTCTAGACTACACAATGCTTGTAGCTTAACATATTAGCCAAACTCTGGACTTCAGACATTTAAAACAAACACAGCACAATGATATCTTAGCATGGCAGTTACTAAAAATAAAAAAGGGCCACACAGTGAGTAGCACCTCCTCCACAACACCTTAACCGCTCAGACAATACTTTAATTGAAGATGTCTTAAAACAACTCGCTTAAAAGCAGAAAGAATATGAGACTAATGGATCATGGATGTGAAGAGGTGGGAAAAAGAAATTTGCTCTTCCTAGTCAAAATTTACACCACAGTTTTCTTTAATAATCCCTTGCAATGAGGATTCTTGAGACTTGGGAAGGAAGACTTTGGGGCCACACTATCCTGTTTCAGAGGTATATCTTAAAGCCAGACCTGTAGGGCAAAGGAAATGATCAATGAGAGAGGAAGTGATCCCAGGATGGCAATTTGTGGTTTGATAAAGAACCCAGGCTTCTAATGATGTCTAGAGGTTTGCACCAGAGTCTTGGAGAAAGGACAGAACAAGGCTCCTTCTCTCTGAACCAGAAGGGATCCTGCAAAATGTAGTCCTAGGGGCTGCTCTGGATTTGCAGATCTTCCCAGTAGGGCATGCTGATAATAGAAGCCGCCATGACGGAGGGGACTGTGTACAGGACTGCCAAGTGTCCACCATTTCTTATGAGAGTCACGCGTTGCCAAATCTCAGCTAGATTCTCATACACCTAACTGATCACAGGAAGACAGCTGTTCTCTTTTGTGCTCACTAAAGGCTGCTTATGCTCCAGAGAGACAGGCAGTAAGACAACCCCTCTGTTTCCCCTGCTGGATCGGATCAAAGCTCCCAGGTGCTGGAAGGCCGTGGCAGTGCTGAGGCTGCAGCACAAGGTAAGGGGTCCAATAAATACCCAGCCTCAGCTATCTGAACAGCCCCCTGCACTCCAGGAATCCATGCACTCCAGCACCCATTTACTTCCCCACCAAGCATTCTCTGCACTCCAGGAGCCCAAACAGTCCCTGACCTCCCCCAGGACCCACCTACTCCCTCAAGGAGTTCTTTATCCTCCAGAAATACTGACCATGCCAGTGCTACTCCCAATTTCCCACTGAGAGTCACCTCCCCATGCACATCTGACCCAGCCAGAGCTGCCAAGTTTTGTGTAGCTCCATGTCCTATAGATTCCCCACTGCAGGGGGTAGGGTATTTTGATCATAACCTTATGATTATGGCTATATGTAAATGACTCAATATGTAAATGAACCATTAAATAATTTGCATAGAATGTCACAGATGGAGCAACACCGAAGGTCCAAGGCTTAGCATGGAGGGAGCTGGAGGTGCTAGCAATGTCTCCCAGTCACTGGGAGAACTCTCCCTGCTTATGTTCATCTGTAACTGCCAGATTTCCAAGAGGATTTTGGAAGCCCAGCAGTGATGCCTGGAAAAAAGATGCCCTGGAAAATGGTTGCTTTGAACTTTATTACAAGACTATCAGTTTGTTTGGACTTTGGCACCAGACCTCTGGGTACAATCTGGGTTTTTCAGAAAAAGTAACTCCTGGGGCGGGAGGGAGAGCTTCACTGTTTGTGTTTTAAATAAAGAGAACTTAGTAGCTGTGCCCTTCAATAGATGATCAGGGTGGAAGAGACCTCAGGAGGTCATCTAGTCCAACCCCCTGCTCAAAGCAGGACCAACCCCAACTAAATCATCCCAGCAGGGCTTTGTCAAGCCAGGCTTTAAAAACCTCTAAGGAAGGAGATTCTACCACCTCCCTAGGTAACCCATTCCAGTGCTTCACCATCCTCCTAGTGAAATAGTTTTTCCTAATATCCAAACTAGATCTCCCCCACTGCAACTTGAGAGCATTACTCCTTGTTCTGTCATCTGCCACGAGAGAACAGCCGAGCTCCAGCCTCTATGGAATCCCACTTCACGTAGTTGAAGGCTGCTATCAAATCCCACCTCACTCTTCTTTACTGCAGACTAAATAAACCCTCAGCCTCTCCTCATAAGTCATGTGCCCCACTGCCTAATCATTTTCATTGCCCTCCATTGGACTCTCTCCAATTTGTCCACATTCTTTTTGTAGTGGGGGCCCAAAACTGGACACAGTACTTCAGATGTGGCCTCACCAGTGCCAAATAGAGGGGAATAATCACTTCCTTCGATCTGCTGGCCGTGCTCCTACTAATGCAGCCCAGTATGCTGGTAGCCTTCTTGGCAACAAGGGCACACTGTTGACTCATATCGAACTTTTCATTCACTGTAATCCCCAGGTCCTTTTCTGCACAACTGCCACTTAGCCAATTGGTCCCCAGCCTGTTGCCATGCATGGGATTCTTCTGTCCTAAGTGCAGGACTCTGCACTTGTCCTTGTGGAATCTTTTGGCCCAATCCTCCAATTTGTCTAAGCCACTCTGGACCCTATCCTTACTCTCCAGTGTATCTACCTCTCCCCTCAACTTAGTGTCATCTGAGAACTTGCTGAGGGTGCAATCCATCCCATCATCCAGATCATTAATGAAGATATTGAACAAAACCAGCCCCGGGACAGATCTCTGGGGCACTCCGTTTGACCAGCTGCCAACTTAGACATCGAGCCATTGATCACTACCCATTGAGCCTGATGATCTAGTCAGCTTTCTATCCACCTTATAGTCCATTCATCTAATCCATATTTTTTTTTAACTTGCTGGCAAGAATACTGTGGGACATCGTATCAAAAACTCTGCTAAAGTCAAGGTATATCACATCGACCGCTTTCCTCATATCCACAGAGCCAGTTATCTCATCATAGAAGGAAACCAGGTTGTTCAGGCATGACTTGCCCTTGATGAATCCATGTTGACTGTTCCTGACCAACTTCTTCTCCTCCAAGTGCTTCAAAATGGATAACTTGAGGACCTGCTCCATGATTTTTCCAGGGACTGAGGTGAGGCTGACCAGACTGCAGTTCCCCGGATTCTCCTTCTTCCCTTTTTTAAAGATGGGCCCTATTTTTGCCTTTTTCCAATCATCTGGCACCTCCCCCAATCACCATGAGTTTTCAAAGATAATAGCCAGTGGCTCTAAAATCACATCAGCCAACTCCCTCGGCACCCTTGGATTCATTAAATCAGGCCCCATGGACTTGTGCATGTCCAGCTTTTATAATAGTCCTTAACGTGTTCTTTCACCACTGAGCGCTGCTCACCTCCTCCCCATACTGTGCTGCCACATGCAACTGACCTTGAGCTGACCTTGTCTGTGAAGACTGAGACAAAAAAAGCATTGAGTACTTCAGCTTTTTCCACGTCATCTGTCATTAGGTTGCCTTCCCCATTCAGTAAGGGTCCCACATTTTCCCTGACCACCTTCTTGTTGCTAATATATCTGTAGAAACCCTTCTTGTTACCCTTCACATCCTTTGCTAGCTGCAACTCGAATTGTGCTTTGACGTTCCTGATTACACCCCGGCATACTCGAGCAATATTCTTATACTCCTCTCTATTCATCTGTCCAAGTTTCCACTTCTTGTTAGCTTCTTTTTTGTGTTTAATATCAGCAAGGATTTCACTGTTAAGCCAAGCCTGGTTGCTTGCCATATTTGCTATTCTTTCTGTACATCGGGATGGTTTGTTCCTGTGCCCTCAATAAAGCTTCTTGAAAATATAGCCAGCTCTCCTGGACTCCTTTCCCCCTCAAATTAGCCTCTGAGGGGATCCTGACCATCAGTTCCCTGAGGGAGTTAAAGTCTGCTTTTCTGAAGTCTGGGGTCCGTATTCTGCTAGTCTCCTTTCTTCCTTTTGTCAGGAATCTGAACTTGACCAAAACATACTGTTAGTAAAATTAGCATTAAAGGCCTTCATGACTTAGCTTCTTGCTGCCTACTTGCTATTAGATTTTATCATGTTATCCTTTCCCTTTCTCCCAGAAACCTCTGTTCTGCTGATACTGTTTGTCCACTGCTTCTACAAGCCACTCCAAACCTTCTTCTCTGCTTCCCCTTACCACATGGAATGCCCTTGTAATGCTGACAGACTCATCGGCAGGCCGGATCTAATCTGGGGCCTCTGGTGCATGAGCCTCAACCACACGAGCTAAAAGCCAACTGACTGTTTGCTAAGGCTGTACAGCACACTCATTTTCTCTCTCTCTCTCTAGGTTGTCTCAGTGCCACTAGATGGGACAGAGCACCACACCCAGGAGACGTGTGGGTTACACCCTTACCAAATTTGTCCATAAGGCCACACCTCACATCCGCTTTCAAGACCCTCAAGACAGACTTCTACTATGAGAACTACCAGTTGATAATGACTAGTCTGGTGGCTTTAAGAATAAGGGACATTGATATTTCTTGTTTATGTATTTATGAATTTTTTTAAAAACCTACTAATTAGTTGTCCACCCAGCTAATCTAAACATGTTCTTATCATTGTTAGCCTCATCCTCCCCCTAATCCACTTTGATCCCTTATATCCATTGCTGATTCTTGTCTTAAATTAAATTGTAAACTCTGTGGGGCAGCAATGATGTTTCTCGCTGTTTTTGCACAGTTCCCATCACAACAGGGCACTTGAGCCCTACTGGAATACAAATAATACATTAAAGTCCAGGACCGCAAGAGAAAAGAGCAAAGTTAACCAGGTGGGGTAAATTGTAATGGAGTTGCACTAAGGCAGAACTCCACTGGGAAACTTATGGAACCATACTGCAGAAGACTCCTTGTTTGAAACCCACTGAGCACCTGAGTGCATATATGTTTTTTGCAATGTCTCTTTATCCCAGCAAGTATGCAGAAGGGACTGGACCCTGTCCATGTCTCTAACCCATCTAACCACACATTAATTGCAGCATGAAGCTTCAATAAGTGAACAGTGCTTAGGGAGCACTGGTGCTTATGCGTTGCATGAGCGCACTGGTGAAGGGAAGCACTAGTGCCCATGTTTTGCATGAACGCACTGGTTAAGGGAGGTTGAAGAACACATGTGCAGGACAACCCAGAATTTAGCCCCAACTGTATGACTGATTACTAGAATTTTTGAAGGATGGAGACATGCTGTTGAATTGGGCACATTTCTTAGACTTTTGGAGAATAAAGACAGATATTTAGGTCACATATTTTCTAAAGAAGCAAAACATGATTACAGCAATTTGAAGTTTGGGAAACCTCCATTAAAATGGCCTTCCAAATATACTAGATGCATGGGATTGGGCAAAATTCCCTTCCTGGGGAAAGGCAGAGGAAAAAATGTATTTTCTGCAGGTGGGAAATATCTGAGGGGGACATGAATTCTGCACATGTGCAATGTTACAGAATTCCCACAAAAGTGAAGGGAAATATAAGATAGGAGGAGAAAGTTTCATTGGCTCTGTACATGGGATTAGTGAGACCATTACTGAAATACTGTGACCAGTTCTGGTGCACACAGCAGCAAAAAGGAGGTTGAAAAATTGAAAGGGTTCAGAAAAGAGCTACAAGAATTATTTGAGATCTGGAAAACCTGTCTTATAGTGAGAGACTTAAGAAGCTCAATTTATATAGTTTATCCAAGAGAAGAATAAGAAGGGACTTGATCACATCTACAAGCACCTACATGGGGAAGAGATTCCTGATAATAGATGGCTCTTTAATCTATCAAAAAAGGTATAATGAGAACCAATGTTGAAAGTTGAAACTAGACAAATTCAAACTAGCAATAAAGTGTAATTTAAAAAAAATGGTGTAATTAATCATTGGGACAGCTTATCGATGTCTGTGATGGATTGTCCATCACTTGAAGTCTTTAAATGAAGACCAAATGTGTTTCTAAAAGGTATGCTCAGACTCAACCAGAAATTATGGAACTGATGCAGATATTGCTGGATGAGATTTCTGAGGAGGTCAGACTAGTTATAATGGTCTATCTGAGTGTCATAATCTATGAATTTATATTCTGTAGGTGAGATTTCTACTTATGGAAATAAGAGACTGAAGTGATCACCCAGTAAAGATTCAGGAATTCAGTGCAGCAAAACCAGGCCACAAGGGGATAGCAATTCTCTCTCACCCATCTTGGTCAGATAGAGATTTAAGGACTGATCAGGCAATTATTTATTGATCATTTTTAAGTCTGATTGTCATGGCAAGAAGACAAAAAATATATATCTTTAAAAAGGAAATCACAGAATAAAATATTTATGTTTGTCATTGGAAATGGAGAAAAATCAAATAAAAATTATTTAATTTTACAATAAAATTGTTTAATGCCTCTTAAAATGATGAATTATTTTATAGTTATTTAAAAGCTCAATACTCCACTGGACACATCAGACATTTTTGTATATTTTCATAGAGGAGACAGTGACAAAGACCAGAACTTTGTATTAAACTAGTTTTTGTCATGACCATGATGTTTGTGACAAAAAGCTACTGATTTAGGGCCAGATTCCACACTCCCCCCTTCACAATGTACTCTACCTTACAAGGGAAATTGTCCAAGAGACGCCAACAAGACTGTTTGTGGAGAAAGGAAGAACTCAACATGGGCTCTAAACTTTTATCTGTTCAAATCTTCAGATTCCTGGCAATTAAATTATGTTATTCTGCACCCAGCTGGATTTATTGTGGGTTTCTACAGCAGATGGAAGGCTCCTGCTACCCCATGTTCTCTTGGTTTGCATCAAGTTTTGTGAAGCAAGATCACTTCAAGGCTTAATCTGAGCTGGAAGTGCCAAAGTGGAGCTAAACAACTATTTTTCTTTGTACCCGTCTCATTCTGTTTTTCTTTTCATTTGCACCATGAAAATGGGCCTCTATGTAAACAGGGCTGAAGGCAGTCTACAGCTTGGCTTTATTAGGAAATGGTCAGGAGCTAACAGGTCAGCAAGAATTTGTTTTGAAAACAGAGATTTGAAGTTATCTGTGTTTTAACAGCTTTCTGCAGAGGAATGAAGTTATCTTTTTGTTGTTTGTGTGGCTTAGTTACCTATAGAAAGAACTCTAGCTCTCCCTCCAACCAAAAACAACCAAACAACAAAAACAAAACAAAAAACACACACACACACAAAACCCAGCAACAACAAAAAAGGACTGTGAAATCTATGAATGGGTAACTAAAGTAAATACCAGTCAATAAAGCACAAGAATCGTTAACCAAAGCACATTTATAATGATAAAACTGTAAGGAGGGAAAAGGCATTTGTTAAGAGAACCAGCTTCTAATATTCCAACATCACTTGGCTTACAAAAGCAATAGACATATAGGGCAGAAATTGGCTCTCATTTCCACCTGTCACCCTGTTGACTTTAGTGGGACTGAACAGGCGCAGCTGAGGGCAGGATTTGACATAGAGAGACAATATGAAATCATTTCCGCAGGTGATGTGCAAAAGGAGTGATATAATGGTCTCCTACTAATCTTATTTCTGCAGCAGGTTATCCTGCATAAAAGGTGTGAGAGAGACTTCACATCGAGTTCACAGCAAAAGGCCAAAATAGGCTGGTAAACTCAGAGTTTGAACAGTAAAGCACACAAACATTTGTGTCTGCGATGCATATTCTGTTTTAATGGTCTGTGGATGTACCTTGTTGTCAGTTTAGTGAGTTCTCTCCCACAGTATTGCACTGCAACTGCTGTAACAGAGCATTTACTCTTTAAGCAACCCGACCCTTATAATCCTGCCAACGACAGAACTATTTTAAGCCAGAAATATCTATGTCTAC
Source organism: Gopherus evgoodei (assembly GCF_007399415.2). Lineage (NCBI taxonomy): Eukaryota > Metazoa > Chordata > Testudines > Testudinidae > Gopherus > Gopherus evgoodei. The sequence continues at coordinate 35,100,288 of NC_044323.1, forward strand.
AACCAATCCATCAATAAAATAAAAAATACTGATTTTTGTCTTCCCTAGCAGCCCAGGATTCTACATAAAAGACAGCCAAAACCACAAAGCCTGGAGTTGACTCATCTGCTCTATGAACCAAATATTGAAATCTCCAAAATATAATGCAACAGCCTGCCTGCTGAGAAGAGGCTAGAGTGGATAAAAAAAACACCAACCCTATGAAATGCCTTACCCAGTATTCATGAATCCCAGACTCTGCTTCATGTTTGAAACTCTGTCCAGGCCAAAGAGGCTAAGGACAGCACTGGCCCATGACCACAAAAGCATCCATGTGAGATTCCCAGTCATTTCACTGATAATATCCACTTTAGAAAGCCATATCACTATTCTATTGCAACTTTTATTGTGGGGCCAAACCCCAGCTCCCGCTCCATCCTCACTGGCTGCTCTAGCCCAAAGGGGATGTTAAGATGGTTTAAAGAGCTAGCTGGGATTCCCATGCATAAAGCTGACACATCAGACTCTCTTGGTGTTATTTGCTTCTGGTCCACACAGTGTAGAGGCATTCTGAGGACAGCTGGAGACTCAAGTGTGCTGTTGCCCACCTAAGCTGGCAGAGCAGTCTTTAGCAGACCGTTCCAGCCAGCACAAGTTAGAGTGCTCCCTGAGGCTGCTCTAACTTTCAACTTGGACCAAACTGGTCCCTGACTGCCATCACTAGGAATGCTGCTCAGTATAGTGGGAAAGAACTACTGTAGAGTTTAACCAGAAGGAAGTAGAACCCAGAATCAACCTTGATTTCCCCCAGATATCCAAACTGCATCACACACATTACCAACGACAGACCAAATAATAATATTTTTTTCTGACAGGGCCTTTGTTCGACGTCCAACTTAGAAATGGCAAAATAACAATATGTGATCAAAGGGAGTTATTTCAAAAAGACAGAAGCTAAACATTTCCCAAACTACTCAGTCTGCAAAACACCTCACTGTATTATCTCAGTGAAAAATGAACTTCAAAAAATCCAAGACTGTTGCTCCTACAATGTGGCATCAGAGTAAATAAGAGTTTTGTGGCTGTTAGTGTAGCATTCTGAAATAATGTTCTTCCTGCCCACTCAAATAGTACTGAAGATTTGTGCATATCATTTATTGTTATGCTCTTATGTAAAGAAAAGTTTAGGCCTTAAAAGGACCAAAGTAAGATTGACAGTTTGGGCCTATGGACAGTCAAAGATTCGTTTCTTTCCTGTTTAAACATAGCAGTTTAATCTAATAAGCACTACTGAGAAACAATAGACTATATGATTTTAAAGCACTTTAAAACAGAGACAATATTCAATCTGCCAGTCTTACCCAGCGTTTATTCTATGCAGATGCAGGTCAGGGAGTCTCTCAGTATAGGGGAGATATGGTTTCAGAAGGTGCATAGAGAAGCAGGGAGTGAGAGTCCCCATCCTGCTTTTAAAAGTATTGTCAGTCTAGACTGGAATTAATTATTTCACAGAAGCTTTTAATGCTATATGACTACCTACAATTTTTCCCCTAAAACCATTTTTTTACTCTTGCCTACTATATCATACATATTAAAAATATGACTTTGCTTTGTGGAGGCAAGAGCTTAGGGATTTATGAAAGAAAATATCCAACGTAGGGCTAAAACCAAAGATCTCAGATCCAGGAAACTTAGCAAGAAGCAAATGAATAGTTTTCAGGAACTGCATCAGCAAAAGTACTAGCACCAGTGAGCAGCACTTATCTTCCCCCATCCTCGGTCCACCCAGCGGACGGTGGCAACACAACCATCAGACAGCTTCACAGAGCTGGTGCAATCTTTGAATCCTTTTTTTTTTCCCCTGGAGTATCCAGGAGCCGAGGACCAGCAGAACTCCTGAGCCTACTCAAAAAATCACTGAAGTCACTGGGAGTCTTTTCATTGATTTCAGTGGCCTGTGGATCACATCTTAAGAGCTACAAATCCTAAATTAAAGATTCCAAACTCTACATATTCGTTTAAAAGATACATTAATTTAGCATGAGGAGAACAGCAAACAAAAGGGGACAAATTAGCTCAAAACCTATTGCCTTACATATTTGTATAGGTTTATTTGGTCCTGCTTCAGCACAGAGGCTGGACTTGATGTAAACAAGTAAGGTAATATATTCCAGAGACCTCAAGTAACCAATGAATCTTCAGTGATGCCTCATTTATCTTTCACTGCAAAACATAATACCAAATAAACAGAACAGTTCCTTTTCTGCTGAAGTGAAGAATGAAGGAACACACAAGTCATGTTACACATTTGCAACTTTAGCAGCAACAAAAAGGGAACATAGGCCTTTATTTCATGTTTCACAATGAAACTAAGATGCATGCCTATCCACTATAACTATGGTCTTTATGAGTTAATGCTTACCTTTATAATGTGCATGTATTTCATATAGAGATGGTCCAGAATTCAACCCCCAATCCATTCATATATGTATAGGTTTTGTTGCCTACTTTTTTATAAACCTTTCACTTGTGTTTCCCCAACAGGAATTGCTTTGGTAAACCTCAAAAAAATCATGATAAAACACAGTAAGTCAAACAGGAATTCTAGCAACCAAGAAACCTTTCTGAATGGGGACTAGAGAAAAATGAATGCATTAAATCATTTATTTGTACTGAATAAGTACTAACAGGCTCCAGTCAGGGATCAGGGTCCCTTTGTGCTAAACAGTGTCCACCGAGTCTCTGCTCCAAAGAGCCTGCAGTCAAAGTAAATGACAAACGAAAACAGGTGGATACAAGAGACAGATGTGGGGAGCACAAGTGATTAGCAAGACAATTATGAGTAGTTTAACAAGCAGAAGTCACTGTGAACCAGCTGCACAGCCATTGCTGAATGCACGTAGGCATCGTGACAGATGTGAGTTTTAAGCAAGGTTTAGAAAGAGGATAATGTAGTGTCTTTGCAGATTTTTATGAGGAGCTTCTGATAAAAGTGGGACGAAGTTGAAAGGTGTTTGAGGGTGCCATTCAGCATTTGTTATAGCCACCCTGTCAAATCAAACATAATATGGAGGAATATAAGACATACCAGAGCAATGTCAGTGTATGTGATTTTGTTGTACAGTGGACTGAACACTACTAAATGTTACTTGAGAAGGTAATTATAGAATCCTTAAGTGGCTCCAGAGTGAAGGTTGTGCTGCTGTGTGCAAAGGAACTGATTCAAATCCAACTGAAATCAATGGGAGTCTTTCCAGTGAGCTCTGATTCTTAAAGCAAGGCTTCACCTTTTCTCCCATACTAATTCGTTAACATTTTTTAAAAGTGTTAATAAACTAGACATGAGTTCCACCCAAAAAGTTATGAGGTCGAATTCAGGCTGTGCATCTGAGTGCAATCGTGAGGACCTGGATGTGTGCATTATGAATGGTTAGATTTTGGAATTCAAAGGGAGTTTTTGCTAGGGACCTGAGCAGTCTGAGTCTGTTTGCGCAGGAGGATGACTGGGAGTTAAGGCATGTGAATAGACCCTTATGCAGATATTAGTTTTTTCTTAAAGGGTGATTTTTAGTGATTTTGTTGTATAGACTCTAATTAATGAGTTTGTGGGGCTGGGTGCATTAGATGGTAAGAGGAAAGCATTACTACTGCAGTGCTCGATACTCTGATGCACTGAGGATGCATGCATGTCTACAATTTTCAAAACTCACCCCTCTGCCTAGCAATTTCCTTTCTTTTATTAACAAGAAATTAACCTTAACCTCAGCTTTCTCCCAGCAAGACTCTTTCTAAAGTGTGCCCTCTGCAAAATCTCCTGTCTCACCCCTTACTCTCTCTTCTCATTTTAGAGATACCTCATCTTTTATCCTCCTGAGCTGGGAGCTAATGAAACCCACCCATTCTGCATGCTGGATAAGTCAGCAGAACAGCAGTATCTCCATGCAGGGATCTGTAACTTGACATCCTGTCACACACACTTTAAAAAGGTCCCCTTTCAGGCCAGGAAGGAAGGAAGATTGTGTATATGAGCAGCTGTTCAATGGTGTTCCAATAATCCATGAAGAATCATTTATTGAAGCCATGTTTATGAAATGTAGGACTCGTTGCTCAAACACTTTATTTTTGTTTTATGGGACAGTTTGACATGTTCAATGACTCCATTTAAACATTCGTTTCAAAACTGTCATCAACTGCCAAGTGCTACACTAAATGTATTGGTTCACTACTGTAATGGGACTGAATTAGGAACTCTTGGAGCTGAACAAGCGATAATGAACCACTGAACAGATAACATCCACCTAAATGATGAGCCAATATAAGTCAAACGGATTTTTCATCAACAAAGGCTAAGTATGCAATCCCAGGAAAGTATTGCCAAGCTTGAAATACTGCCAAAAAAACAAAAAAAACAGCCTTCAAATAGCTGGCTTTGTGGCTATGCTCGTGTGAACACAATACTACTGCAAGGGCCCTTACAACATATCTAGCTGCTTTCAGTGAAAACGTACTGGCCAAAGCACAAAAGCCTGAGGACAAGCTTCTGTAGTCAAAGTTTATATGAAAATGGAGTAAAAATGAAGAAAACACCTTCAGTGAAGACTTGCTGCAATCTCTTCTACTTACAATTCTCTCCGCAGTTTCAGAGAGATAAAATATACATACACATGTAAAATATATATGGTTATTTGCAATGATTTAGCCTGTAAGCATAACTTTAGCTTACGGTCAATATACCTACCCTAAACAGAACATGGAGTTGTGCAAAACTTGGCAGCTTTATATACAGTTGTTGGGTGTTTGGAACTGGATATGTGTATTGCGTCAGTGGAGGTAAGGTGCCTAAATACCTTTAAAAATCTGACCCTTAGACTCAGTGCCCAAGTTCCTTCTGTAAAATAGGGATAACTTCCACTTCAGAGGGCTGTTGTGAGGATAAATACATTAAAGATTGAGAGATGCTCAGGTACTACAGTAACTGGAGCCATATAAGTACCCAAGATACAGAGACTGTGATAGGCACTGAGTAAACACAGAGTAAAAGATGATTTCTGCTCCAAAGTGCTTCGTAGAGCTAATTGGATCCTTGTAGATGAAGGGTAGAGAAGATTCAATAATTTTAAAATCTCCTTGTTATATTAATATCAACCACAATTGTATATATTTTAGAAACAAAGGTACAGTCTACTATGCTGATGAGAAAACTGGAACGGTTGGACATTATCTAAGAAGAGACTGAATACACAGGGAAATAGAAGAAATGGTGTCATGGTCTGAGAATTACTTAATGCCTTAATATCTAGATTTGAATTTACTGCTGGGCCTTATTGCTTTAATAGGTCTCAGCAACTGCCAAACTGGTTTAAGTTCTGTATTTGAATTTCAAGGGCTGGGCCCATTTTGAATTAGAAAAGAGGAGATTAAGAAGGAACACGATGAAGGTGTATATATGATGAGTGATAAGAGAATGGAATGGAAGTTACAAAACTGATAAAGAGTCAAAATTAAGAGAATATGAACTGAAGTAAAGAAAGGGGCTGGTATTAAGGGAATACAAGTAAGATATCTCTATGCAGGTATCATTGATGTGGAAGGGGCTATTATGAGCAGCAGCAGAAGGTGAATCTGTGAAGATATTCAAGAGAGAATTAGACAAGCATTTAGAGACAGTAATGTTTACAGGGTATGAATGCCAGACTGAAAACTGGATGGACCAAAGTTTGGTTATATGGTCTCCTTTTGTCTACAATTAGTGTTTCAGCTTTCCCAGAAATCTGATAAGAGTAAACTTGAAAGTCTTTCCTTCAAAGAGAAAAAAAATTAGCCAACTCTTCTCTTTAACATAGAGATGCCAATATAATTATAAAAGAGAATCTTATGTTACTAATCATGTGGTGGTGACTCACCTCATTATTACCAAGTGTGTTGTTATTTCAAGACTTCTCCATTTTCTTTTATTCTAACAAGAAATACATACTGTAGCTCTGAAACAGCTCAGTCCGTCTTGGCCAGCAGCAACTAACATTTACCACTGTTTGTTAGAATACCCAGGAGGCAGAACACCAATACAGTAGTTGGCTAACAGGGCTAGGGCTACACTTCCTGGAGCACGGAAACTATTCCCGTAATACCTTCCAGGCAGAAGCAATTGATGTGGAGCACAGGATGCACTGTCTATGCTTTCTGTGTCTGAAATACAATGGATATTGAAACACTGAGCAGGAAAGAGCACCTCAGGGACAGAATTTTCACGTTTAGAGAAGGCATCACATAACTACCTAATGACTCCCCTTGAACTGCAGCTTGCCTTAATTTTCTTTTTATCAATGTATAACTGTATAACCACGACTCTTCTGATTGTCCACTTTATTTAATTCAGAGTCTGAAAACCAACAAAAACCTCTGTTCTTTTACCTTAAGTTTAAGTGCATTTAAAAAACAAGAACATCGCTTATGAAGATAACCAACGCCAATTATCAACTCTCCTCACCTCTTCAACTTTTGGTCATATAGCTATCTAGCATAACTATACTACAGCCATTGCATCCAAGTGTCTAATAATGAATATTGCTCCCCCTTTCACACACTTGGGACTTGTCTACACTGACACTAAAGTTGACAAAACTATCATCATTCACGAGTGTGAAAAAACCACACTCCTGAGTTCCATAAGCTACATCAGCTGAAAGAGATGTCTGCACCATGCTATGTCAATGGGAGATGCTCTCCTGCTGATGTAGCTTCCGCCTCTCATTAAGGTGGAGTAATTAAATTGATGGGATTATGTCAATTATGTTGCACTGATGTAGCACAGTAGTGAAGACAAGCTCTTGGTTAATCCATTTAGGCTTGCTCCTGTTGACACTTACACAGGTACTTAACTTTTAAGTAGTAGTCCCACTGAGGCCAATAGTACTACTCATGCTTAAAGGTAAGTACATGTACAAGTGCCTGCAGGATCAGAGCCTTAGATAGGACTAAGACAAAATGGGGAGTAAGGGAGAAGATGCACTGTAATGGAGTGTTGTGTAGAACAGAATATTCTACTCTCAAATGACACTTGAGGCAAAGTCTGCCCTTTTCTTTTCTTTTTAAAACTATATTGCAGTTTTATACAGGTTTTCATATTATTTTATGTCCCAAAGGACACTAAATGAAGTCCCATTTGCAATACATAAAAATGGAATAGAAATGCATTTTGAAAGGAATATATCTGCTAAATTAAATCTCTATACAGTAATAATAAATAATTATTCTTTAGCTTATGAACATTAATGTGTCTATTTTCCTTTAACTAGTATATACAACTCCAGTTAGCTAGCATTAATGAAATTCACGTCAGCATTGAAAACAGTATGTCCCTTAATGTACATTAAACATAGCAAATCAATTATTCCCATTCTTTTGGATCCACAAACAATATAGACCTCTAAAATGAATGATTATTAACGGAAGCAATTACTTTTATGACATTTGTCAGTGTTCCTCTTGTACAAGTGAAGGAAATGAAATCACATGAAAGAATACTGAATTAAAAAAAAACCATATAAACCAGAACACAGAAAGAGACATGAAGAGACACTGGTGGCACATTCCAAACATAGCAGAAGGAGTATCAGGGGAAGGGGAGCAAAAGGAGAACAGTCACATCTAAAGTGACATCAGATTGGATACGACCTGCATTATTTCAGGAGTTTGCCACAACACCAACAGTTCTGTGATGGGCTGTATCAGCCCCACACTGGTACAGCAGGGGTTAACCCTTCTCTCTTAGCCGAGGATGCCACACCCCCTGGTTCTGCTGCGTATGCTCCAGCTGGAAGCAGGATATAAAAGCCAGCAGAGCAGCTCAGTTTGGACTGACTGCTGGCAGGGAAGGAGGCGTATTGCTAGGTGTGTTGAGGGAGGACTACCTGACCTGCATTCCAAGATGTGGAGGACAGCCAGTTGGAGACAGACTCTGACATACCGGCACAGGATGTTGCCAAGAGGGGAGAGAGCAGAGAATCCCAGAGATGGAGAACCCCAGAGACTCGAGTAGGAAATAAACCAGGGAAGTTTTGTGAGGAAACAGTTACAGAACCGGACCAAGGCTTGGCATGTTTTGGTTGGAGCCCTGGTGAGGGGCAATCCCGCTACCGATAGGGCCTTGGGCTGGGACCTAGTGGAGAGGGTGGGCCTGGGTCCACCTATCCTGACCACCACCCACCCCGAGTGGTGGCCCCACTCACCAGTATTGTGGACTCTGGTCACTAGGTCACACTGCCCTGAGATGCAGGGCAGCTCTTCCAACTCGGCCATGGGGCTGTGCCGCACCTCTCCCCCGCCCCTACGAGGTGATGGGGTGTATCAGCCCCATGACAAGTTCCAAACATGGAATCCTGTACTCATTACTTGACAGGTAAGTACTGTAAATGGTACTAATTACATTAAAGGAGAAAGCGCATCCCTATTGAAGTTAGTGGGAGTTTTGCCATCACCCTTAATGGAGCTAGGATTACACTCTAAATGTTTAAACCATATTTTGTAATGTCTCTCCTGAGATCTCAGTGTGGGATTTGTAATGACTATAGCTTGGTACACAGCATGTCACTGGACTTGTTGCGTCATGTTTAATTTTTAAAGTCTGAGTCAAATGTATCAAAATGCCTGAGGACTAGCATTAAGCTCCCATGAATTGCAGCTAACAATGTAATGCAGATGTGGAACAGCACTACTGTATACTGGCCTCTGCCTTCAGTTATGGATGCACAGTTCCCATTTACTTCAATGAGAACTACTTAAGTTTATCTGAGGATGGAATTGAATGGTTGGATTTTATATCTGAACAAAGATGCTTTGCACCTTCAAACCAGGGATTTCAAAGTGTGTTATAAATATTCATATATTTTGTCTCCCAAGATAGATGGAGAAACTAAGGCACAAAGGGCTAGATTCTAAGCTGGTATAAACCAATGGATCTTGGCCAGAGTGATTAAGTGACTTGCCCATCATCACAGAGGAAGTATAAGTTAGAGCTGGAAACAGAACCCAGATTTCATGACTGCCAATCTTGTGCCAGCCTTCCTCCCTTAGCAACCATATTTATACAATGGTTAGCCTTGAAAGCTTTCCAATTTTTACTTTCTTAATTGGATAATAATGCCATTAGGGTATTCCTTATAAGTAGTAAAGTTAGTATTGGAAAAACTGAAATAAGTTACTTGCCTACAAGTTTTTAATGGTGACCAATGTTAACAATAAGATAAGGGGAATCAAATATCTCAGCGTTATGGCAGAAGCTAATTGTACAGATGGCTCAAGCAATTCTACATTCAGAATTTTGAGGGTATGGTTTTCTTCCTGGCCCTAACATTTTCCTCCTGGGGTGGGAGGGATTTTTGCACACAGGATTGTATTAATTTTTTTTAACTTTCTCAGAGCATGCATTTGTCTGTGTGAACACAGAGAAACAGAGCTGAAATGGAGAATGGATTTGGAACAGTTTGTTTATTCTGAAAAGCAGAATAACTGCATCCATTTGATCCTTGATGTAACAGGGTTGAGCTCTGTGTTGTAGGGTTTTTATTTCTGCATATATATAAAACTATTTCATATTGCTTAAAGTAAAAATACCAAATGTCCAAACACAAGAATAAAATTTGTTCATCTAAAGTCGGAGGACTCGGTGCAAATGCCTAAAAAATATTTTGTTAATGACCCTTCTTGTTTGTTTTTATGTACACAAATTTATAGCACAAAATATTTCCTCAGGCAAATAAGTGCTCCTGAAAATACTTTGCATATGTAAAATACGACTGGGCCCACTTGACACCAGATCTGGTTTGCCAATACATTTGTAGAAATTTCTGACATTTTTAAAGGGGTCTATAATTTCAGAATGAGACTTATCAATGGCATGTTCATGGAGGTCTGGAAACATCTGTGCTCTTCATACCACACATTCTGATCTGTTCTTATGAGGCATTCAGAGGCAGAGGACTGAAACATGGAAATTCTACTGTTGGAGAACTGCTGCAGAGCAACAGTGTGACTCGCACTTGTGTCAAGTATATATGTGTCTGCAGTCACAGAGAAGCCAGATACCTTGGTTTTCTCATTGTAGGCTCCTACAGCACAGTAATGCAAATTTTAATCTCATTTGCAGATGTGGTTTTGGACAACCAAAGGACGCAGAAGGAAGCCTAAATAAAACGATGATAATTTTAATGGCCTGCAGCCACACCTCCAGTGATCCAGTTAGATTTTACAAACTAAGCAAGATTGCACCCGGTTACAATTTAGCAGACGTTAACAACTCTTGAGTTTCTTTGGGAAGTGGTACTGGCTATCGCACTAGGTGGAACCCTTCTTCTCAGAAGTATGAAACAAATGCCCCTGACATTTGGATGCCTTATTCTCCCTGAGGTGCTCTCTTCAAATGGGACATAAACCAGAGTTAGAAAATGCTACCAGACATCACCTAGCAAAGAGACGAAATCCATTGGCCAGAGGTAGATAGAAGAGAGGAGGTGAGAGGGCATTCTTCTCCCCACCAGTGAGGTCTGGGTCAGTGCCCTGATTGGAAGTCTACTTCACCCACCAAGCTGCTGGGAAGAAGGATAATGCTGGATTTTCTTGGACACTTCCTTAGTTTCAGCCTCTAACTCACAGATGCCTGATACATAGGTGTTAGGCATAGGTGTTACATAGGCTTCCCTTCTCCTGTGGACTCTCCTATGCTAGGGGGATCCTCATCAGCCCCTTTGGGGCAGCTTTAAGTCAGGCAAAAGGGGACTGGGCCAAGGTCTGTAGCATGAGAACATTAATGCTGTAGAAAGCAATACAGATTTTATATGAAACCCCAAAATGTATGGCTGGGTCAGAAAGCAACAAAGTCCAAAGGGTGTATGATTAAGGCTGCCATAACACTTTCAACTCTTGTGCTTCATCATACCACAAGCCATCACATATCAGCCATAAACCCAGGGTAGGTGCTTAGATAGATCAGACAGACAAATGCAGCATTCATGGTCCTGTATCAGAGCTTTCTGCAATACAGTAGATAAGCTTCTTGAAGAGCAGGGGATGGCTAAGTTCCCTATCATGAGACTGAGCCCGTCCAGATCTCTGTTCCAACCCAACACCTTCCCACCTACCCAGCTGCATCAGATAATCTTCATGTGTGCTTCTGCAGTATGTAATCTTCGCTTTGGTGTCTGAGGCCTTCCTGATGAAGGCACATTCCAGGATGGCTCACAACTGTTCTGGCAAGAACTTCAAAGAAGGAACAACAGGAGTGTGTGTGCCTGGGACGTGGGGGCAGAGGCCTGCAATACAGCCAAGCACTTTTACAGATCAGAAGTGAAGACTGTAAGTGCAGGGTACAGTTTAATAACCTGCCTATTAGGATTGTAACAGAAGCAGCCAGCAGGAAGGAGTGGATGTGTAACACAGCTTCTGAGTGGCCTTCTGGGTCCTATCTTGAAGTTACTGTCTTTGAACGTCAGTAGCCAGGCTTACTGATGTCACCACTGGGGCAGGGCAGCAAATGTACATAGTTCCAAGTCTTTGAAAGAGACACAGACCTTCAGCCTCCATACTTAAGCCTTACAACATGCAGGGCACTGGCTCAGAAATGGGATAAGCAGCCACAAATTCCTGGGAGTACATGTTTACAAACAGCACTAAGCAAGGTGTGCATTTGAAGGAAACGGCTTTGGTGCATTGTGAGGCATGAGCCAAAGACAACAAGGCCATCAGCTGCTTGAGGAGTGCACCAATGATCTATATAATGCAGATTCTACTGTGGGCTTATTACTACTATAATAGGAGCTATCTCTCTATATATTGTTAAAAGCACTTTCTATCACTAATTTTATCTGAGGGTACAAATTTCCATTTTAAATGGTACTTGCTGTACCTTTACCATTGATGGTGGTTACACTTGTCAGTTCTGTGTTTGTGATATTTCCCATTGGGCAGGGAAGACCATGGTGCAGTAAAATGTTGTTTTAAATTCACCCACTGCATTCTTCTATTAAGGAAAGTATTTGCTAGTGAGCAGACAAGAGGAAACAATGGGGAAACATTTATAAACACTTCTCACTACTATTTTGAATATGTTTATTGATAGATTAATTATTTAAATCTCTCTTTTTGGGAGACACTCTCCTCTCTCCTTTCTTTGGTCCACAAACTGTGACTGACAGAAGTCTGGTTCCTGGAATAAGTGAAGGAAGCAGCTTTAAATGAGACATTTTTTCTTCTCCAGCAGCCCCCTTCCTCCCTTTCCATCTAAAATAGTTCTCACTTCAAGCAACTGAATTAGCTGAACTTAAATCAGCTCTGTAAGTGTTATTGTTTATATAGTGCAAGGGGTATTTTAATTTAAATGAAGCCCTGTTACCTACAGGAGTGCTGCTAAAAGTTCCAACCAGGCTAGGAAGGGAAGCAGCAGTTTCCCAAAGCTTCAAAAGGTTTCGCAATTCGAGGGAAGGACAAGAATGGGGTCGGGAGAAGAGGGTATTTTTAGAAAGCAAAATTCCTCTGTCCATGATGTTAATGGGGGGGTAGGTATGAAATGCAGTTATTCCCCCCCTCCTTTTTTTAATCTGACACAATGGCCATAAGGATTTTCTGCTGTTTCTTCCAGCGATGCTGTCCAAGCTATACTGTCCCCAGTGATAAAGTCCTGGAAATGAGATGCTATGTAAATGGGTGGTTACTGCATTAAATGCACTATTAAAAAGTTACATTTACAGCGATGCAAGAGCTAATCTACAAAGCTGCTGTGATTTTCCAAGACCTGATATGGGAAGTTAATTCTCTTCATTTTACAAAATTACACAAGTTCTTTTTCATTCACATTGTTCTTTTGGACCTCTTCTGTGAACCTTAGTGAAACCTTATCAAAGAGTCTCATAAAACAGACCTAGCAAAGGTGAGTTGCTCTGCAGAATAACTATCTGAAAAGTACAACTGGGTTCAAAAGAGATTTAGATAAATTCATAGAGGATAGGTCCATCACTGGCTATTAGCAAAGATGGCCAGGGATGAAACCCCATGTTCTGAGTGTCCTTAATCCTCTGAAGCTGAGACTGATAAATTGTCCTGTTCTGTTCATTCCCTCTGAAGCATCTGACACCAGCCACTGTCAGAAGAGAAGATACTGGGCTAGAGGGACAATTGGTCTGACCCAGAATGACCGTTCTTATGTGAGAGGGCATCAGTTCAAGATAATCAAAAAGGGAAGACAAAAAAGCATAATAAGGACACCAAGCTACCTAATCTGTTTTCAACTTGGACCTCAAGGAAACCATGTGCAGCTCTTTATACACCCTTGAATACCAACATTCCTGTCCATAGCTTGCTACTTTTATTGTGCAGACATAGCTGAATCCCACCAGTCAACTTCTGTATATGATTACACGCTGCTAAAAGCATAGAAGATATGTTTCAACTAAAGTTGAACCAAATATCAGCCTACTGTCAGTTGAACATTTTATCTTACTTAAGGTTTGACACAATGTTTTTAGTCTTCAAGAGCCAAATCCTATGCTGACTCCCCACTGACCTCTGAGCAACCCCTTTGGCAGTAATATAAACCAGTGCGGAACTTGCTCACAGAAGTGCAGCTGCAATTCAAACACACTCATTTCTTGATCTTTGGATCTGCAAATCAGCAGAATCTCAGACAAAGTCACTCACAAAAAAGCAAGCCACAACACACACACTCACTGTTCATGTTCTTTGGCTAAGGCTACATCTTCACTACCCGCCGTATTGGCAGGTAGCAATCGATTTCTTGGAGATCGATATATCGCGTCTCATCTAGGTAGTTCAGTCTTCTGCCCATTATTTTGTTTCCTGAGATGCTTGACCCTCTGTGACCAAAATAATGGCTCTATTTTAAAAGAAACTTGCAGGGAAAAAGTAAGTGCTGAAAATCCACCTATCTGGCGACACAAATTTCTCTGACACACTATAAAAGCAACTGGGTATATTCTGCACACCAAAATCTTTTTTAAAGGTGGATTTCATTTACATTTCTTAGGCTTTGATATCACCTTGATCAATCAATCCATCAGCCCTCAGAGAGAGAGCACCAATCACAATACATCATTCATGTTGTTCTAGCCAGTCCTTCTGCTTACCTCTTGGCCAGGCTGTCAGTGGCACCCGATTGGCATAGTGCACCGCAGCCCAGAACCCCCCAGCAATCTGCCAGCCTCAGCCTTTCAAAAATAGCTGGGATTACAGGCGCACACCACCTCACGAAACAGGCTTTAATATAAATTGGCAGTAGTGTGAGAAGACAGAGATAGTTTAAAAGATAAATCCTACTGGCATACATTTCCATTCTAAAATCAGTTAAGAAATAACTGTCAACTCATATAGTCTCTTTAGCATTAAAAACTACATAGATGAATTATTATAAATTGACCTATTTATCAATTATCTCTATACAGGCACTCTTAATCTAAGTCAAATAGAGATTTCAGTAAAATATGAGAAAAGTAGTTTTAAGTATAACACCTACCCCTGGATTGTCCTGCCAATTTCTTTGGTTTTATGATCATAGTTCCTATGTAAAGAAAAAGAATTGTCTATCCTTACTGCTGCATGAAAGACCCACACAAATAAAAGAGGAATTGACTAACTGTACAAGGGAAACAGTGAAGATATCAAATGCAGAAAGTAACTAAATGGAAAAGTAGAAAAATATTTTTCTCTAATCTCTTTTAGTTTGATAATCTCACATGTAGTTGTAACACTAGGCTTACCCTTTCAGAAAGAAGTATAATTTCTTAGTTAACAGTGTCCCTTAAAGTGCAGCAGCAACTATGTGATAAAAAATGTATTACAGGATGACCAACTTTAACATACCCCCTCCTACTAGGCTCCTCTCTTCCAGCCCTTGACATTTAAGTTACAGCAACTTAGTCTCCTCAGTAGGCCAACTTTAGAGGTGGTATGTAAGTAAGTGTGTTAGAGTCTAAGTTAGTGTGACTTAACATACTCAGTGAGGGCACTGGAAGTAAATTTAAATTACGCTGTTTAAATACTCTCTTCTATTCACTTACACCCCGGAGTCTCATGTTTAGGAGAGAAGACTGTTGAATTCAAGCAGGTCCTTTATATTGCAAATCAGCTATTATAAAAAACCCACTTGCCCAATTCACAGAACCAGGTGACCAAAGGACACTCATACCTAATACAAAAGGCATCTTATATGATGGGAAAGGGATGGCATGGGATTGCATTTTTTCTGTAGAGAACAGCTAGTTAGAACAGTGTTTGTGAGGAGAAAAGAAACACAGTATGGCTGAGGTTTTGGACAGAGAGTGCCAGATTTTGTGACCTTCCTGAGTTGTGGATGGTGCAAGATTGGGGTGGCAAAGTTAAAGGCTTCCTTATGTCCTTTCTGTAGCCTCTCCCCCAACCCTGGGATCGTCTTTCATGGTGGGCTAGTCCCTAGGGTAAAGCAAAGTAGCCTCAGAATTGCTCTACTTTATACCTATCTGCCTATGGCCCTAGGGGTCATTCTGGTAGTCAGCAATCACTGAGCGTATAGAGAAATTTCCATTCATGTCCTCTAACACCCTCCCTCACCCTGCAATGCTCTTTCACTTTTGTAAGAGGTAAGATTCTGTAATAGAATTAATCTCCAGGAAATGTGTTTAACAAGACGAATTTAATAATGATACTTATTGTTGTAGTTAAATATCACTGTAATAAGTTTATTACATTTAATGACAACCTCATATGTCTGTTACATAATAAGGTCTTAATAAATGAGTTTATTATAAAGGTTGATTATATATTAAAACTTTTACACTATTACATGCATTCAAGACTCTTAAAGGGGGTATTTTACTATAAGAATTTCTAAATATACAATATTCAATATGTAACTGAGTTTGTAAGTTTGTCTTGACCTAAACCACCTATGAAAAATGTATGTCCATTCACTAATATGCCACCTTTTGAATGGTATAATTCATAGCTGTAGTTTCACATATGTATATATCCTTATCTAGATCCTATTAAAACAAATATAGATGTAAATAGTTCTCAGTAAACACCAAACACATCTACTGGAAGCCATGATTACTATAAAGAGATTGCCTTTAATTGCAAACAGTTGGTTATTAATAAACAGCCACAGGAGAAGTCCTTGAAGGAAATGCTGTAGGAGAGAAATGGTATTTTCTCTCTGAAGAAAAGTAGCATGTAACTAAAGGCACCGTGGAACCGAAACCTTAGATCTTCTTGGCAGACTTCCCAGCTACCACTTAATTCTACGTCCTGTGTGAAGTTTTACATATCCTCCTATTTGAACTAACCAAGCCATATTTTGTTCCCTTGTCCTACTTGTTTCTGAGCTACTGTCGCAATGCTGTTACTATATAAAAGAAACATGTCATACCAGAGTGGTTTACACCTTCTATTAATAGTCTGACTGAGGGCTGCTTTTTCTAAATCTATAATTTATCTAAAGAGACTGGCTGGTGCTTCAGTATTTTGTCTATTACACAGGACAGAAATACAATGTGGGTCATTGGAACTAGTAAGAATTTGGCATTCTTAGCTCAGTTTTTGTAGACCTAATGTAACCCTGGAGTACATGTAGCTTGTGAGGAGGGGGGTGGAGCTCAACCCATATGAGAAATTATTATAACTGTAATTAATTTATATTACAGCTACATTCCACAATTTGTTACATGCTGGCCAAACAAATAGTAAGACAGTACCTGCCCCAAATAGCTCACTGTTGAAGAAAAGCAACTAATGAAAGATGAAGAAGAGAGATAAATCATACAACCAAAGGTTTCTGGTTTTTTGTTTGTTTGTTTAACCAAATAGATGGCAACTATCGCCAACTGGCCACTATTAGTTCATAAGGGCCCAATGGCTGAAGAAGATCTTGAGGAGGGATTGCAGAGTGGACACTGCAGCCCGGGGTGCAATTTCCATCTTGAGTAGACACACCCACAAACTTTGATCAAGCTAGCATGCTAAAGATAGTAGCATGGTTACAGCTGTGCAGGTGGCAGTACGGGCTAGGCACGCAAATACATACCTACAGGGTCAGGCAGCTAGCCTGTGATGCTGTCATGCTATTTTTTAGCATGCTAGCTTGATCAAAGGTAAAGTGGATAAGTTTACCTGAGCTGAAAATTACAGTATAGGCTACAGTATAGACACACGTGTGATACTGGTAGACCCGGTGCCAGCTCACACCAAGGCCCAGGGCATCACTGAATACTGCCAAGTGCATAGCTGGAAATCTGTTGACCTTACGTGGGGGTCAGTATAGTTAAAACAGCTATTAGTGTTTAGACTTTTGGGAATGCTTGTAAATGCTGCATATATTTAATCCTACTTACAATATTTGTATCCCATGGTATAAAGTCATATTGAGTGTTTGCATCATAAACCTCTGTAATCGTGTAATTCTCCAAACAGGAAAAGAAACATTAACTAAGGTAAAGCCTCTGTCCTGCACTCAAGATGGCCCATTGAAGGCAACCGAGGCATTGTTTAGCATCAAAGCACAGAGAGCTCGGTGATTGCATTCCTCATCCTCTCCAGGAAGAGGAGGCTTGTGCATGAACTCATCCCGTCAGCTTGGATTCTGGGGTAAGGGGGGATAAAAATACATGACAAGGAGAAATTTGGTCTCTTTGTGCTGGACTCTGAGGGGCAAAGATTCCTAAACATAAGCAAGAAATCTCCGTGCTGCTGGCACAGGCCAGCTCTAAAGGACATACAGAGCGGCTTATTACAGAAGTTTGTGTTACAGTCTCAAATTTTAAAAGGTAACTTATTTGTGTGTGTATGTTTTCTGTTTTAACCTTGTACATAAGTTTCTTATTTCTTTTCTAAGTTAATTAATCTTAAGTCAGTCCTGTAATAAACTAACTACAGGCGTCATTGGTTTGAGATCCGGGGTAAGTGACTGGTCCTTTGGAAATTGGAGTAAGCTGAATATTGTTAAAGCGGCAAAGAGTTCTGTGGCACCTTATAGACTAACGAACGTATTGGAGCATGAGCTTTTGTGGGTGAATACCCACTTCGTTGGATGAATATTGTTGTGATTTTTGGTATAAAGTGACCAGGTATCACATAGTCCAGCTTGCTTGGGTAGCAAGATAGACTGGAATGCCTGTGGAGAGTGTGTGTGATCCATGGTAAGACTGTTATAGTGCTTTACATGTTACTGGGTTGGTGAAATCTAATTACAGACCATACAATCAGTTTGGGGTTTCTGTCCTGCTCTTTGACAGTTGGTGTTCCGAGTTTGGCACTCCTGGGCCGCTTTAGACAGCGTGACAGTACCCAAAAATTAATCCAAGCAGGGAGTACCGTTCCTAAAAGGTTGTGTACAAGAAAGTAAAATTGTGTCTGTGAGAGAAGCAGGCAGACATACATATTGCAAAGTATAAAAGCACACAGTAGAACAGACTAAATAAGAACAACAAATCTGACTGGGGGGGAGAGGGAAGCAATGCAGGGAAATTTTTCTAGTGCTACGCCCCATCAGTAAAGAAAGACAAAGACAGGGCAACAGGAAGATTATTAACAGTTCAACACAACTCTCTTCATAAAAGAAAAACATGCTAATAAACACTGATTAAATTACACTGAAAATTCCCTCTGTTTAGCCAAAGCTTCAATTGTCTAAAATGACTCTGTCATCTCACTACAGCGGGATAATCAAAGTGCTGTGAATTCTGAAGAGAGATGCTTGAAAACAATTACAAGCTTTATTTTATGCTTCTCCCACACCATTCTTTACCCTGTGCTACTAAGCATGACATAAAATCAGTTTCATGCTTCATTCTGTGATTTTTCCCTCCTCCCACCAAAAGAAAAAACACAAAAAAACAGTTGTCCTAAAGTACTGAGTTCCATCTTCTTAAGCTATCTCAGATGTGAGAGATCCCACACTGCAGCAAATATTCACACTTAACTAACTACATCAGCAAGCACAACTACCTAAGGTCAATAAAACACAAGACAGTTCAGTGAACTCAAAAAACACTGTTCAAATCAAGAAAACTATTTCCCAATATCATGTGCCAGGAGTATGTCATGCACCTGTGGCAACATCTCCACAAATGAAGAAAGGAAGGAACAATCATTTCAAATAAGAAGTGTGTATAGGAACTGGAGGCCAAAGCAGAGGTCATGAATCTAATTCCACCTCCACCCCCAAATGAAAAACAAACTAAAAAGCCTCTGATGCGTCAGATAAGAGCAACCCAGATCTCAGTCATTCCACTTTTGTTTTTAAAAAGTAAAACAGCCCCTGGTTTTGCCTGTTACTTGTTGAAACCCTTGCAAGGTATTTTCAGAGCTACTGTTCCAAGATTTTAATATAGTCATTGTCACCATCATGGCTTAAAAGTTTAACCTCTGTGCCTCAGCTTTCCAGTATGTAAAATGGGAATGACAACACTTACAGGACACAATCCTCAGGTCTGGCCAAACTGCATTCAGCACAAGACCTGATTGGAGAAGGAGCACCTCTTTGCTCCCCAATGCACTCTTCTGCTAGGGACCAGTCTAGCCTCTGGCACAAGTCAGATCAGCCTGGGGGTTGCTGTAACTTATAAGGGACAGTCCAGGGATTGCTGGAGCACAGTAGCACTCCAGCCAGAATCCCTCCCTCGCTGGGCACATATTCCAATACACTCCCTATGCTGGTGGGAGAGCCAGGAAGAAATGGTGTAGAGTTGGCTACACTGCTCTATATCACATGGAAATTCTGCCTCATGAGGGGAATTCCTACTGCCTCATCAAAGCAGCTTTATACCTTATTGTCATTGCTACAGCAGTGGGCCAGTATCAGGCCCCCAATGCTTATCACACACAGGACTGTTTGTACAGAGCTCTGAAATTGCATCTCAACAGTGCTGCACACACTTTACAGGTTTCCTACTGATCCCAGGTGAAAAGCTGAGACAAAACTATCTCCTATCTGAAGAAACCCTGCAGTTACATTTGGCTGCATATGGAAGCCTTTTTCCCACCCATGCAGAATTCCGTAACTCTCAGGAGGCATATCATCCTTTCGCTTTACTAATGTTGGTTTTGTAGATAAAAGCAGGCAGATATGCTAAGAATCTGTTCTGTTTGTGCAGTTATTTCAGAGAGGGACATCGTACTGAGATTTATCACCTGAAAGAACATTAATACTAATTCCACTGACCTCGCCACCAACAAAACTTACATTAATAGATGCAATATATGTGGCTCTTCCTCCATACTGAACACTAGAAGATTGTGTAAAGTTAGTTACCACTTTTAAGTGACACACAAAAGCTATTAAAATCCTCAAATGATTCCCTGTCAAATTCCCTGTGATTTATACCCCATATAAATACCTCCTTGTTTTGGATTTGCATAGATTGTAAATTAGAGCAAAATCTGGCTCATTAAGGAAAGTGTATGGATTAAAATCCAATTAGCTTCAAGAACAATGGAAGCTGTAAATATAAAGAAAAAACATTTGTTACACTGATGCTCACAAGATAGACAGCTCAACTTCTGTGCTGGAGACGTGCGTATATATCTGTCACACACATACAGATTTTCATGTAGTTTGGTTTAATTCAGGGTTATGCTGCTGTGTTTCCCTAGCTTGCAATGAAGTAAACAATAAAGAGTAAACACTTTCTAAAGTTTGTTTCGTACAATAAGTATGATTTCCTGTCTTTATGTTTTTAGTACAATAAAGGCCACTCACTCCAGGTATAATAATGGCCTGTGAAGTTAGCCTAATATGGTAAAATTCATAAATAGTTCATTTTGCCTGCTACTTTCCTGCTTTATTTCAGTCTTATTAGAAAGATGAAAATATTTCTGAGTTCGCAAATAAAATGTGTTATTTAGTTATTGCAACACCAGAGCAGACAGACATTCTTTCAGATAATTAGTGAAGTTTTTAATAATGTTATACAGATCCTAAACATTTATAATCTCAGCATTCTTTAACCTTTTAATATATGCCTTTATTACCCAAATAGCAAAATGGTTTGTGAACTCTGGCAGCTTCTTCATTTGTGTGCTATGTGACTAAAACAGACAGGTCAAAATTCTGCCCCCGTGCACATCTCTAACATAGAATTCCACAAGGATTCAGTGGAAGAGATCCTGCCACAGGCAGCAGCAGCGACCCTGTGATTTGCACCCCTTCCTTCCTCCAGCCAATTTCCGCCCACAGAGAGCTCCCACACAACACAGCTCCATTTTATTCAGGGATTTCAGACCCATGAGAGTGGACTCACTGCTCAGCACAGACATGCTGGTTCCACTGAGTTCAGGGGCTTCTACACGGTGGGATTTGAGAGGCAGCAATTCCCCATCAGTATTTTTAAAGGAGCTTAGAAAAGAAGCTTGTTTTTGCATAGAGATACTTGCATTTCATTGATAAGTTAAGCGACATATATTAAATAAATGTCAGCCTTAGTCTCTTGCTCTGCCAGGGGCATGGAGCACTGCAAGCACAGAAACACACAGAGCTCCTGCGAGGGAAGGCAAGCCTTACATCACTTAGTGGGATGAAGGAATCACAGCTAAGAAGTTGTGTGAACAGACGCCAGAGATAGATAGTCCTGTTCAGTTTCCAGTTAGGGGGATGCTGACTGCAGTGTGGTGCTTTGAGAATAGTGAGAGGTAACAGGAGAGACTGTGAAGGTTCTGCAAAGGTAAGAACTTCAAGCGCAGGGAGAAAATGTTAGCTTCTCATTCTAGTGTGTCCTCAACATGCTTTTTCCAAGGAGTTTCATGTGGTCATTTCCTTTTCCTTCTCCATTCCCTTTCCATCTCCTACCTGACTAAAAGCAGGGGCAGCTCCAGCCACCAGCAAAGCAAACACCTGCTTGCGGCAGCCCATTCGCAGGGGCGGCAGGGAAGCTGGGAACCAACAGGGGGCTCTGGGAGCTGTAGATCCTTGGTTAGCTCCCTGCCTACAGAGCCAGCCCTGGAGCAGGGAAAGAACTACATTTCCCAGCATTCCCTTAGCCACTACCAACTGGAAAGGAAGGAAGGGGACCTCATGCAGCAGCGTGCTGTAAATGGTAGGGATCCATATTTTAACATTCAAAAAACAGGACACTCCACGGGGAGGCAAGCCCCAGCCTGCCACCATCCACTCCCTCCGAATGCCCCCCACAGAAACCCCAACCTATCCAACCCCCCACCCCCGCTCCCTGTCCCCTGATTGCCCCCTCCTGGGACCCCTGCCCCTATCTAAGCCTCCCTTCTCCTTGTCCCCAACTGCCCCCTCCTGAGTCCCCCCCAACTTCCACCCTAGGACCCCACCCCCTACCTGTCCCCGACAAAACACTGGGACTCCCATGCCTATCCAACCGCTGCCTGTCCCCTGAACCTCCGCCCCATCCAACCCCACCTGCTCCCTGTCCCATGACTGCCCCCCAGAACCTCCTACCCCTTCTCCAACCCCCCAGCCCCCTTACCGTGCCACTCAGACCAGCGTGTCTAGCTCCATGCAGCGCCAGACATGCTGCTGTATACATGCTGCCATGCTCCCCCGCGGAGCCCACAGCTTCCTCCCCCACACCCAGCACCTGCTTTCCAGATTTGAACACCTCAAAATTCAGGAGTGCTCAAGCTCAATTTGGGCAGCTGTTACTTCATTTCTCCCAAATCGAATATACTGATCCACTGTAACTTGCTGTAGAAAAAGTAGGATAAAATTGAGCAAGAAATGCTTCCCAGTGGTTATTAGGACTGGAATTGCTATTTTCAACAGTCATTGCCTTGTTTGTTTGTTTGTTTAAAAGGAAGACAGTGATACTGCATTGGCAAATTCCCCATAGAAAGAAAGAGTGGAACAAAAGAATAATAAAGGCACCTCAACTTTTCCTCATTTATGTAGGACAGTCTTATAATATGCATCCAGATATCCTCCAATCACACAAGCTGAAAATTGTTCCACTTTACTGCAGCTCTGTAACAATATGGGACCCAATCCTGTCTGTGTTCTGTGCACATCCAAAATTCCTGCTGAATGACCTGCCCTGGAAATGAGTTACCAGTGACCCAGGGCTGCGGCGGAAGGAGGGTGCAGGTGTGTGTAGGGGGAGAGCCCAGGGCTGAGGCAGCAGGAGTTGGGGGGGGGGGGCACTGGTGGGGGGGAAGAGGGAAGCCCAGAGCTGTGGCAGCAGAGGGGTAGGGGGAAGGCACTGGTGGAGGGGAAAGGGGGAAGCCCAGTGCTGGGGCGGCAGGGGGTGTGGGGGGTGTGGAAGAGCCCAGGGCTGGGACAGCAGGGGGGTGCAGGGAGGATCCCAAGGCTGGGAGGGGGGGCAGCCAAATTTTTTTTTGGCTTGGGGCGGCAAAAAACCTAGAGCCGGCCCTGACTAAAAGGCAGTTTTGCTGGGGGCTTTGTTACCCCCCCCCAAATTCTATGGCAGACTAGTTATTCAAGAGACTGCAGTGAACAATGTAATTTTTTAAAGGTCTTCTATCAGCATATTATGATTAATATTTCTATAGTGCTATAAATGCATTAGAAATGCATAAAATACGAGTGTAGGGAGAGGAATACAGAACCCCCTGACTGATGGCATGATGTCATTCTGATTTATTTCTTAAATAATTTAGTAGTTGATTCCATCATCCATTTCATGTAGATTTATTTTTATCTGACTGCTCTGTAATTGCTGTTAGTGCAGCTAAAAAAGTCTATGCAGAAAAGCATTCAACCCCAGCAGAGAGTATAGTATACATGAAGCATACAGCTTACTAATTAGCCTCTTCCCAAGACACACTGTTTTTCTTGTAATTATATATTTCACAACAGATGGGAAGCTATATTACTTTTAAAGTGAACTGACACTTGCACAGTTCTTGCAAATTTGGTGAAAATCAGTTTCCTTAATTCTTTGTAAGTATGATAGAATGGCTGATTGAAAAGGAAGTTGCAGGGGCATATACATATTATGTACAAAAAGAAGGTATATTCCTCTTCTTTTCCAGATAAAAGTGATTTAAAGTGTCTTCTTTTTGTACATAATATGTATATGTCCCTGCAACCTCAGATAATTGTGATTCAAAGTATCTTCTCTTTAGGACTTCAAGTTTGCAAACATTTTATTGAATGCTAGATCAGCAGCAAATGAAATGTCAACAGATAATAGAAAATGGAAAGACCCAGTTCTCCTGCCAGGCCTACTGAGGAACAACAGTTTCAGTGGCTCAGCCTGAACAGGTTCCCAGGTTTAGTTCAGGATTCAGAAGGAAAAAATGTGGATTTTTTTCACCTAAAGCTTATCTTTGTCTTTCCAGTCTAGAAATTAAATTGGATATTTTTCAAGACCAGACTTATTTGCAAGAATTCGGGTGTTCCTGCCTTGGGCTAGGATGAAAATACTATAACAGAATGCATCTGAAGAAGTGGGGTTTTTTACCCACAAAAGCTTATGCCAAAATAAATCTGTTAGTCTTCAAGGTGCCACTGGACTCCTCGTTGTTTTTGTGGATACAGACTAACACGGCTACCCCTCTGATATATAACAGAATATATTATCTCACAGCATTTCAGAACTTCTACTTCCCAGACCAGGAAGCAAATGAAAGTAAAAATTAACAAAAACAAACAGAAGTTAATCACATTCTTTGAACATTAAAACAGCCCAGTCTGAGTTTGGGGCAAACTTTGGATTGGCTCTTATTTCAATTGAACTGGTTCACTCAGCCATAACTGAAATTGGAGAGGAAACATTTTTCTAAATTCCTAAGAGTGATATTCCAGATTTTTAAATTAATATTTCCCTCGACACACACACCTCTGTGAAAGGTCCTGAACTGAGAAACCTGGAGACCAAACCCCCTCTCTGCTCATTCACAGAGTGAATACAGTACTGGCCACAGGAGCGTAAGCTTCTCTAAGGTACCCAGCCGGGTCATGGAAAGACCAAACCCCAGGTGAGAGGCCATTCATACATGTCCCCTCTGTTAAGACTAATAGTTAGTACAATAACTCTGGTTGTGATATGGACATCTATCCAGTGAGACCTAGACTGAGTCCACTAAATTCATTTTACATAGGCCAACAAGAAGCCTTCATGTGCTACCAAAATCTGGTCATTACCTATCTGGGGTTAATTTTAAATGAATGCCAAGACAGACTGAGAAAAAGAGAATGGAGAAGAAAAGAGAAACCCTGGAAGAAGGCGGTGTAATTATCCAGTAAATTTAGAACGGACTAAACCAAACTCTTCCTTCACATAATCTGAATGCACAGTTCATAAAAATTTTACGTATGGTGGATGGTTTCAGTAAAGCATGATTTATGATAAAAACATCAGCACACATTTAGTTAGGGTTAAATGCATTTTGTAAACAAACTTGTTTGATTCACTCTGCAATAATCATCAAAAAATATTTCCTCTACACAGTAAGGGAGAAAGTCACTCCACCCCTAACCCCAACATCTTCCAGCACAGCTGTACAGAGCCCAATTTCACCACATACAAGAGATGTGGAACACTCTGAACCCAGTTCCATGGCCAACCATCCTGTGCAGCAGTTTCCTCAGAACTGGAGACTCTCTGTTGTATCTACACTATTGGTTGGGTTTCACACTAGATGCCATATAGTCTCCCACATAACAACTTGACCTTTCCCCAGTGCAAGCCTAGTATCCCCCTTATTCTTATATTCAGTAGGGCAATTTTGAGAAATACTTCTCTTTATTCCCTTTCAAAACTACACATACCTCTGTGAGATCCCCTCTTCTTCTAGTAAAAGAATATGGTGAGATTAAGTACAGATCATTGCGGTTACCCTATGCTGTTCCGTCAACTTGTTTTCATTACTATTTTACATACTTTTCTAAAACTAGAATTATCTTCTGTCCAGGGCTTGTAGTCTCTCCGCGGTAAGTGCAGTATTTCCCTTTTCTTGTTTCTAGCCCTCTCTGTAACCAATATTCCTCATCACTGAACTGCATAAGCCACTTATCTTTCCTAGCTCTTTCTCTGCCTGAGTCGTTCTGAATTCTATTACCCTCCTTTTCATCCTGACATCCCTTCCCAGTTTTGTAATATCAGTAGATCACTATCAATTTACTACATATTCCATCTTCAGGACCTCACTGATACACATCGGAACCTTCTTTTAGTGACATTTTTCCCCAGAATAATTTCACTGTGGGTTAAATCCTGATCTCTGAAATCATGGCAGTTTTCTAGTGACCTCAAAGGAATCAGGATTTGGTCACATAAAGAGACGTTTTGTATAATCATGTTTGTATTTTGCACACTACTTTGCACTGAAACAACAAGGAACTTTAATGCTACCTTACATAAACAGAATTCCAAAATGGGGCAAATCCTAAAATTCTTAGTTTAGCAAAGCTCTCATTGAAGTCAATGGGGATTTTGCCCAAGAACGGATTGAGTAGAGATTTAAGGATCTGGATCAAGAAAGACGTTCCACTGTACTAAGAGTGTACTCAGACTGAAAATTACTTGAGGTGGAGATTATTTAGATATTCTTTATGTGTTTATAATGCCTAGCACAATGGGCCCCAACTCCTGATTGAGACCTGGAGGCACTGCTACAATACAAATCATAAAACAAAACAACAATAAATAATAATGATACAAATTAGTTCTAATTTTGGCAGTTCACCAGTCACTCTTTATCCTATCCCAAATTTAAAATTAATCTCTGTTTCAAAGAGTAAAGGCAATTCTTTCTCAGGTAGCTCATTCTCTTCATGTCTCTGTATATACTAAGCTTAAATCTTAATACACACACTTTTAAAAAAACCCTGAAAATTGCCTCTTTTATTTAAGGGCTTAAATATGAATATAGTTGTTTCCATATAGGCACCTAATACTGGAAAATTTTGGTCTGTATTTTGTTGTATTAAATGCTTATCAAAGGGCAAGTACAGCATGTTGCTGGCTATTAACTGGTTTTGTTACTTTATATTAATAAAAAAGTAATTAAGCAGCTAGAGCTATGGTTTCATATTAACAATTGCAAACTGCAGCCACACATAGAACTGTAGTTTCAGCCTATTTTAGGATAAGTATTAAAGTAATTATTGTGATATTCTTAACAAGGCAAGATTCCTAGCCTGTGCCTATGGGCCAGTGAAGAACAGTGCTCCATTGTACTAGGCACTGTAGAAATGCAGAGTAGCAGATGTTCCCTGCCCTGAAGAGCTTACGTCTAAACACACAAGACAGTGTGGGGGAATACGTACAGCACACAAGCAGAGTGAACAATATGATAGCAGCAAACATCATATTAATTCCATAATTTGGAGGAAGGAGTAGTTAGGATGGGATCAGCTCAATGGAAAGAAAAGGGAAGGGAAGTGGGGAGGGGACCAGGGCAGAAGAGAAGGTGGTAAGAAGGGCAGGTGAATGAAGCTGTGAGGAGAAAGTGAACTCAAAGCTGTAAAAGTTCTCTGAATGCCTGAAATGTGTTACAGTACCAATATAGTCTACATACTGAAATTGCTACAATTCCTTAGCTCAGTGGAGTGGTTCAAGAACAGGGTGTTCTTCCAGATTTCTAGTCCTTTGAACTCTCAAGTTTTTGTGGGTTGTTGGACCATTTAACTTAAAATGTATTTATTTGTGTGGTTGCAGTTCCTTTAAAAAATATTAAACACATTTTAAAACATGGAATTGGTAATAGGATATTGAATCTTATAACTTCTGGATGTATTTATTTTCCACCAAATCAATCTATTCTCCAACCTACCAAAACCCAAACGAAACCAACAAAAAAACAGGGATCAAAACCTGCAATGATCTGCCAGCCTAAAAATGAACAAACCAGGGCATATATGCTATCTCCCATCACTGCCTGCATGCACTAGTTTGTTTAATTGTTAGGCTGACAGACAGTCACACATCATCTTTTTGGTTATATTAGCAGATGGACCCTAGCTCTTTAGTGAAAATAAATTCATCACTGGATTCCAGAAACTAAGCCCTTCCAGTTGGGGTCATTGTCCAGGTAAGTCATTTCCCCCTTTCCCCTCAATTAAATAATATGGGACTTTCCCTTCAACATTAGGGGAAAATCTCATGGGAACTCTTGAGTGTCACCTTATGGAGGGACTTCTGCACTCTCCAAACTCCATACAACATCAGATTCCACTGAGAAACTAAGCTTTGATCCCAGAAGGTGTCAGACCCTCTGTTAGGCTTCCTGATCATTCCCCATCCACCCCTTGACATCACAGCTCCTGAAAGAGACACACATTTGAAAGTCTCTCTTTGGTGCCTATGTTCTCCCTCACTCTTGGTCCACCATTCAGGGTGGAATTGGAGGATGGGGAAATGGAAATTACATTCACATCATGGACCAGTGATTACCATTTTGTGTACATGGGGCATTGGACCTGTTTAGATGGTCCACCCTTGAAGGTTAATTTATCCCAAGCCCTTCTAGAGGGCTTTGGGGAAGGAATTTTATCCCTCTGACAGATTGCTTCTCTGATAATTTACTAGAATGTTATGATCTTTTCTTTTCAGCTATCAATACAGTGGTCTCAAGGCAGCTGCTTCCACCAGTTTGTCTTCACAGGTTGTCATGGTTTTCAGGTGGCCAGTGGTAGATTAATACAAGAGGGAAGACAACTATCACACGTTGGCAGAAATCCCATGATGAAGCCAACCAATTGTGTCATAAGATTTTTTTTTAAACTCCTATTCTGTGGCTGTGCAAATGACAAAGGAAAGTCTGATTAATCCAAGCTGCTTGGAGTAGGACGGAACTGTCTGTACCTGAAGTAGCGTAGCACTATGTCAAAGGCACAAATGTGAAGTTCTCTTTCCTTGATTTTCAGGTTGCTGAGAGGAAAACTGTTCCACATCCTTCCTGCCTGGTGCAACCTGGCAGTGCAGTACTACCTTTGCTGGTGATGGAGACTATCTATCCCTCCTTCAAAGAAAACATGGTGGCTGCTGTCCTTCAGGAAAGGTTGGTACCAGCACATCCTTTGCTCAAGAAACCCTATCTTGATCTTTGCAACATGGACAATTATTAACTTGTTTCAATCTTCTCTTTTTGGGTAAGATTGCAAAGAACATGGCAACACAACTTCTCACAATATCTAGATGCCTCAGCATTGCCTTAGCTCTAGTTGTTCTGGATTCAGGCCTGGGTATGGTAAGCAAACCACACGTGTAACAATAGGCAATGTTTTCTTCCTGGCAATGGATGAAGATCACCATCCATACTGATAGTTATAGCATTTGATACTATTTATCATGGGATGTTGTTAACTCACTAGTGAACCCTAGCAGGAATGGAGGAGGTCAATGTTGTGTTCATATGTTCCCTTCTTTTTGAGCCCCCCCTCCCCCCCTAAATAGTGTTAGGTGGGTAATCTTATGCCTAAAGAGCTCTCTTTTTTCAAGCCCAGCATCTGCCACCCCCTTGTTCAATGTTTATATGGGGCTCTTAGGAAAATTAGTGAGGAAACATGGGATTATGGTGACTTCATTACGTTGTTGACATTCAGCTCTGTTTCCATCTTGGGGCAGTTGAGCACCTTACCTAGTGGAGGGTTGAGACTGAAGCCTGGATGGGAACAAGCTGGCTGAGGCTCATCCAGACAAGACCAAAGTGATATTGGTAGCTTGAGTGAGCTAATCAGAAGATATGGCAGACATTACCTCAACTTATCGGACTGACTGAGAGCATGTTTGTTATATGTATCCTCTTGTATCCTCAGCTTCTACAAGGTGATCAGATGGCAGTTGTGGGAAGATTGCTTATTACCATCAGTTTTTAGGCAAGTGATTTTCCTTTATTTTGCAAACTAAGGAGCATTTATCACCTTGAAATTGGGCGACTGCATGGTGCTACATATGGGGCTGCCCTTTAAGACAATTTGGACAAGTAAGTTGGTGTGCAATATAGAAGCCCACTTGTTGACAGGCATATTGCACTAACAGCACATTACACCACGGCTCTGTAACCTGAACTGATGATCTGTTAGTTTTCAATGCTGGTTTTGATTATTAAGCTCTAAAATGGTCTGGCACTTGACTATTTCAGAGCCTGCCTCTATGCCTACGTGACACTGTCATAGCTGCAAGCAGAAGACTCTCTCAAGCTATCAGATGCCAATTTAAAGGACAAGGTATTTTCTATGTCTAGTCCTTGACTTAAGGATTCACTCCCCACATTTGGCATGGAATAGATGAATTTTAAGAGCACTTTACAAGACTCATCTATTTTCCAGGGTTTAGGGGGAGGGGAGAGGGGCAAGGGATGACTGAGGCCTTTGGAGAAGGAAGGGCATTTTCATTTTTGACCGACTGGTTTGTTAAGTGGTTTGGGGGGGAGAAATCAATGTGGTTTGGGCTGGCTGTTTTAATTTTTATTTTATTGCACATTTAAATATGTACATGAGCCTAAGTTTTGGGCATATATTAAAATAAATTGTAAAATAATAATAGAGTATCACCCTGTACTTGTATTGCCTCAGTTATTATTATTTTGAAGAGGAGAATGATTAATGGGTTTTTTAAAAGAACTCTTTGAAACCCACAAAACCTAGATATTCAAGATGCCTTTAAAGCCCTAGAAAAGATAAGCCAAAGCAAAGCAAAAGTGGCTAGATACGTAGCTCTTTAAAAGCTTGATAATTCTTCTAAACTGCTAAACAAGAAACACTCCAGACAAATGTTGTCTTGCTCTTGACACCAAATACAACTTCTAAAAAACACTTGATTGTTCATATGAAAACTGGACAGGTGGTAGCTGAAAGCACCGAACAAAACCAGAATACATTTAATTCCTTCATTGCAGAGGCAGAGCTAGAAGCTCTGTGCTGAAAGAGAAAGATAATGTTTATTGTGCTACTACACAAGTTATTGAATAATTGTCTAAACCGAACTCAGACTGCCAGGTGGCAATTGCCAGTAAACCTGCAGGTGATCATTTCTCATCAGCTACAACCTGCAGTAGCTTTCGTTTGATAGACTGAAAATTCAGCACACCACCACCACCTAAACCAAAAGGCTGTGTATGCCTTGGAAAAATAATCTTCACAATGACAACCGCACAGATTAAAATGGTAACTCTCTTTCTTTCAAACTACATTTGTAGTTGTTTAATTTAAAAGGACTGAATTATTTTTTCACTTTGTACAATTGAAACCTGTGTCACTGTAATAAATCACATAAAGGGCCTAATTCTCCTTCAACAAGTATAACTCATCAATGTCAATTGGAGTTAAGGCAGGAAAATCTACTAAAAAATATTTAACAAAACAAATGTGTCTCAATTGTTTTTTTGAGTATTTGTAAACTTTTTGTCATAATCCCCTTTTTCTTCCTCTATAGACTACAAAGGAGTTGCCTGAATTTCAATCTAGGTTTGCCAATCTATTATAGTCACAAAAACACAGCTTCCAGATATACTGGATGCACTGTAATTCTTGGCAAACTAACATCTCCTGTGTGGCAGGCTTAAATTAATGCAGAAACGAGATTCAACATGTCAGTTCACAGTTCCTTTTAATATAAAGTGATATCTGCTGGTATGGCAGAAGGAGGAAAAATCCTCCAAGTCAAAATATTATAGCAGTAGCAACAGCAAAAAAGAAAGTTATATAAAACAAATCAAACTTCATTGTCTAAGTGATTTAAGAGTAGAAGACTACAACTTTCTAACTCTTGTTAATGATATCTTCAATTCAGAAGAAGCCTGCAAACTACCAATTATTTCAATCATGGAAGATTTCCAATAAATGGTATACACCTTTCACAGGAATGTTCTCTATAATGAAAAAAACAATGTGCCTTTGGGTTTGGGGGGGGAAGAGGAGGGGGTTAAATCAAAAAATGACAGATTCTCAGAACCATGGGATGAAACTGAAATCATAATATAATATGTTCAAGAGCAGCTTTCCATTCCAGACTACCAACCTCTCTCTCTTGATCAAGAGTGTATGTTAAATAATGTAACAACCAAATGTTCATCTCATATTTTAAAAAAGTCTAGAAACATTAAATGCTTTTGTTTTTTATTTCAAACATTCACCTTTTGTGGGAAAAACATTTTTGGATACACTGTCTTGGAAATCCATTAGTTCCAGCTACATAATTGAAGGGAAAATAGACTCTTGCTTTCTATCATATATGTACCTGGTTTATCTGAGGTGCATCCCAGGAACAACAAAGAGATGAGAAGCTCCTTTCTCTTCTTGTTTCTGCTAGTGGAGAATTAATGGGCAGCTCCATATCAAAATCTGTACCCTTGCTATTAAAATTTTCTCAAACCTACTAGTGCAACTGAGTCACTGTTTTACCCCTGTGAAGATTTTCCAGCTACATGTCTATACAGTAAATACAGGGATGCTGGCGTAGATCTATATGTAAAAGTCTTGCAGATCAGGGTGTGATTCATAAATTACAAAGGACCGGTTTTTCATGGGTGCATACTTACATGTGGGTAGGGTTTAAATGAATACTAATTCACACATTAGGTACAAGCACAGGGGAACTTGTCCTTTGTGCCAGAATTCATTTCTGACATATATAAAAGTAGAGCACCATTCAGCAACGAACAGAAGCTTTCAAATATGAACAGTTAAAGGGCTATGAAAAAAGTGAGATCAGAATAACTCAGTTAATACTGCGATTACAAATGCAATGTAATTACGCTTATGTTTCCTCAGTTACAACCAAGCGTCATACATTATCTTCTGAATTCTCTTGCACATAACTACATTAACATTAATGGAAGTTACACACTGGTATCAAGAAAGCCTACCCTATACTACACTAAAATCCCAGCCTCTGGATGAGATTAACCCAGTTGTCCAATTACTGGATTAGAAAAGTATCCCTGCAAAATCCTCCTCCTCAGCAGCATCTAGCAGCTGAAGAAAGGATTGGAGAGGAGTAAGGCTCCTTAGTGACTGACAGCAGCAGCAGGTGTGTGAAGGAAATGAAGAGAAAGTGTGGGTCACAACATCCGGTCTGTATAGGATTTACAGGATAAAAATAAAAGAAAAGAAAAGTACACATGAGCCAGGTTTTAAATGCTACGTCTGACATCAAAGGAAGGGAGCCCGTCAGCCAATCTATCAGGGGCCTGATCCTGCCTTACTGAAGTCAATGAGAATATTGCTATTGACTTCAGTGGGAGCATGATTAGGACTAAAAGGACCTTGCTACTTGACCTGCCTCTCCTAATTTTCAGCTTCTAACATTCCCAAAGACCCAAGCACTATACTGACTTTGAAAAGCCCTTTTGCTGCTCTTTGTTTTAGAAAAATCCAATAATACGACCACAACTTTTATTTAAAAGTGCACTAACCATTTGATAGTGATCTACTGATATTACAAAACTGGGAAGGGATGTCACTAACCATTTGCACCTAGATACTATGGTGATAGGCACAATATAAAGACTTATTGTAAAACAGACAAGACAGATAGATTATGCATCCTTTTTATTCTTGCTCTCTGACACAAGGGCAATCAGACTGGCGAAGGGATCCCTCCAGCCTATACTCCAGGCTGTTGGGTTTTGTGGTGGGTAAAAAGATGGCAATTTCTGTGCACTGCTGAAAAGCTGAGAAAACAAGGATGTACTCCATTAAAAGTAATTTTCCAACAGTTACTTCCACATCATGATATCAGAGATACTACAATAATTCCCTATTCTAATTGTGGGGGAACAATGTCACTCTCTCATATCACTGGAGAGTAACTGTTGAAATAATGTTGGCTTTCTAATGGCAATCACTGTAAAATGATTATTGTACTGGGAAAGCTCTTATGCACAATTAATGTGAAATGGGTCTTTTTCATAAAAGACTGCACAATGAAAGCATGAAAATTAATAAATCATCTCTGCATGTCTTTAAGATGATTCTTTAAGGGGCACAACGTACCTCACAATATGTACTGCAAAGATTTGCTGAAATGGGGATTTTACATTTTTTTCTTAAGAAAATACATTTTCAAGATCTACAGTAAATGTTACCTGTCTTTGAGCTATAGTTACACACTCCTTAATGAGGGTGTTTAAATTATATATTTTTAAACATGTCATTTCTGCATGTTCCAGCTAAGGAATTGAACGATACAAACTGAGTATTATTTAAATCAAACATCTTATGTCATCCAATTATGTATTTATTCAGTCCATGAAACATAAGTGGCACTTATTTTTACTTCTTCTAATCAAAGTCAAATATTTGTTCCTTCTGCAAGTAATTTATTACTAATTACAACAGACTGATGTATATCATTATGTAGAACAAAAAAACAGGGTTCAGCAAGAATAAATGGAGATGAAAAATAATGCTTGCAAGGACCGAGAAAAAAAACAACTCAGGGCACGTGCACACATGCCCGAGCCTCATGGTATATTGTTAGACTTTACACACCAGCACCAGCATGTCCACAAAATAGCTGTGAGCTGGAAGGACATTCTGGTTATTCGTCGGCAGGAAGTACACGAAGCAAGCCACAGAATTTCAGTCAAGTCCTCATTTCTTTCAAATACTGAGCTTCAACCATTTTATTATCAGCACCTAGATACTATGGTGACTGACATGTTACAAGTATGATAGATAGATAAATAGACAGATACCTTCTTCACGCACTTAAATCTAAGCAGGGGTACAGTCTTCTGAGTAGCAGTTCTCAGGCTTTAAGTGGTAGACAAGAGTCTACTGGAACCTCATGATGTCTCTCCAGGAGAATAAGTACTAGATTCAATAGACTAGACTGTGGAAACAGCCTTCACACTAGTGAGTATAGCCTCCCCAGGAAATGTTACAGAGAACCCCCCCACCCCACACACACACACCCCTGTTCACATAAATTGTTTATATTTGTCTGCTGACATCTTAGGTGTCCAGGGATCATGAAGATCAGGAAAACGGAGCAAGAAACCCCAGCTGAGCCACTAGTGTTGTTGCTTTCAGATGCTCCTCAAGAAAGTCTCTGCTATTCCTAGAGGATGGCTCCAATGCCAGGAGCTTCTCTGCTTGGGCTGGAAAGAAGGCCTGGTGCCCTGGAAGAAGACCGTTTGCAGGAGGGTGCATCCTTACTAGGCTTGGCCTGTAATGTGGGCAGGGAGCTTCAGCAGGGCTTTTCCTTGCCCCATTGCTTATGGCCATTGCCTTTGCGCAATGTGGACAGCTCACTACCCGACTCATTTCTAGAGCTGATCAAAATATTTCTCAGGAAGTGTATTTTTATTTTGGGCATCAAACGGCTTTTCAAGTATGTGGAACTTTTTGTAAGTTTTTTTTTATTATTCAAAATTTTACCAAAATAAAACATTTGTTGCTATTCAAATTGATAACTGTATTATTTTGTTGTCCCTCTAGACTTCTCTTATTTTCCTTTTTCCTAGTCACGAAATGAGAGGGAAGGAGGGGACTTCCAAAAGTGAAATATTTTCATTTTGATCAGAATTAAAGAGAATCAGAATGAGAAATTATATTCTGAACTGAATTAAAATGAAAAAAATCACTTTTTTTACAAAAATACTGTGAAAAATTTGAAAGGAAACAAAAATGTCCATTTCCTTTTAAATTTTTCGCAGGAATTAACTGCCATATTTGACCTGCTCTACTCATTTCCCATATAATAGACAACCAAACAGCCATCAGATGCACAGCAATAACTTTCATCATTACCAACTTAGGCTGTATTTGAGCTAGCAGTGAAGAGATTAAAAGCTCTATATGCCCATCACCCACGAGCCAGCACCCCAACACGTGCTTCCAGACTTGCCTCTTCTGACTTGTTTTCCCTCAACCGTCCTGTGCTACTCTCAGTTACTTTCCTTTCACACTCTCTTTTGTGGCTCACTCCATGGGCTTGTCTACATGGTCAGTTAGTGTGAGGTAAACTGGGGTGTAAGGTTACAACACTCTAGCCAGATGTGCACTAAGTTACCATGAGAAGGATGCTACTATCCACTAGAAATTCTGTAGTGCACTTTGACCTATTGCTGTTGCAAACAGCAGCAGGGTAGTGTGCTGTATATTCACAACCTAGCTGGCTGTGCAGTAAGTGTTCATGTGGACAAGCCCCATGTTTAAATGCTACCAAGTGGAATGAAGTAATGGTTTAAGTAAGAAGTTGGGGTGAATAGAGGAAATATTTTCCCTTTTATTAAATCACTACATACCACTTGCAGCACAAGTGCCATACCCTAGAGGTTTTGATTATTTAATCGAAATATGAACACAAAGAATGACAGAGAGAGGGGAGAATAGGCTAGTAATTTCAAATTTTAAAGAATCAGGTCTCATGGTACTGATAAACACATACAAATTATATCTAACATAATAGAAGGAATCCTGAATGTTCAAGGATAAGAAACTAGCTAGGAGACGGAAAGCAAAGAGACAAAAGGTTCACAGTGGGGTGCTTCAAGGTTCTGTACTAGGTCCCATGTGGTTTAATATCTGTATTAATTATCTGGAAACAGGGTGAATAGGAAAGCAAAATTTGTAGGTGACAAAGTTAATGTGGTTAGTTATGATCAGAGAGGACTCTGAGGAACTTCAGAGACACCTAAACAACCTAAGTGAATGGGCAACAAAATTGCAAAAGAAATTCAGCATAGATAAATGCAAAGTTATGAACATTTGATGGAAATATTTAAATTACTTATACACCTTGCAGGGTTCTAAATTAACTGTTTCAAGTCAAGAAAGGAACCTGGGCTTACTGTAAACAGCTCAACAGACTTCTGCTCAATGTACAGTTGCAGTCCTAAAGACTAACAAGATGTTAGGATGCATGAAAGACAGGACAGAGAATACTACAAAAACTATTATTATGTCCTTATATAAATTAGTGGTGCGGCCTCATCAGGAACACTGTGTGCAGTACTGGTCACCCAATCTCTAAAAGGATATTGCAGAGCTAGAGGGGTTTCTGAGAAGAGCAAGAAGAATGATCAACAGTGGGAAAAATGCTCCTATGAAGAGAGATGATTGGGATAGTTTACTTTAGAAAGGAGATGCATAAGAAGGGACAAAATAGAAGTATATAAAATAATGAGTGACATAGAGAAGGTAGATCAAGAACTTCTGTTCTCTCTGTCTCATAGCACAAGACCAAGGGGACACTCAAATTAAAATGTGAGAAATACAAAACTATTAAAGGGAATACTGTTATACTCAACATGTAATAATACTACAGAACTTGCTGCCATTGGAAGTTGTTGGAGTCAAGAACTGAACAAGATTAAAAAAAGGAACTGGACATTTATATATGAACCAAGAAAATCCAGAGTTGTCAATGAATAATGATACATTTTTGGAAGAGATATTAAATTTTATGGCTTCCGGGTTTAAGCCAGTTTCTAACTATGAGAGATAAGAAGAACTAATGTGGGGGAGATTATTCTATCTGCCTACTCTGGTGTTCTCATGGCTTCCTCTGAAGCACCAGGTACTAGCCACTGTCACAAACAGAACTCTGGGCTAAATGGATCTTGGATTAGATCCAATATGGCAATTCTCGTGTTCAAAAATTCTTTAAAAAGTTGTTTAAAAGAAACCCCCAAACCTTGAAGACTCAGTAGCAGTATATTAGCCAGCCAGTGAAAACCTTTCAAAACTACAGTTAACTAATGTGTGTTTGCTCAGTGATTACTAGGAGAATAGGTTGT
The DNA here is from genome assembly GCF_007399415.2 of Gopherus evgoodei. Lineage (NCBI taxonomy): Eukaryota > Metazoa > Chordata > Testudines > Testudinidae > Gopherus > Gopherus evgoodei. The sequence goes on from NC_044323.1 coordinate 35,137,917, forward strand.
TGGTGACTGAATGGGGTCCCTGAGATCTTTCATGAGGGAGACCACACAAAATGCAGAGGTATGGAAGGTACTTGCCCAACGGTGCAAACAAACGGTATCACTACCTCCCCTCAAAGAGCACCCACATCAAAGCACAATGCCCTTGTTTGTTTGGTGTGCTAAGATGCAAAAACTCGCTTCATTTCCAATTGTATTGGTGCAATCAATCAAGCCGTGCTCTTAAATCTGAGAGAGCAAATGCTAGAACACACAGTACTGGAGAGGCTAGGATTGCCCCAGTGGGTGATGAATGCAATGTTTAACAATAGTGTTGTTTCAACTAGCGTATTCATGAGAAGAGAAAGGAAACTGAAAATGCTCTTTCATAAGAGATTTGCTTGAGTTGTTTACTTTCGCGGTCCTAAACACAGCTCTACATCACAGGGATTAGGGTAAAATTGAGCTAGCTGCTCTGGTGAGTCCAACTCAACCTGCCTTTGTTTAGAAAAACAAATGAAAAATGTTGTTATACAATAATGGTCAGAAGATGTGTGAGGTATGTTTACTTTGCTAATGACTGACACGAATACATGTCCCACTCCCATGTGATCATATGAGAAGAGCATTAAAAAGAAGTCCCCAGTGTAAGGCTAATGGGACTACTCATGTTCAAGTTAAGCACATGCATAAGTGTTTGCAGGATCAGAATCAAAGATACAGTCACTGGTCCTAATCAGTAAAGACATTACATTTTCCTATAGAGTCAACTTTCCACCTACTAGCTCAAAAAGGTTTTGTATCTCATGCGTTTCAATTCAATTTAAAGGGGTTCTCTACTTTTCCCCATATTAAAAGCTGTCCAGTGTTGGCTGCCATGTTCTAGATCAGTGGTTCTCAACCTTTTTCATTTGCAGACCCCTAAAAATCGCTTGTCTGAATATACAGTTGAATTCTCTTCAGATAGTTTTCAGTCTAAGAGTTTCTCAGACGCCTTAGACATAATCCACAGACTCCCGGGGGTCCACAGACCACAGGTTGAGAACTGCTATTCTAGACAGCCCACCTATGCTCAGTCTTCCCCACTCTTCCAAATTAGTTTGTTCCTGAGTATGTTTTGCTGGCCTTGCGGAACCCACATACCTCCTGGACGTGGTGTTCTGTCCCATATAGTGGCACTGAGACCACTTTGAGAGAGGTTGAGATTAATGAGTTTGCTCTACAGCCTTATCCACCAGCCAGTTGGCTTTTAGCTCATGTGGTAGAAGTTCATGCTTTACGCTCCACAGGTCCCCGGTTTGATCCCGGTGACCTGGGTCTGTCAGCGTTACACTTGCTCAGAGAATTCTGTTTTAAGTAGTGGTATGAACAAGAAAACATCTAAAAAAACCAAGTGGCAACTGAATTTATCCAAATGGAGCATTTAGAGATGGAGCTCTTCCTCATCATGCCCCCAAACTTACAGTGCCCTAGTTTACACAAGGACCCCAAGGAATTGTTATATTGGAAAAGACCAATGGCCCACCTACTCCAGTATCCTGTCTCACAGGAAGGTACAAAGAAGCCCATAATGAACAACTATGGCATTTTCTGCCAACAGGGGAATTCCTCCAAAGTTAGATATGTCCTCAATCAGTTTTACTGAGCCCAAGGTGACTGCCTGCTTCTAAGTAATCTAACACGCATTCCAGGGCCAATTCAGGCAATGAAATTAAATCTCTCTCTCTCTCTCTTTTCCAGGTAAAGAACAAGAGTTTTTTTTAAAAGGTTCATTGCAAAAGCAAAACATCAAACAACTTCCTTTTAAATAGTTGAGACTGCTTGTTGAACAGGTAGCTCCTAGTGAAGTTGAATGCTTCTAGCATAAAAGTCCTTCCTGTTATAGCTGTTTTTATTCTTTTCAGGGCTACTTCTTGTTTGCGATACAAACCTAAAGAGAAATTAAACTGTTTTTCAGCATGATTTACTTTGATGGGAAATAGCTTTATTAATACTTTTTGCTGCTTTAAAAAAAGAACAGTTACTTTAGCACTTTCAACTGATAAATACAAATGCAGAAACCACATGGTGTAAATGTTATATGGCAGAAGCTATTTCTACATCAGTTAAACTCAACATATACCACTCATGCTTTTATTGCTAATAGTTTAACATGTTATAGAGCAGTGTACATTTGCTCACTACCTTAGTCTCTTATTTTTCCAGTATGAGTGAAATTAAAACACTTTCCACTTCTGCATCATACTCAACATTTTAACCCATCGAATCCACTTCACGACACAAATGAAATAATGCTTTGTTCATATTAATGATTTGTACACATGGGACAAAGGGAGATGTGCAGAAGCAGCATGGATTCCCTCTTTTCTCCTGAAATGAGTGGAAGCTCCTTCCATAAGTTTGTGGCTCTGCGAGTTCATAGGGTCATGCAGAGGCCAGAAGGGGTAGGACTGACTGATCTCTGTATTATCCCTTTTAGTGTGTGGAAATGTACTATTTAACATAATGCTGCTCCTGTCAGAAATATGTAAGTGGAAACAACCTTGATGCTTTGAAAAGTGCTCCACACCTTGGAAAGTGCTCCACATCTCAAGCTGGTGTAAGGAGGCAGGCATTGGTGGAGATCTCATGACAGCCAAGCCTCCAATGTCTACACTGCATTATAGACCCAGGTCTGTGGAACCCAGGCTTATGGACTTGGTACTTACTAACCTGCACTTCAGCATCCACATCACACTATAAACCTGAGCTTACAATTGTTGGACTCAGATCTCACAGATGTGCTAACACATCCCTACTGCACTACACAGACCTTCTGACTTGAGTCTGTAACCTGAGCTGCATCCACACTGCAAAATGACAGTCATTGGTCTCAAGTCACAGCGGGACTCAGGCTCTAGCCCATCCTCCCCTCTCCCCTGGCCTTGCACAGTTCTAGGACTCCAGTCCTGAGTGCTTGCTGACCCAACTCAGACTGATGTCTGTGTGGACAGAAGGGGGACTTAGGCTCAAATCTGATACAGAACCCAGGCTTAGTGTGCAGTGTAGACATACCCTAAAAGAGATCAGACTCTCAGACTTCCTTACTACAGTATGTACTCCATGCTGGGCAAGCCTGAAAAGACCAAAAGTGTGCAACTATAACTAAGATATAAATTAGTAGGCTTTTTTTGGTTAAACAAAAAATAATAATCAGCTAAACCAAAATCAGTCATAGATAAGACAAAAGGATGGGGGGCTGGCTAGAAAATGCAGCAGTTATATACATCCCAATTAAAAACGTTTATTCTCCATGCCCACAATATTTACGTTATAATCAAATGCTGCTTTTCTACTTATCGGTTCAGACCAAAAATCTATTTACATAGCATGAGCAGCACTGAATAATTTTTTTCCATACCCCTTCCACATCATTAACCAGCATCAGTGTAATTAATGGAAATATGCTAGTTCATTTGACACATTGTTCAAGAGTACATATTTTAATATTAAAAACCTAACACCAGACGTTAAAAAATGTGTAGGCTGCAAATTAATTCAATAATTTCCCATTAATAACTATTTCTAAAGATTTTACTGAATGAAAACAAAACAGCCGTGTAATGAACTAATGCATATAAATATAAATGCAGTTCAAGATATTTCTTCACTTTTTACTCCTCTCAGACTCATTCCTACTTACTTTGGTAATCGGTACTTGTTAACAGCAAGTTTATTTTAACTTGCGTGATCAAGTAATGCAGAATGTCAACCGTTCTTACACATTGGTTTTTCAACTGGAATTAGATAAAGTGTTTAAAACATTGTGCAGCCTGCTCATTTGCTAAATCCTACTGAGGGTTTACATTGAACTGATCAAGTTTCTATCCTGAGTTTACATTTCACAGGTGTTTTTAGACTGAACCTATGATCTTTCTGGTTTCAAATATTTATGCTTGGACACTAATTACCCAAACCCCACCCTTCCCTATCTTTAAGCTAACCTTGTAGATGTAAGGCTGCTTCAAGTAATTTTATCACAGCAGCGTTAATGAGGGAACCGTCCCCTGATTATAACTGTTTACTTGGTGTAACTTGTTGATTGATGTAAACACAAAAGGGGTTAAGGCTAAGCACAAAGAGATTTTATTCTCTTAAATGTAGAAAATCCAACACTGGTTTTATCCTCAAAACCATAGAGATAAAGTAGAATTTACTTGTGCTGTTGGATTTCCCCCTCAAACACTGTTGTCGACTTCCTACCAGATCTGCATTTATCCAAGACAAGCCTTTTTTTTAAATCACTCTCATAAATTATGTTGCAATATCAGTGCATACGTTTATAAAAAGTACTTCACTGACTGATTCTATAATCTACTAAAATAAATGCTTATGCATTTTGCAGATCTGAAATGCTGGAATAAATGTAGTTATAATTTTAAATATTTTGTTTTAGCAGTTAAAGGAGACACATCTGGCAATAATCTACAAACAACTACAGTGTCTCAGTTCTTGGTTTCTCCTCCAAAACACTACCTACAACATTTTTGCAGCATTATTCATATAATCAGCATAATGCATTACATTGCCTTTCAAATTATTCAGAATTCTCAGTTCATTCAAAAAAGAGCTTGTTTTAAGAAAAGAAAAGAAAAGAAAAGAAAAGAAAAGAAAAGAAAAGAAAAGAAAAGAAAAGAAAAGAAAATATGCCATGCCAGAAAGCTCAGTTTATTGATTCAGATCTGCTGCCAAGAGGAACAATGCAGTAAAGCAGACTTCGGCATTTCAAAAATGTTTTTACAAAAAGTGCAAAGGGCAAAAAGAGTTATATTTACCTAAACCTAGAATTCCACAGGTGAGGCAGGAGAAAAATTATGGAATCCTTTAGTCCCAAAAGTTTTAGTTTAGAATGAATTCTGTTGTAATCCTTTACGATTGTCAGGTAAAATGCCCTCCATGTCTCTGCCGTGTTTTCTTTTGCCCTTTTGCAGCAAAACTCTGTCATTTGCATAAAACCTACTTCTAGCCTATAAGAGTTTTTGAACAACCACATGTTAAATTAGCTGTCCTGACATGCTCTTGCAAGCATGACATCATAAATCTCCATAGTTACCTTAACCCCACCTGCCTGCATGCAAAAGTTACCTGTCAGGTTGAAACCTACCACTTTGCTTCAACTGTACATTTTTTTTTTTAAAAGAAGCAACCCCATTCTGTAGTTATTCTGGATTTCACACCAATAGGGGTTTTTTTTAGATTAATAGAAATCTAACTTCATTTGCAAATGGATTAAATTGTTCTTCAGAAAACACTATCTGAAATGCTAGGCATTGCTATCTGCCCCTCCCTGTCTAACAATGTACGTGATTAAAGAAAAATCCTACAGTGCCACATGTGTCTCAGATTGTACTCTAAAGTTACACGAGAAACTCAGCTTTTGAAAAGATTCGGTTGATATGGCTTCTACAGGTTCATTTTCTCTCTCTCTCTTTAAAAAAAACTCTTTACTGATATAACTTGTAAAACAGGTTCACCTCAGGGATTTTTTCCCCTCCTCTCCTTTGAGAGAAGTTTAGCATTTTTAACCTTTTAACTGCAAATACTTTTTGAGTCTCAGAGCCATTGTCCTTGTTTATATACTTTTTCCTGGCCCCTATTAACCACAGTCACTCCCCCCAAAGCAGGCAGCATGTAACTCCAGAGCTAGAGAAGATACTTTCTTTCCTTTCCTTTCCTTTTTAATCTTGTTGTGGACCTTTTTAGTCTCTCACTCTCATGAGCATGGAATATGGTCCTGACAAAGGCATGATACATGCAGCTATTACAGAGTTTCCACTATACCTGTCTGCTCTGTTAGTATACATAAATCCTGAGCTGCAACAAACTCTGGCTATTGTACTATTCTTAACAAAAGTAGTATATAGCTCTTACATGGCTAACCATGCAACCAATTAGAATGAGACCACTCACCGTTATTTGTTATTTCGATTACAGCACAGCCCAGCGGCCCTTGTGCTAGGCACTGTATGAACAAAGACAGGCAACCCGTCTTGGTGAGCTTTCTGTTTCAAGACACGTCACAACAAATGGGACTGGAAATGGGACAACAAGAGAGAAAGGAATACACAGCTACAAAAACTAACTATGTGCACAGCTGGGAGTTTTAAGTAATTAAAAATTATAAGATACAAATGAACAATATATCAGCAACTCCTCTAGCTTTTTACTTAGCGATTTTCAGGTGGTATTTTCCTGTAGACATTATGGAAGAATTGAGGAGCAATTTACAAAAGCAGGGCAGTGGCTTTAACAACTGCTTCAGAGAGGGCTTTCTATGCATAAAGCCAGCATGGAGGAAAGCATTAAGACACTGTGGAAAAGGTAGATGGTCAGCCAAGGCTGGTACCATTCACATAGTTGAGGGAACAACATGACATGATAATCAAAACTCATTTTCACCTCCATAGTTTCACCATAAACTAGAGGCCAAATTCTCTATTGTACACATCTGCTGGCTGCAGCAAAGAGTGAGAGAGAAGGCCCAGAAGAGAGCCAATTAAAGCCTCTTGATTATCTGGCCAGTTTCATGTTGGTCATGGCCCTGGTAGAAATTAGACCAAACCAGGAGCTGCTCCAAATTCTGCCATCTGATAATGGTCCCCAACAGACCATCTACCGACTGAGAACATCTGGGGTGTAATATAGCCTAACCATGCCACTTTGACATTGGGATTGCCAGGGATGTGGTGGTATAGTATCTGGCTAAGACTGCAAGGGACTCCCACACACATTGGAGTGCAACAGGAGTGAAGTGGGATCATGTAAACATTCAAAGTCTTCATAGGTGTAATAACCCATTATGATATTTTGTATATATAATCTATATGTGTGTATATAGTACTTAGCTCTTATATAGCATGTGTGTGCTATATATTATAATTATAAAATATGTGTGTGTACTGTGTATGTACCTTGTATACACACACAGTACACACACATATTTTATAATTATAATATATACACACATACATAAAGGCAAAATTGCATTACAAGCTTAACTATTGAGCTGCTAACGTATTTCCATTACATGCACGTGTGCACACACCCAAATGGTAAGGCATAACAATTATCTCTGGATTGTGTGTCTGAGATTATAACAGACTATTCTGACATATTTATATTAAAAAGTCCCTTACTACCAAATAGATACTTATTTTTGCATGTTTTAATATGGTTCTTTGTTTGGTTTATGGATGTTTAAAAAAACAAATGATGAATGGATGAGATCTCCATTCCTGAAAGCCCTAAAGAAACATGGCCTGATCCTTTGATAGTAATTTCAAGATAATTTTGTTTTAAAGTTTACACTCATTACAGAGAGTACATATGTCTAATCATCAAAAAAATAGAAACAGACTATATTCACATTGATTTCATCCCCAATAAATTATCAAGTACGACACATTTTAAACAAACAGCGAGAATGGTTACTGCATTCCTTCTGTAATTTATTGGCTTCAGAGAGAGATCAAGTTACAAATTGTGTAGGATGTCAGGCTGTGTAGGCTGTTCAAACCTAGGTTTGCAGTGTCTGCACCACTGGAACTAAATATTTACATGACTCAAAAAGATCTTATCGTAGGTCCCCCCTCCCCCTCTATTTAATTTGTACACTATCTTTATCTACCACCCAGCACATTCCACACAACCATGAAAGTTCATGAAAGAGATAAAAAGTATAATCACTGACAAAAATCCAAGACTTTCAAAGGAAGGAAGAGGCCTGTATAAAAATAGGATATAAATCATACCAGTTAGTGCTCAGGACATAGAGCAATCTGAGCTCAATTTCTTTTCTTTTACCAACAATTTTATTTTGAAGCACTGGAAGTCTATGATCCTAGGCTCCTTGGAATAGATGGGGGAGGGGGAAAGAGAGAGAGAGAGATTTTCAACACAATGTTCTGACCTAAGGGAAGGCCTCCAAAATGGTAGGACTTCAAAAATGCTGAGCAAGAATCTCAGAAACATTAACATCCTAAGCTAATAAAGAAGAGGTGGCTCATACAATAAGTACCTTCGTCATCACAGGCACACAACATGAGGGACCCTTTGAGGAAGAAGTATTCACAAGTGTGAAATAAGAAATGTCTCTATATAAAACATGGACAAACATATGAATCCATCGAAAGTCCAATCACAAGGACTACAAATATGTTGCTAAATTACTTCGATTTTTACTCTCAACTTGCTGGTAGTTAGTGCTGGAAAACCTACAAGCCCTAAGAAAAAAACCTTTAAAAAAAGGTGGCCTCCCATCATTTGTTAGACTAAGCACATTGGACAAAATGGTTTTTTTGAACAGTAGTATCTTTTCTCCGGGTTTGCTAGCCTCTGAATTTTTCAGCTTACTTGGCATTTAACAACTTGTGCATAAAACAGAGTTGTTGTTTGTTTTTTTTAAATCCAGGTGGTGAAAAATTACTTATAGAACAAAATGTTTGTAAATAAATCTGATAGAAAAATGAAGTTGAATACTGTACTTGGCAACAGAGCTGTCATAAACAGATAGCTAAGGGTTAATGTCTCTTTCACCTGAAAAAAAAAAAGTAACCTGAAGCACCTGACCAGAGGACCAATCAGGAAACCGAATTTTTTCAACTCTGGGTGGAGGAAAGTTTCTGTCTGAGGTCTTTGTCTGTCTGCCTGCCTCTCTCTCAGCTTTGAGAAGTGATTTCTGTTTCCTGCTTTCTAATCTTCTGTTTCCAAGTTGTGAGTACAGAGATCATAAAAACAATAAGGGTTATTGTTTTTCTTTTGTATTTACATGTCTATAGTTGCTGGAGTGCTTTAATTTGTATTCTTTTTGAATAAGGCTGTTTATTCATATTTCTTTTAAGCAATTGACCCTGTATTTGTCACCTTAATACAGAGAGACCATTTGTATGTATTTTTCTTTCATTTTTTTTATATAAAGCTTTCTTTTAAGACCTGTTGGAGTTTTTCTTTAGTGGGGGATTCCAGGGAATTGGGTCTGCAGCTCACCAGGGAATTGGTGGGAGGAAGAAGTCAGAGGGAGATCTGTGTGTGTTAGATGTACTAGCCTGACTTTGCATACCCTCGGGGTGAAGAGGGAAGTAAATCTGTTTTCCAGGACTGGGAACGGGGAGGGTGGAGTCCCTCTGTTTAGACTCACGGAGTTTGCTTCTGTGTATCTCTCCAGGAACATCTGGAGGGGGGAAGGGAAAAAGGATTATTTCCCTTTGTTGTGAGACTCAAGGGATTTGGGTCTTGGGGTCCCCAGGGAAGGTTTTTTGGGGGGACCAGAGTGCCCCAAAACACTCTAATTTTTTGGGTGGTGGCAGCAGTACCAGGTCCAAGCTGGTAACTAAGCTTGGAGGTTTTCATGCTAACCCCCATATTTTGGACGCTAAGGTCCAAATCTGGGACTAGGTTATATGACATGGTGGCAGGGGTGGGATAGATAGAATCCAGAAGCCAGTAGGAATATTATATTTTTCTTTTCTCTGCTAGGGGCTTTTTAGCAGAGAGGGTTTGGTTTTCAAAGGAACCAGAGAGAATTTTTTTTTCTGCTCTCTCTGGCAGTTTTTGGCTTGCATATTAAGCAAGGAACCATTAAGCTGTGACAAACAGGTCTTTTGTGACAATAGCACTCCCATTGAGAGTCATTACCAGCACTATACTCATGCAAATAAAGTGGTTTTTCTGGTTTACTCTACCTTGAAAAAAATTAGCTAGACAAAGAAAGGGAAAAAGGCACTGTTGCTAGGCAGACCCAAGGAGGCAACAGAGCCTGCAGTTCAGAAGATAAACACCGGAGGGCACCCCAACACAAGAAAACAGGAACCATGATTTCTAAGGCAAAAATTGAGGCCGAAGAACAAATCAAAGACGCCGAGCACAGGCGAGAGATGGAAAAAAACAAACAGGAACTAGAAATAAAACAAAAAGAGATGGAGATGAAAGAAAGAGAAGAACAGATCAAACAGGCAGCCCATAAAAGAGAACAAGAAGCCAAAAATGCAGCCCACCACAGAAAACTAGAAGAAGAAGAGGTGGCCCACCGCCGAGACATGGAAAAACAACAAAAAGAAAATAAAAAGAAAGAAAAATACATACAAATGGTTTCTCTGTATTAAGGTGACAAATACAGGGTCAATTGCTTAAAAGAAATATGAATAAACAGCCTTATTTAAAAAGAATACAAATTAAAGCACTTCAGCAACCATAGACATGTAAATACAAAAGAAAAACAATAACCCTTATTGTTTTTATGATCTCTGTACTCACAACTTGGAAACAGAAGATTAGAAAGCAGGAAACAGAAATCACTTCTCAAAGCTGAGAGAGAGGCAGGCAGACCGACAAAGACCTCAGACACAAACCTTCCTCCACCCAGAGTTGAAAAAATTCGGTTTCCTGATTGGTCCTCTGGTCAGGTGCTTCAGGTTACTTTTTTTTTTCAGGTGAAAGAGACATTAACCCTTAGCTATGTCCTGAACACTTTCATTAACTACATTCTCTGTGTTCAAATGTCAGCATGGCAATATTTTCATAATACATCAAGACATCACATCTTCTGTGGGCCCAAAATCTGCTTCTCTCTGATGAAAAGCCACTGCACGCAGCCAAGAAACAAAGCAGCATGAGGCACATTTCTTAGAGATGAGTACCTGCCATCAAGATAGTTTGGAGAATGCAGATACTTAAAGGACGAGTCCACTCCATTTGTGTTAGTGGATTCAAAAGGAGAAAGGACAGCAAATAAATGGGTAACAGCCATAGGTGCTGGAACAGGGGTGCTGCCACACCCCCTCGCTTAAAGTGTTTTCCATCATTTACAGGGTTTACAGTTTGGTTCAAAGGCTCTCAACACCCCACTATAAAAATTGTTCCAGCACCCATGGTAACAGCTCCAACTGAGGTAAACCTACACTGTGTACAAATGTTTTCTTTTCTGCTAAGCTTGGCTTCCCAGGCTGAAAATGTAGCTAAAGCTAACAGCTGGTCCCATATTTTTAGGTAAGACGGTTAGCTGCCACCTGAAGCGGTGAGACTATTCTGGTTTCATTTTTGTCCTACCAGACTCTAATATATAAACTCTTCAGAAAACTTTTACCATATATACTCATTCATTAGCTGAATTTTTTTAGTAAAAAAGGGAAGCACCAGAGAAGGAGGTCAGCTTATGAACGGTTATAGAGAGGGAGAGATGGGACAAAACCCCTCCCCACAACAGACGGAGCAAGGAGAGGTAGCACTGCCAGCAGAGCCAGAAGGGAAGAGGCGCGGCCAGAGTCTCTCCACTTCCGGCCACACTGTTCTCTCCTCAGCCTCCAAAGCAGCTGCAGCCATGCTGCTCGGCCCTGCCCCCAAGAGCAGGCTGTGGCCGTGCCACCTGGCCCACCGGAGCACGCTGCGGCTGTGCTGCCTGGCCCATCCTGCTGGAACATGCTGCTGCCACGCTGCCCAGTCTGGCCCATCGGAGCAGGTTGCAGCTGCGCTGCCTAGCCTGCCGGAGCAGCTCCAGCCAGGCCAGAGACATCCTCCCCTGGCCCTCCCCAAATGAGGTGGGAAGGGATGGGGAGAGTGTGGGGGTCCTGGGCTAGGGGTGGGGTCATGTGGAGGGTGGTCACAGGGGTTACTCCCCTGACCTCCAGCTTCTTCTCCCCCCCCCCGCCAAAAATTTCCCCACCAGTTGCTGTCCCGGCCTGTCAGGGTAGGCAGGTGGCACGCTGGGACACTTTGTTTACTTAGCTTTACCTCCGTGCCTGTGGATGCTCAAGGTAAACAAATCATCTTGGCCCACCAGCAGCTTATTCTCATGGCCCGGTAGCCAAAGTTTGCTGACCACTGAATTATAGGGTTGGCTTATGAACAGGTCATAACATTTTTCCATTTTTACTATCCATCTTGGGGGAGTCGGCTTATAAATGAACCGGCTTATGGCGGAGTACATACGGTTCACTGAATGGCACAAAAATGGCATCAAACAGTCATACTCTTCCCATTTAAAAAAAATCTAAAAACAAAACAAAGCCCATCCAATTACATTTGTTTAAGGTTTGCTACATTCCCATTTTTTCTAACCATTTAACATTGAATTTTATGAAAGTTAGATATACTTTTTTTTAAACAAAAAACAATAAATTACTTTGTTTTCATACCTGATCTCTCAGCCTTTCTTGGTGTCCCATTATTGCTGTAGCATGATGGGGATATTTCTGTTTCAGATGCTCCAGAAAAGCCTCTCTCTTTCTGTCCATTTCTGATGTCTGCATTCCCAGTATTTCTTTGGAACTGCGAGGTCCACCTACAGTATGTCTGCGAGGGATGTTGCGGGTAGGCTTTGGATTGGAAGTATTACTGTTTCCAGTTGCAAGGAGTTCTTTAGATCGAAGACATTCTGCATCGTCTAATGATGTCACATGCAATTTTTTTTTCCCCTGGTCTGGAAAAAAAAAGAGTATTATAAGAACATAACCGCAACAGTCACATTTATAAGGAATAAATATAGCGAGGTCAATTAAAAAAATATAGTAGTATACAATATCCTGTTCTACACCACTGACCGGGGAATGACGTGTTATTAAGCTTTAATAAAATACCCAGACAGAGTTGTTTATACCAGCTGTATTATACAGTACTTAATGCCTCACAGAGAACTGAACGTCATTTAAGAAAGATGTCCCTTCATACCATCTTCACTATTATCTTAAGTAAAAAGAAGATACGGCAAAGCCTTTACTCCCTAACTTTTAAAATCTATAGGATGCTTTCCACAAGCAGAAACAGTTTTCTGCAACATGTTCCAGTACATTTAATGAGCCTGTAACTAGCCTCCTTAGGGATAGCTACTGATAAAATTCCTTTGACAAAGCAGATTTCAAATCCTTAATCTTTTCAAAGTATGTTTTCCACATGCTCTGAAATGCCTATAAAATAGTAAGAGAAGCACTTGGGTTTTGTTTCTGTTTTCTGACTGTAGCCAGGTTTTAAATTTCATGGATCTCACTTGGATTTTATACCTCTCTGAGACAGCAGATTGGAAAATACAGCATCACTTTTTCAATAAACCACTCCTCGAGAAATAAAATAAAAGCAAGTTTTATGTGACAGAAAAGAGGAAAAAAGTCAGATAAACTTTACAACTTTAAAGTCTTCTTTAAGACCAATGGCCATGGATACTTTTGTAAAAAGATAGCTAGACATAGAGGGTATGTTAGTGCTAGCTTATCTGAAGGTAACTGTGTAACATGAACCCTCTGGTGCCTGAAGAAGTGTAGGTTGGAGGTTTGTTATCTAATACCTATGAAAAATCCCCCTCTCTTTTGTCAGCAAAGGGGAACAACAAACAGCAGCATTGAAAAGGCCTCCTAAGTCCATTTTGTAGCCTTACTCACCCTTGTTATGCACCGTAGAATGTCCTTATTAACATTAACTCTTTATAGACTTTAAATGTTCATCCCTTTAAATTTCTTGCTTCATTTACTGCTATTTCACTAAAAGTTCTTTATCCTCATAGCACCCCCAGTAGCTCTCTTTGGGGGGAGGGATGGCTAGTGGTTTGAGCATTAGCCTGCTAAACCTAGGGTTGTGAGTTTAATCCTTGAGAGGGCCACTTAGGGATCTGGGGCAAAAATCAGTACTTGGTCCTGCTAGTGAAGGCAGGGAGCTGGACTTGATGACCTTTCAAGGTTCCTTCCCGTTCTAGGAGATTGGTATATCTCCAATTATTATTGGGTTTTTTTTAATCTTGAAACACATCCCTTTGCATGTTACTATATTTTGGGAATCGATACGTTCTCCCAACTTTCATAGATTCATCAATATTAAGGACAGAAGCAACTATTAGATCAACTAATTGGACCTTATGTTTTATGACCTCCTGTACACAGGTGACTCAGTTGCTCCTGATACCATTCCCACTTGTCTGTCAAGTCCACCATTTAGGTCCTCACTAGGCAGTAAGATACACATTGGTGGACCCCCATTGATTTCACCTTAGATTGCATGTTCTTCAGAGGAAAGGACTTTTCTGTGAGCTATCTAGCACAGTGGTTCTCAACCAGGGGCATGTGTACTCCTGGGGGTACTCAGAGGTCTTCCAGGGGTACATCAGTTCACTCAACTAGATATTTGCCTAATTTTACAACATGCTACATAAAAAGAACTAACAAAGTCAGTACAAGCTAAAACTTCATACAGGCAAAATGAGAAAGTAAGCAATTTTTCTGTAATAGTGTGGCTGTGACACTTGTATTTTTATGTCTGATTTTGTAAGCAAGTAGTTAAGTGAGGTGAAACTTGGGGGTATGCAAGAAAAATCAGTCTCCTGAAAGGGGTACAGTATTCTGGAAAAGTTGAGAAAAATGGTTACTCATCTCAAAGAACAACAGTTACAAAAGGTGTTGCTCATAGAATATCAGGGTTGGAAGGGACCTCATCTAGTCCAACCCTCTGCTCAAAGCAGGACAATCCCCAGGCAGATTTTTGCCCCAAATCCCTAAATGGCCCCTTCAGGGATTGAGCTCACAGCCCTGGGTTTAGCAAGCCAATGCTCAAACCACTGAGCTATCCTTCCCCTACCCCAGGTCTATTCCAAGTAGGTGTGTGTGCACTGCGTGCACGTGTTGGTAGGTTTTTCCCCTAGCAGTACCCGTCGGGTCAGCTGTGGAACCCCCTGGAGTCCCGCTTTCATGGCAATGTATATAGGTCGCTGCTGACCCGCTGCCTCCTCAGTTCCTTCTTGCCAGAATACTCTGACAGAGAGGAGGTGGGTGGGTCTTGGAATGGACATGAGCAACACATCCTCGAAGAACAACAGTTATGAAAGGCAGGTAACCGTTTTTCCTTCAAGTCCTTGCTCATAGCGATTCCAAATCGGTGACTACCAAGCAATTCCCAGGAGGAGGGGTCAGAGTTCACCCACTCGCAGACTGCAGCACCGCCAAATGCTGCATTGTCTCTAGCCTGCTGAGTAATGGCGTAGTTGACGTAAAGGTGTGGATTGATGATCATGTTGCTGCCCTGCAGATGTCCTGAATGGGGAGCTGTGCCAGGAATGCCACTGAGGATGCCTGCATCCTTGTGGAGTGCGCTGTCAAGGCTGGGCAGGTATCTTTGCTAGGTTGAAGCATGCCCTGATACATGCCGTGTTCCATGATCCTTTGGGAGGACACTAGGAGCCCCCTCATCCGCTTAGCAATTGCAATGAAGAGCTGTGTTGACTTTCAAAATGGCTTCATCCTTTCACTGTAAAAAGCTAACATTCATCTGACATCCAGGGAGCGGAGCAGCTGTTCCTGGTTTAACTAGCATGTGGCCTTAGGGAAGATCACTGGAAGAAAATGTTCTGATTCATGTGGAATTGCGAAACTACCTTTGGGAGGAAGGCCAGATGCGGCAGCAACTGTACCTTGTCCTTATAAAAAGCAGTACACGGGGGCTTGGACGTCAAGGCCTTGAGCTCAGACATCCTCCTGGTAGAAGTTATGGCCACTAGGAATGCCACTTTCCAGGAAAGAGAGAGAAGCAAGTATGTTGGTAGGGGCTCAAAAGGAGGGTCCCATCTGCCTTGAGAGCACCGGGTTGAGATCCCATGGGGTGACTGGCTGTTTTATCAGAGGGTACAGGCTATCTAGTCCAGTGGTTCTCAAACTGTATGTCGGGACCCCAAAGTGGGTCATTAATCTGTTTTAATGAGGTCACCAGTGCAGGCGTTAGACTTGCTGGGGCCCGGGCAAAGCACAAGTTCCACCGCCTGGGGCTAAAGCCCAAGGGCTGCATGCCTGGGCAGCGGGGTCAGGCTTCATCTTCAGCCCTGGGCAGATGGGCTCAGGTTACAGTTCCCCTGTCTGGGGCTGAAGCCCTTGGGGTTCAGCTTTGGTAGTAATTTCTGTTGTCAGAAGGAGGTTGCAATGCAATGAAGTTTGAGAACCCCTAATCTAGTCCTTTGAGGAAGCAGCCAATCATGGGATTAGCGAATACTGACCAGCCAGCAGGACTGGGATGAAAAGCCAAGATGGTGGCCAGGTGCAACTTTATTGACGACAATGCCAGGCCTTGCTGTTTCAGGTGCAGTAATAGTCCAGAATGAAAGGAATCAATGACTGTAATGGCAGAGTGTCTCTTTGCAGAGACCAGATTGAGAATCTCTTCCACTTAGCCAGATAAGCAGCTCAAGTAGACGATTTCCTGCTGCCAAGGAGAACCTCCCTAACAGAGTCTGAACATGCAAGTTCCAAAGGGATTTGCCACGTAGTTTCCATGCTGTGAGGTGCAAAGTCTCTAGATTGGGATGCTGGAGGCAGCCGTTAGTCTGCATGATCAAGTCCAGGACCAAGGGCAGTGTTATAGGTGTTCCACCAACAGGTCTAGACGCATGGTGAACTAGTGTTAACATGGCCATGCTGGCGCTACCAAGACCATTGATGCTCCCTCTCTTCAGACCTTCAGCAGATCATTGTGTACAAGCAAGAAGGGTGAGAATGGATACAGCAGCTGCCCCTTCCAAAGGAGAAGAAAGGCGTCTGCAAGTAAGCCCAGGCTGTGATTCACGAAGAACAGAACTGCTGACACTTCCTGTTGCAAACAAGTCTATCTGGGGAAATCCCCACCCCTGGAAGATGCTCATTACGACATCTAGGCAGAGGGACCACTCATCATTGTGAAAGGACCTGCTGAGATGACTGGCCAGTTCATTCGGAGAGCCTGGAAGGTGCCAGTGCCTGCAGATGTATGGAGTGGACAATGCAGAAGTCCCACAGCTTGAGGGCTTCCTGGCACAGAGGAGAGGAGCGAGCACCTCCCTGTCTGTTTATATAGAACATCGCTTTTGTATTATCTGTCAATACTGATACACATATGCCCTGCAGATGGGTTTGAAATGTCTGGCAAGCAAAGCGAACCGCACATAGCTCCCTGACGTTGATGTGCAGTGATAGTTCTGCCTGGGACCACAGACCTTGAGTCCTGATTCTTCCCAAGTGCACCCCCAACCCATTGCCGATGTGTCTGTTACTAGAGACAGGGCACTCCTGCACATACTGCTTGCAGGTCTAGTCATCACCTGAGGGACTCGATAACTGGAGGAATGAGTGGGACCAACTTGTCTAGGTAGTGTCAGTTTGGCTTGTACACCAAGGCTAACCAAGCCTGAAGGGGACGGAACCACAGCCTGGTGTGCTGTACTACATATGTAAAGGTGGCCATATGGCCGAGCAACTTCAGGCAATTTTGCACTGTTGTGGTGGGGTATCGCCTGAGTTCCTCTATGATGGTGCCCAAGGAGAGAAAGCGAGTTTCCGGAACGAATGCCCTGGGCTTGACCAGAGTATAGGAGAGCTCCGCTGAACTCTATCCTCTGAGTAGGAGGTTAGGGTTGACCATTCAATATCAGGCTGAGCCTGTGGAATGTTGTCTGAACTAGACTCACACGGGCCTCCACTTGGGCCCTGGAGTGGCCATTGATTAGCCAGTCGTCGAGGTACATTAATACTTGCATCCACCATTTCCACAGCAAGGATGCCATGACTGACATGAACTTGCTGAACACCAGAGGGGATGCTGGGAGGCTGAAGGGGAGAACTGTAAACTGATTGTGAGTGCTGACCACAAAGAGGAGGAACCAGCTGTGGGACGGGACTATGCACATGTGAAATTACGTGCCCTTCAAGTCGATGGTGTCGTACCAGTCCCCCGGATCCAGGAAGGGGACAATGGAAGCCAGGCAGACCATGCTGAACCTTATCTTCTTCATGAATCTGTTGAGTTTTCGCAGGACTAAAATAGATCTGAGCCCACCTTTGGCCTTCAGAATAAGGAAATACTTGGAACAGAACCCGCTGCCCCTGAACTCGAGAGGGACCTCCTCTACTGCCCCGAGCAGTAGCAGTGATTGCACCTAGAAGAGTCCTTATTATAGTAGAGATAGGCCTGAAATAAAAGCCCAAATCCAAATGTCACCAAACTTTGAGAAGTGTGAATTTGGCTGCTATCTCTTTGACACACTGAACCTAAATCTTGAACCCAAACAGCTTCACATCCATCCCCATACTCTTGAGTGTCCCTAGCTTCTGTTTGCCAGAAGCTAGGAGTAAATGACAGGAGATGGATCACGATGATAGCCTGTTCCATTCATTCCCTCTGACACATTTGAAATTAGCCACTGTCAGATGACAGGATACTGGGCTAAAATGACCACTGGAATGAACCAGCACAGCTGTTCTTGTGTTCTTATATTCCTAACCCTGGAGAAGTTTAGATCTACATCCAAATTCAAACTTTCTAGTAAAGAGAAACACTACATAAAAGTTACAGAAGGATGACTTGCTGCAGACTCAGAACATCATACTCCTTCATAGTGATACTTTTTTTTTTTACCTATCTTGCATACCTCTTGGTGACTGGCAATTCACTTCTCACATAGGAGGCTCTAGAGTTCAAAGCTAGACTTTCATACTAAATTTGCCTCCTTAACATGTTCCTTTAAATATGCAAAACCCCCAAAAAACCCACAATCAATGCAATTTTTAAATCTTTAGCTGACTTTGAGCAAGTCAGCATTCCTAAAAGTGTCTCCAACATCAGAACATCAGAGCTGCAGCCACACATGTTGAGGTCTATTGGACAACGCAAATTTTCCATGTGTAACTTAATTACAAAAACTCCCAACCTCAACAACTTTGTGATGATGCTTTCTCAAAACTCAGGGAGAAATCCTACCACCAGATACACTGAGATTTGTTTGAAAGAAGTGGTAAAAATGAGTATTTTGTTTGCAATAAAGAAATGTGGCTCTTCCAAATGCATCAATGTTCAAAAGGTTTCTGTAGGCTGTGCACCCACATCAATGAATCTCCAGTAAGAGGGATAATCTGGCATTTTTAATCCATCACACACCAAATATAGATATCATATTTCTGAACTTGTTGAAATGGAAGTGCCAGGCAAAAAGACGTTCCGTATTTCTAGTTGAACAGGGGTCATCTCAGATGTCTGAGTATTAAGCATAAGCACGGCTACGTATATATATACCCCTCACACACAAACCCCCTAATGTAAAGTATCAGAGGGTAGCCGTGTTAGTCTGGATCTCTAAAAGCAGCAAAGAATCCTGTGGCACCTTATAGACTAACAGACGTTTTGGAGCATGAGCTTTTGTGGGTGAATACCCACTTCCTCAGATGCATGTAATGGAAATATCCAGGGGCAGGTATATATATGTGTGCTAGCAAGCAAGCTAGAGATAACGAGGTCAGTTCAATCAGGGAGGATGAGGCCCTGTTCTAGCAGTTGAGGTGTGAAAACCAAGAGAGGAGAAACTGGTTCTGTAATTGGCAAGCCATTCACAGTCTTTGTTCAATCCTGAGCTGATGGTGTCAAATTTGCAGATGAACTGAAGCTCAGCAGTTTCTCTTTGAAGTCTGGTCCTGAAGTTTTTTTGCTGCAGGATGGCCACCTTAAGGTCTGCTATAGTGTGGCCAGGGAGGTTGAAGTGCTCTCCTACAGGTTTTTGTATATTGCCATTCCTAATGTCTGATTTGTGTCCATTTATCCTTTTCCGTAGAGACTGTCCAGTTTGGCCGATGTACATAGCAGAGGGGCATTGCTGGCATATGATGGCGTATATTACATTGGTGGATGTGCAGGTGAATGAACCAGTGATGGTGTGGCTGATCTGGTTAGGTCCTGTGATGGTGTCGCTGGTGTAGATATGTGGGCAGAGTTGGCATCGAGGTTTGTTGCATGGATTGGTTCCTGAGCTAGAGTTATTATGGTGTGGTGTGCAGTTACTGGTGAGAATATGTTTCAGGTTGGCAGGTTGTCTGTGGGCAAGGATTGGCCTGCCACCCAAGGCCTGTGAAAGTGTGGGATCATTGTCCAGGATGGGTTGTAGATCCTTGATGATGCGTTGGAGGGGTTTTAGCTGGGGGCTGTATGTGATGGCCAGTGGAGTCCTGTTGGTTTCTCTCTTGGGTTTGTCTTGCAGTAGGAGGCTTCTGGGTACACGTCTGGCTCTGTTGATCTGTTTCCTTATTTCCTCATGCGGGTATTGTAGTTTTGAGAATGCTTGGTGGAGATTTTGTAGGTGTTGGTCTCTGTCTGAGGGTTGTACCTCAGTGCTTGGCTGTAGACAATGGATCGTGTGATGTGCCCGGGATGGAAGCTGGAGGCATGAAGGTAGGCATAGCGGTCGGTGGGTTTTCGATATAGGGTGGTGTTAATGTGACCATCACTTATTTGCACCGTGGTGTCAAGAAAGTGGACCTCCCGTGTAGATTGGTCCAGGCTGAGGTTGATGGTGGGGTGGAAGCTGTTGAAATCATGGTGGAATTTTTCCAGAGTCTCCTTCCCATGGGTCCAGATTATGAAGATGTCATCAATGTAGCGTAGATAGAGAAGGGGTGTGAGTGGACGAGAGCTGAGGAAGCGTTGTTCCAGGTCGGCCATGAAGATATTGGCATATTGTGGGGCCATGCGGGTGCCCATAGCAGTGCCACTGATCTGGAGATATATATTGTCATCAAATTTGAAATAGTGGTGTGTAAGTATAAAGGCACAGAGCTCAGCAGCCAGTTGTGCTGTGGCATCATCAGGGATAGTGTTCCTGACAGCTTGTATTCCATCTGTGTGTGGGATGTTTGTGTAGAGAGCCTCTACATCCATGGTGGCTAGGATGGTGTTTTCTGGGAGGTCACCAATGCATTGTAGTTTCCTCAGGAAATCAGTGGTGTCGCGGAGATAGCTGGGAGTGCTGGTGGCATAGGGTCTGAGTAGAGAGTCCATATATCCAGACAGTCCTTCAGTGAGAGTGCCAATGCCCGAGATGATGGGGCGTCCAGGATTTCCGGGTTTGTGGATCTTGGGTAATAGATAGAATAACCCTGGTCGGGGCTCTAGGGGTATGTTGATTTCTTCTGGTGTTAGTGTAGGGAGTGTCCTGAGTAGATGCTGTAGTTTCTTAGTGTATTCCTCAGTGGGATCTGAGGGAAGTGGCCTGTAGAATTGGGTATTGGAGAGTTGTCTGGCTGCCTCCTTTTGATAGTCAGACCTGTTCATGATGACAACGGCACCTCCTTTATCAGCCTCTTTGATGATAATGTCAGGGTGGTTTCTGAGGCTGTGGATGGCATTGCGTTCTGCACGACTTAGGTTGTGAGGCAAGGGATGTTGTTGTTCCACGATTTCTGCCTGTGCACGCCGGCGGAAGCATTCAATGTATAGGTCCAGGCTGTCATTTCGACCCTCAGGAGGAGTCCATGTGAAGTTCTTTTTCTTGTGCTGTTGGTGGGAGGGCACCCATGTATCAGTGCACTGTTCAGTGTTGTCCTGGAAGTATTCTTTGAGTCGGAGACGGTGAAAGTAGGCTTCCAGATCGCCACAGAACTGTATCATGTTGGTGGGGGTGGCAGGGCAGAAAGAGAGTCCCCGAGATAGGACAGACTTTTCTTCTGGGCTGAGTGTGTAGTTGGATAGATTGACGATATTGCTGGGTGGGTTAGGGGTACCACTGTTGTGGGCCCCATGTGGCAGGTAGGAGTTTAGACAGCTTACAGTCCTTTTTCCTTTGAAGAGAGGTGAAGTGAGTAATGTAGATCTCCTGTCTTATTCTAGTGAAGTCCGTTTGTATAGAAGTTTGGTTATTAATGAGAGTCTCCAGGTTGGAGAGCTCTTTTTTGATGTTTTCCTGTTTGCTGTATAGGATGCTGATCAGGTGGTTCCTCAGTTTTTTTGATAGAGTATGACATAATCTCTCACTGTGGTCTGTGTAGTATGTAGATAGCAGTGGATTTTTTACCTTTAGTCCATTTGGTATGATGTCCATCCGTTTGCATTTGGAAAGGAAGATGATATCTGTCTGTATTTGTGCAAGTTTCTTCATGAGGTTGATGGATTTCCATTCCATACGGCTAAATGCAGTGCCTTGCATGGTGTCAAGTATCAGAGGGTAGCAATATCGTCAATCTATCCAACTACACACTCAGCCCAGAAGAAAAGTCTGTCCTATCCTGGGGACTCCAAGACCCAAAACCCCTTGGGTCTCACAACAAAGGGAAATAAACCATTCCCCCCCTCCTTTCTTCCTCCCAGATACTCCCCTCCCTGGGTTACATTGGGAGATCGTTGTGATTCAACTCCTTGAATCTAAAACAGAGAGGAATTTCACCTTCCCCCCTCCTCTTTTCCCCTCACCCAGAGGCAATACAGATTCAAGCTCTG
This sequence comes from Gopherus evgoodei, assembly GCF_007399415.2. Lineage (NCBI taxonomy): Eukaryota > Metazoa > Chordata > Testudines > Testudinidae > Gopherus > Gopherus evgoodei. Next base: position 35,160,117 of record NC_044323.1, read on the forward strand.
TGAATCTAAAACAAAGAGGAAATTCACCTTTCCCCCCTCTTCCTCTCCTTTCTCCCACCAATTCCCTGGTGAGTACAGGCCCCTTCCCCTTGGGTCTTACACAAGATAACCAAAAAATCAATCAGGTTCTTAAAAGAAAAGGCTTTTAGTTAAAGAAAGAAAAAAGTAAAAACTATCTCTGTAAAATCAAGATGGAACATGTTACAGGGTCTGTTAGCTTCACTTAGACCAGAGGGATCTTCCCTCCCAGCCTAAGTATATAATAAATACAAGAAACAGAGTTAAAATCCTTCCAGCAAAATACACATTTGCAAATAAAGAAAACAATCCAAAAGACTAAACCGCCTTTCTAACTGGTACTTACTAAATTGAACAGAATGGGCTGTTTCAGAAGATGGGAGGAATTGGTTACACGTCTGGCTTCTCTTAATCCCAAGAGAGAACAAAAACCCCTGCGAAACAGCCCAAAACAAAGGCTTCCCTCCACCGAGATTTGAAAGTATCTTGTCTCCTGATTGGTTCTCTTGTCAGGTGTTCCAGGTTCACTGTTTGTTAACCCTTTACAGGTAGAAGAGACATTAACCCTTAACTATCTGTTTATGACAGGTTGATATTAGGAAAAAGCTTTTTCACTAGGAGGGTGGTGAAGCACTGGAATGGATTACCTAGGGAGGTGGTGGAATCTCCTTCCTTAGAGCTTTTTACAGTCAGGCTTGATGAAGCCCTGGCTGGGATGATTTAGTTGAGGATTGGTCCTGCTTTGAGCAGGGCGCTGGACTAGATGACCTCCTGAGGTCCCTTCCAACCCTGATATTCTATGATTCTATGAAAGCTCTGGCAGCACGAAAAGGCTTCAGTAGTGGGGAGCTGCTGGAGCCTTTACCTGTTGTCTCTCTCATGCCAGAGCCTTTCCTTGCTTACAGAGCCTTTTGTTGCAGTGAGGAAAGGCTCTGGCTGCAGGGAGACAGTGAGAGACTAAACAGAAGTACAGGCATGGGAGGCACTGCTTGGGCATGTTGAGAGCTGTGTATGGGGCTCACCCTAGGGTTAGGGCATGTAGGGCATTCTACTCACCTAAGCTGTACCTCACTGTCTACGCTGTTATTTATACCCATGCTACCTGGGTGTGCAGTGTCTGTACTCTACACAACTGCCATAAGTGTAGATATACCTTAACCTGTATAACACAAAACACAACAGAAAGTTCATTAAATTTGTAATCCTACTTCTACATCTCATGCAAAACCTATCCATGCTCTTCACTTGAGTTCTTAGAGATATCTAAAGATTCATCTGTCAGTATGATGAGACTCAGAAACACCAAAGTGTTTTACCATTATTTGTTATATATGGAGACTTCAAGAAGGAATCAAAATGCATGGTGCTATGTTAGCCTTTTCTAGCACTACATGTGAGAGAAAAACACTCTATTCCTAAAATTATCCAAAATGTAACAGTTTTTCCCCACACATTACTGAAAGGAAACAAATGCAAACTAATTGTTACCTTTGCCATGTGTAGGCTAGGTTATTAATACATACGTTACGTGACACATTCTTTTCATGGCATTGACAGACATGTAACATACTATAAAACACTGCAGTCCCTATTGCTTTCTTTTGATGCACAACTTATGTTGATTAGGAATCCGGCAAACTAATTTTAATAAAATAACTCCCTCCCCTCACCTGAAATTTGAAACACACTGAACTCTAACCCTTTCTGAAGCTCTGGAATGTCTGCATTAGAGAACCCCTTACCAAATCCCCCTCTAAATGTACTCCCCTTGCACTTCTTACCTGGTGGCAGGTCACTTTGGGGGAAGGCAAGAGCAGTGATTGTGAAATACTACAATGCACGCTGGGGCATTTTAGCTCCGGGTGCATGTGAAGATCAAAGGGTCAGAAGCAGCGTAATCCAACAGCAAGTTTCTGGAGCCTGCTACTACTGAACAGCAGAATGGGCAGGCTTTCCATACCTTAGAAAATACACATGGGATGAGAGGGCATTGAGGAAAGAGTCAGCCTAACAACCAGCCCCCCCAAAAAACTTTGTAATAGATAAAGGATCACCTAATTGTCCCTAGAAGACTGCATGAGTTGTAGGCAGGCAGAGGATATATGTATCACCCCTTAAAAAGGGGTAAGTGAGAGAGAATGTGTTGAGGATGTGAGAGATCGGCATATGATAAGCCTGTCATGCTCTTGAAGAGGAGACCTTTTACCTGAGACACAGGTGGGTTGCTGGACCTTCCTCTAAGGAGGTCTGCTATCATGGTGGGTGGAGGGTAGGCAAATGGGGTGTGTTGTATGACTAGATAAAGGCTTGTGGGGACTGGGATAGTGCTCAAAAGGCTTGAAAATCTGAACTGGGTGCTTATCTGAATTAAACCCAAATTCAACTTTTTTTTTTTTAGATTCATCCATCACTATAAGAAATATAATTTAATGGAGAAAACTGACAGTAAAAATTAACTTAATTTTTGGCCTACAAGTGGTATGTCCATGATAATCCATCATGAGAATCTTTTGGATTAATTATTCTGACCTGGATCTTCCAGTTTCAGGAGCTGGTCCAGACTGACCTCTGCTTTCTACCATTACATGAATTTCAGTATATTTTGCGTGAGTAGTATGGTAATAGCATGTTATTTCTTTTTGCAATTCAGGAACACATTTTAGTGAATATTTTGTTCTCTGTACACACAAAGGTGCATGCATACACACAGCCAAATGATATGGACGGACTATGAGTTACCCATTGCTCACATATTTACTATGATCTGGCAGAATGTCAAGCAGTACTAACGACCACATTGGAGTTTTGTTTATTATATACTTTTTCTAAATATGCCAGTTATGTGATAGTCACAGATATTACTGACTTTTAATACTGTGAAATACCAAAATATATTTTCAATTACCATTTATACCCAAACATATTATGTTTATTTTATACAAACATAGGAGCATATATGTTTCACTGAAATCTGCATGAGAAATACAATACATGCATATGTACTGGAAGTGTTCACAAAAGCTATCATCATTGGTGTTCTATAAATACTTATAAGAGATAAATTTAGATTAGGTATCTGTTATGCAACCTGAATGTTTGTAGGGAGTGGAATACCCTACATAAAAATTCATCAGGAAACTGTTTGCATTAGGTTTCAGACAAAATAACAGTGCAATGGTAATTGTACAAATGCACCACAGCTGACCTTACATGAAAAACATGCTCATAATTTCTTGGCTTCATTCCAAAATCAACCAAACTCATTTCACACAAAGTAAATTAATCTCATGACAATCTACTGTAGATCTGTGTGTTCTAAAATAGGAATTGAAAAAAAACAAATCTCAATACTACTTCTATAAAATGAAGTGTTTCTGCTTCTGCTGTTGGAGTATAGAGAATTTAAAAGGCAGCCGATAGTATTTATCCTTCCCTAAGGAAGTAGCATATCACACTGCTTAATGTGTCACAAGATGTGACATCAATGTACACTCTGCTTTAGCTATTAAATAAAAATCTTTCTAAAGAGAAAGTTAAACATAAAAATCCCCAAAGTATCAGGCAAGCCTTCAAAAGTCACATGCACAAGAAGCAGACTTTTTATTCTCTCTACCTCTAGTTATAAAAAGCAGCAATGAGGGACATGTTTAAATGTAACTCCATCTTCGACTGATTCTGTTACTTACCCTTCATCTGTTTGCTGTCTGTTGAACAAGCCAGGCACAGCTCAGATTTCTGGCTTTCATTTTCCTCCATTGTCCCTGCCTACTTCACAAGCTTTCCTTGAAAACTTTTAAACTGCAGGTTTAAAAACTACCAGAAGCAGCCTCCAGGAGAAAAGAAAGAAAACTAGCCTTCTCTACAGTACAAAGTTCCTTTCAAAAATGCAGTGCATTCCAAAAGTACAAGTATCCGTTATGGAATGGTGGGCAGTACTTTCAGAGGCTGCTGCTTTTGCTGCTGGAATAGTCCCTGAGCACTTCTCAGTGAGGGCCCCAACAGGTGATGGTCTTTTCTGCGGGAAAGACTCTAGCCGGCTTCTTTTCCACTGCTCCCAACTACAGATATACTGCAGCCAAGTAGCATTATGAAAGGGAACATTTCAAACAAGATTATAGGCCTGCATCTCAGCTGGAATCTGAATCCTTAGCTTTCTAAATCTCTGTCATGGGACAAAGCCATTCCACGGAATATTTTTTAAACACATAACCACTGAGCCCACAAATATCCTGATAAATGCTCCTGTGTCTTTTTTTAATGTGCAGTTTAAAAGTAATTCATTATGTAAAAACTGAGGGATTTTTTTCTGTTGAATACTTTCAAGCTGCTCAGAAACCAAGCAGAATATAATGAAGATATATAAACCAATAGAACTAAGTGCAAACCACAGTGAGCAATATATAAGATGGAAATTTGACTTAGATGGAATTTGATGAGGAAAGTTAAAGATATACAAATAAATATCAAGAGATTATTTTTGTTTAGTTCAGAAATTAGAAGCCTACATGAGATACAGTTGATCCACCGGATCATGAGGCCGTAAAGGAAGTTATTGAGGAAAATAAAGATGTTGCATCAGTCTCCACCACAGTTAATTTTTGGGAGCATACCAAACCTGAACCTACACTTTTAAGGTAATAAAATGGTAGTGTTGTCAGAGATTGAGATGTGAAAAAACAAGGTGCTGGAACAAACTGATAAATTAAGGAACAAGCAGCCAACAGGATCAGATGGGAAATCTGTCCAAGAGTTCTAAAGGAATTTAAGAATGAATGGGGTCAGCTGAGGTGCTAATGAAATCATGCAATCTCTCAATAGACTCAGACACTGTCCTGGAACACCAGAGGCAAGTCAATGTTGTAGGTATCTAGTACTGATTTCTAGACACCCTGTCTCAGAAAGGATACAGAAGAAATTGAGGGGCTTCCGAGATGAGTGATGAAAATTATTAGAGATATGGAAAAACTTCTCTGAAAATAGATTGAAAAGACTGGGCCTATTCAGTTTAGAGAGGAAACAAATAAAAGGATGGGATAAAGATATGCAAAAGAATTAATAAAACACAGAAGGTAAATCAGGTGATCCAGTCTACTATCTCTTGAGGAGGTATAAAGGCAAAGCCCATAAAATAAATGGAAAAACTCCCATTGACTTCAAAGGGCTTTAAGTCAATGAAACTGAAAGACAAAAAAATTAATACTAAAAAAAAAAAGGAATGCTTAAATATATATATATATAAAATAAATAAAAACCCTGGGGAATGCATTGCCACAATACATCACTGAAACCAAGAGTTTTGCAGGATTCAGAAAAGGATTGAACACAGATATGGATAGGGTGACCAGATGTCCCGTTTTTAAAAGGACAGTCCCGTATTTAAGCCCTCCTGCAAGTGTCCTGACTTTTTCTTAAAAATGGGCAAATTGTCCCGTGTTTCCCGTCTCCCCCACCATCAGTACTGGCGGGTCCTGCTGCTGGCTGGATTCCTGCTTGCCAGTCACATGCCCACTAGTGGTGAGTGGAGAGGTCCAGTGGCTGATGATGGGGGTAGATGTGCAAATCTGGTGGCGGGGTGACGATGCAGCACGCGGGGCTAGCTACTCCCCCCGGTGATCTGTCAGCACAGCCCCACTGCATGCCAGCTCTCAGCCAGCAGGGCTCCGCCCCCCCGTCCCATTTCCGGCTGGCACTGACTGCGCGCTGTGAGCTGCAGTGGCTGGTGAGTGTGGGCAGGCACCAGGCGGCGGTCGGTTATGTGTTGCCTCTGCTGCCCACCAATCAGCCCTTTACATGCTCCCCCTCTCACTGTCCTCTCCCTACTTTGCCCCTCCAGCCCCCAGTGCCCCACTGCTCCTCCATAACTCCCCTGGTGGGACGCGTCTCACTCCCAGCGCTGCGCAGAGAACCAGCCCCTGGTCAGAGCACTCAGCTCACCAATAGCCTGGGTAGCAGAGCACTTCCTTCTCGCACTGCCTCTGGCTGAGCCAACACCCCAGGAAAGCCCAATACCCTCTGACCTATGGTGCTGGCCAGGAGAAGCCAAGCACTACATGTGCCAGAGCCCTGCACAGCACTGGCACAGGGAAGCTTCTCCGCTCCTCAACTAAGCTCTGGATTGGGATGGAGGAAGAGATTTCCAGCCTGTTCACACCCCAAAGCTGCAGGCTCCACAGCAGCCCCCAGGGCAGAGGCATAGCAACCCTCTGCATCGCCCCACCCCACGGGTCCTGCCCCCAAGGAGCACAGAGCTGCTCTGTCCCCCAGGCACCCTCCCCTGCTGAACCACCTCTCTGGCTGGTTTTGCTGAAGCCCCTGCATTCAGGCCCCCTGGGCCCTGATGCACAATGCATCCCTTAGGGCTTAACCCCTTCCTGCCTCCATTGTAGCAAGAGGTGGCTGGTTGTGTCGGTGGCCAGCAGCAGCCTGGAGGTGTTAGCTGTCTTTCAACACTGTGTGGGCAGGGACAAGCTGCTTCCCAGCCACACTGCAGTTGTGGAGGGAAGAGATGAGTTCTGCAAAGACATGGGCCATGTCATCCCTTCTCTCCCTCCTCTTTCCCTACGGCAGGAAGCAGCTCTCGGCCCTTCCCTCCTGCACAGTGCTGAAAGGCCGCTGTTGGCCACATTCTGGTGTAAATGGTGGCATAAATCTGGGGGGGAGGAGAGCATGTGACCCTGCATGCCCTCCCCCGCCAAGTATTGCCTTGGGAAGACACGGTGCCAGGTACCAGGAGAAGCGGGCCCATCCCAGGGGCCCAGCCAGGCATAGAGGGTGGAGGGCAGCAGGCAGGGAGGGTTGGGTTGGTTGGTCACCCCCCGTGTGAGAAAGGTGTACGTGAGTGTGTCACTTCTCCCTGTGTGAACCCTAAAGTCTTAAAGATAAGAAGGTAAATAAAAAGAATCCAGCTATGCAGTATTTCTTTTTAACAGGGGCTCAGTCAACTTGACGTTAATTTGAATGTTTGTACTGCAAAGTTCTGATTGATTGCTATTGAACTCACTTGAATATGAGTAATTTTACCAGGTGCCCCATATTCAGCATAGGGAAATATAGTCACCCTAGATATGGATAACTAGAAAACCAATCCACAGTTACATGGATGGGTAAGTTCTTCCTTAATTGACCACTTCAGGATCTGTTGCACCTTCCGCTAGGCAGCTACTACTAGTCCCTGTCAGAGAAGACAGAACAGTAGAATAGATGGATCACTGCTCTGATTCAGATTAAAAATGTTTATGTTTCTACTGAGTGAATAGTGTAAATGTCAGTCATGTATGGAAAACAAATTGCCCCATTCCTACTGAAAAACCAAGAATACTGTTCCCAAACCGAACAGACCTAGAGCACCTGGCCAAATTACAGGATGGCCCTGTGCCCCTGTACAGGATGGCCCTGTGCCCCTACACTGGCCCTGTGCCCCTCTGCATCCCCTCTTATCATCCCCTGGGAGATGAATTTTTAAAGTCTCTCTCACAGGACACCGCTTCCCCTGGAATGCCGTCTTAAAGGTGATTCCTCATTGTGTGTAGATTTCCCAGGGGGGACACATAGATCCAACTAGAGAACCTTCTGCAAAGTCTGAGGAAGGTGATGTGAAGGAAACTGACATCTCTACACCCCTCAAACCAGAAGAGATTTGCTTCTGGAAGTTCTCTTCTGTATGTATCTGGGTGAAATGGTTGAGCTGTCAGTTTGGACTTTTGTACATTGAAAATTTGCAATTTTTTGAAAATTCAATACAGAAATTAAAAGAACACAACTTCTCCACTCCCTGTATCCAATGGTCCCAATCATACTAAGAGAAACTCCAAATTCTTTGAGTTCATTACTATTAACAATCGAAAAATAATCAAAACCACTTTTCTTTATATACTGTGGATTAGATCAGACACACATATTCTCTTATTAAAACTACCTACAAATATTTATTTTGTTCCTTACCAATAACTTTTACTCAGTCATGGAAACTGGCAAAGTTCCCAGAAACTCAAAGTAGCACACAAAATGCCCATGCAGAAAAGATGGGGAAAGCAATTTAAATATTAGTGCTGCTATTTAAGATTTCCAACATAGCATACTAATTGCTCTGAATAAAATTATTCTATAGCATCCCAGCAATTTAAAGAAAACATTTAGTGGGATGTATAGTATATCTACTGTAGTATTTTTATTGACTCCAAGTTATACTCTGCCTACTCTGATTTTTGCATAATTAAGCCCAAAAGTTATGGCTGTCCCAAGTAACTCAAATTGACTGTGTTTTTAAATTACATCTTGAGGACACACCTCCTGTACATAAGGAGAGATAACAGAAGTCCAAAAGGGGCAGATAACATGAACAAGAGGGAAGAATTAATCAAAGCAGGCAAGTTCCACACACAGAGAATGGAAAACTTTAAGAGTATTGTTCTACTAAACTTCAAGTTAGGAAGATGAATCTTCCAGCAAGTTAAATTGGTTCCTTGACAACATTAATATGCAGAGTTGGACCTACACAGCAAATAAGCCAAGGTGTCACTGACTCTGCAGCAGCATTACCTGGCAATCTCCTTATAACGATGAGCTGTTCTGTTTTGTTTTTAAACAATTCTGCCATGTTCTACGTACAAACAACAGACTTCCCTTCAGCTTTGGGGATGCAGGTAGTCTTATTCTAATTTTCTTTTAAACAAATATATCCATTGTAATCAATACCATAAAGTTCAACTCCACAATTTTTGAATGCATCCCCACAAAGTCTTCCTCCTCAGAACCCAGCCTATGTCAGCAAAGCTTATGTTCCTCAGGGGTGTGACTATTTCACCCCCAGAGTGACATAAGTTACACCAACATAAGCACTTGTGTGCACAGCGCTATGTCAGTGGGAGAACTTCTTCGAGTGACATAGCTTCTGTTGCTCGCAGAGGTATTTTTTTTAATGCTGACGGGAGAGCTCTCTCCCATTGGCATAGAGTTTCTTTACCAGACGCATTGCAGTGGAACATTGCAGCAACCACTGCAGCACTATCCATATAGATAGGGCCTTAGTTATGCTTAAAATTCCACCCAATTTTGCCAAAAATCAAAGAAAAGGATACATTTGCTTTTTCCTAGATTTCAAAGAATAAAATGTGGATAACACATAAAATCTGGATATGCAATGATAAATTTTCAGCTTAGCAGGTGTGGTAAACATTCAGGATAGCATGTGTGGCATTAAATACACCATTCCTGTTAAACATGTATTTGCTATTATTGTTAAGTCTCCAAATACAATACCATGCTGAAAATGTACCCTTCAAACTGTTAAGCACAAAGCACGTGTCATCTATCAGTAAAGAGAGCTATGAGATAAAACCATAATGGCAGATGATGATTTTGTGGTCATGTTTAAACTATTTTTGACATATCCAATTACTATTTTTGATAGTGTAACTCAAATAAACTCCCCACTAGGATGACCACTAATCATAGACAAAATAATCCTGATTCACCAGTTCACATCATGCAAACAAATTTTGTTTATCTATAGGACCTACAACTGTAGTTCTCAAACTTTTGTACTGGTGACCCCTTTCACATAGCAAACCTCTGAGTGCGACCCTCCCTTATAAATTAAAAACACTTTTAAAAATATATTTAACATCATTATAAATGCTGCATGCAAAGCAGGGTTTGGGGTGGAGGCTTACAACTCACAACCCCCCATGTAATAACCTTGTGACCTCCTGAGGGGTCCTGACCTCCTGTTTGAGAACCTCTGACCTACACTAAAAAGCAATTATTTTAAATTACTGTATTCTGATCTGGAGCTATCAATATAAAAAAATAAAGCTTGGGCCTAATTAGGAGAACAGAATATTCATCTTTAATTATATTTAAATTTAGCAGTCCAGAACTTCTTTACGTAAAAAACGTCTATTTTAGTATGAACATAAAAGTAACAACAACAAATGCTGATGAGCTCAATTAGTAAAATGCATATTATGCAACACTGGTTGAAGCGGTTACTCACATCTGAAAAAACTGGAGAGTTAACTACCAACAGCTATATCGCAAGATATGTTGACATCACACAGACATCTCAAATTGCGTGAAATTATGTAACTCTTGACAAATCTATCGTATAATTACTCAAAATTAACTAGCACAACATAGCATAATCTGCACTAGAGAAACCCCATCAACAGTCTACCTTCCTGGGTTATTTACCACTGAATCTGAGAAATCCTGTTCTTTTATCCCTTTTCTACAACATACAAGTAACATACATTTAAACTTAACATTCAGGCAAACTAAAACATACACAGTATTTGGGTTTGAAAAGTGGCTTTCACGTGTTATTTGTTTCAAAGACACAAATTAAATACTAGTATGGCCTGAATCTGTGAGAAGCCTATGGGAGATGAGGCCAGTCACTTTGCAGGATCAGGCCCTTGCTGCAGTGTTTGTCTAGGCCATTAAACAGTCAGCAATTGTTCCCACATAACCTTAAGGATCTGAATAGCTGAAGAGAGATACAATTGGCTACTGAATCCTTCAACTCTAGGGGACTGATAGAAATCTGATCATTCTTGGTAGTAAACAAAAGTCATTCTTACCAGACAGATTTGGTAGATTAGATTAAATATAAGAGAAAACAACTTTCAGTAACTATAATAAACTGGACTAATTATAGAATCACTTTGCAAAAACAATGCACACATTAGCACTAATTTCTACCTTCATTAATAATCTCTGCAGAGGTGCCTGGGGCTGAATGGGTTTGGAGACTAAAGTGCTCTCATATTCCTAGAGGTCATCTTGCCTGCTCAGTGCTGAAGCACATTGACAAGCAACATGGGGATGTTTATATGCTGTGATACATATTCTATGGCTCAGGGATGAACTTCAGTGGCCAACACTGTCTGGACCTAAATTCATTCCTAAAAGAAAATGACTGTGTTCAAGTAGTGTCCAATGTTAAAGTTATGGAAATTAGATCATAGAAGTAAAACAAAGCAAAAACAAAATCAGTAAAGTCTATTGATGTTAGTTCACTAACCGTATTGCAAGGGAGAATCGCTTTTTGCTACTGCTTTAGATTAAACCATTTCTGGTTATGAGGTATATTACAGATTAACAGATTTTAAGGCCAGAAGGGACCATTGTGATCATTTAGTCTGACTTCCTGCATAAAACTGGCCATAAGACTTTCGTGAATTAATTCCTGCTTCTAATTCCAGTAGATATGCTTGAGCTAGTGCATATATTTTAGAAAAACATCCAATCTTGATTTTAAAATTCACAGTGATGGAGAATTCACCACAACTCTTGGTATGTTGTTCCAATAGTTAATTGCCATGTCTGTTAAAAATCTACACATTATTTCTAGTCTGAATTTATCTAGGTTCAACTTCCAGCTATTGAATCATGTTATACTTTTGTCTGCTAGATTGAAGAGTCCTCTGTTATCAAATTTTGTTCCCAAAGTGGGTACTTACAGACTGTGATGAAATCACACCCTAACCTTGTCTTTGATAAACTAAATAGACTGAGCTCCTTGAATATTTTACTAGAAGGCAAGTTTTCCAATCTTTTAATCATTCTTGTGGCTCTTTTCTGGACCCTCTCCAATTTTTCAACAGCCTTCTTGATGCATGGACAGCAGAACTGGACAACAGTATTCCAGTGCCAGATACTGAGATAATAAAACTCCCCTTGGATATTCACCATTACAACATCCAAGGACCACACTAGCTCTTTTTGGCAACAGTGTTACACTGGAAACTCATTTTCAGTTGATTATCCACTATGACCCTCTTTTTCAGAGTCACAGAGTTCTCCATTCTCTGTGTGTGGCCTACATTCTTTGTTCCTAGATGTTAGACTTTATTTCTGGCCATATCGAAACTTGTATTGTTTGCTTGCAACCAATTTACCAAGCAATCCAGATCTGTATCAGTGACCTGTCCTCTTAATTATTTATCAATCCCCTAATCTTTGTGTAATCTGCTAATTTAATCAGTAATGACAATGTTTTCTTCCACGGCATTCATAAATATATTCAGGGGCGGCGCCAGCCCCCAGCATTTTAAGTGCGTGCTTGGGGCGGCATGCTGCGGGGGGCACTCTGCTGGTCATCGGGAGGGTGGCAGGCAGCTCTGGTGAACCTCCCACAGGCATGCCTGCGGAGGGTCCACTGGTCCTATGGCTTTGGTGGAGCTGTGGGACCAGTGGACCCTCCGCAGGCATGCCTGCTGGAGGTCCACTGAAGCCGCGGGACCAATGGACCACGGGACTAGTGGACCCCCCACAGGCACGCCTGCGGGAGGTCCACCGAAGCTACGGGACCAGCGGACCGTAGGACTAGTGGACCCTCCGCAGGCATGCCTGCAGGAGGTCCACCGGAGCCGCAGGACTGGTGACTAGCAGAGCGCCCCCTGTGGCATGCCACCATGCTTGGGGCAGCGAAATGTCTAGAACTGCCCCTGAATATATTAACTATAGTAGGGACAAGAACCGATGCCTCCAGGACCCGACTAGAAACACACCCAGTCAATGATTATTTCTTATTTACAATTACGTTTTGAGCCAGCTTTTAATCCATAATATGTGCCATGTTAATTTTTTTATCATGCTAGTTTCTTAATCAAAATGTCATGTAGTGCCAACTCAAATGCCTTACATAAGTTTATTACATCAACAGTATTACCTTTATCAACCAAACTTTAACATCATAAAAAATTAGTTTGACAAGATCTATTTTCCATAAACCCATGTTGATTAACATTAATTACATTTCCATTTTATAATTCTTTCTAATCAAGCACTGTATCAGGCGTTTCATTATTTTGTCTGGGACTGAAGTCAAACTGATAGATTTATAATTACTTGTGCCATCCCATTTACTCTTTTAAAATAGCACAGCATTAGTGTTTTCAGTCCTCTAGGACTTCACCAGCATCCAAAGATTTATTTTTTTTAAAAATCAACATTAAAAGTCCAGAGAGGTCCTTGCACTGCTGTTTAAAAACTCTTGGATGCAAGTCATCCAGACCCACAGATTTTAGAACATCAGACTTTAGTAGTAGATTTTTAACATCTTCCTGATTTAATTCTGGAATAGAGAGTATTTCATCATCATCAATCACCATATGAATAGATCACCTCGCTTTTTCCCAGATACAAAACAGAAATATTAAACACTTGTCTTTTCTGCATTATATTATTGACTATTCTAGAATATTGATCTAGTAATGCAATCCCATTATTAGGGTTCCTTTTGCTCCTAATATACTCCTTAATGTACTTAGCTCAGCCGGCCATAAATTTCTCCTTGTATCCTTTATCAATTTTCTACAGGTTTTGGCTAATTTGTATTCATCATAATCAATTTTTCCTTTTGACCATTTTTTTCCACATTATATACTGTTTTATATTTTATTGCTGCTTTCACTTCCCCTTTAAGCCCAGATGATTTGTAGCTGGTTGTGGCCAGATTGGTTATGTGTTTCTATCGATAATGCCTATTTAATGTTGAATCTAAAATCCCAGATTCAGACCAAAGGTCCATCAAGCCCAGTATTCTGTCCTCTGACAGTGGCCAATGGCAGGTGCCCCAAAGGGAATGAACAGACAGGTTATCATCAAGTGATCCATGCCCTGACACCCAACCCCAGCTTCTGGCAAACAGAGGCTAGGAACATCATGTCTGCCCATCCTGGCTAATAGCCATTGATGGACCTACCTTCCATGAATCTATCTAGCTCCTTTTTGAACCCTGTCATAGTATTGGTCTCCACAATACCCTCTGTCAAGGAGTTCCAGAGGTTGACAGTGCGTTGCGTGAAAAAATATTTTCTTGTGTTCGTTTTAAACCTGCTACTTACTAATTTCATTTGGTGGCCCCTTGTTCTTGTATTATGAGAAGGAGTAAATAACACTTATTTAATTTCTCTATACCACTCATGATTTTATAGACCTTAGTTGCCTCTTTTCCAAGCTGAAAAGTCCCAGTCTTATTAATCTCTCCTCATGCGGAAGCCGTTCTACACCCCTAATAATTTTTGTTGCCCTTTTCTGAACCTTGTACAATTCCAATGTGTCTTTTTTGAGATTGGGTGACCACATCTGCATGCACTATTCAAGATGTGGGCGTACCATGGATTTATATAGAGGCAATATGATATTTTCTGTCTTACTATCTATCCCTTTCTTGACAATTCCCAACATTCTGTTTGCTTTTTTGACTGCTGCTGTGTGGATGATTTCAGAGAACTATCCACAATGACTCAAAGATCTCTCGCATTTATCAATATTACATTTCATCTGCCATTTTTTTGCCCAGTCACTCAGTTTTGTGAGATCCTTTTGTAGCTCTTCGCAGTCTGACTGGGACTTAACTATCTTGAGTAGTTTTGTATCATCTGCAAATTTTGCCACCTCACCCTTTACCCCTTTTTCCAGATCATTTATGAATATGTTAAATAGGACTGGGCCCAGTACAGATCCCTGGGGGACACCAGTATTTATGTCTCTCCATTCTGAAAACCAACCATTTATTCCTACTCTTCGTTTCCTATCTTTTAACCAGTTACCAATCCATGAGAGAGCCTTCTCTCTTATACCATGACTGCTTATTTTGTTTAAGAGCCTTTGGTGAAGGACCTTGTGAAAGGTTTTCTGAAAATCTAAATACACTATATCCACTGGATTTCCCTTGTCCGCATGCTTGTTGACTCCCTCAAAGAATTCTAATAGATTGGTGAGGCATGATTTCCCTTTACAAAAGCCATGCTGACTATTTCCCAACAAATTATGTTCATCTATGTGTCTGACAATTTTGTTCTTTATGATAGTTTCAACCAATTTGCCTGGTACTGAAGTGAGGCTTACTGGCCTGTAGTTGCCTGGGTCACCTCTGGAACCCTTTTTAAAAATTGGCGTCACATTAACTATCCTCCAGTCATTTGGTACAGAAGCTGATTTAAATGATAGGTTACAGATGATAGTAGTCCTGCAATTTCACATTTGAGTTCCTTCAGAACTCTTGGGTGAATACCACCAGGTCCTGGAGACTTATTACGGTTAATTTATCAATTTGTTCCAAAACCTCCTCTAATGACAGCTCAGTTTGGGGCAGTTCCTAAGATCTGTCACCCAGAAAGAATGGCTCAGGTTTGGGAATCTCCCTCACATCCTCAACAGTGAAGACCATACAAAGAATTCATTTAGTTTCTCGACAATGGCCTTATCATCTTTGAGTGCTCCTTTAACATCTTGATTGTCCAGTAGCCCCACTGATTGTTTAGCAGACTTTCTGCTTCTGATGTATTTAAAAAAAATTGCTATTACTTTTGGAGTCTTTGGCTAGCTGTTCTTCAAATTCATTTTTTAGTCTTTCTAATTATATTTTTACACTTCATTTGCCAGAGTTTATGCTCTTTTCTATTTTCTTCCACTTTTCAAAGGATGCCTTTTTGCCTCTCACTGCTTCTTTTACTTTGTTGTTTAACCATGGTGGCTCTTTTTTGGTTCTCTCTGTTTTTTAAATTGGAGTATACATTTAAGTTGAGCCTTTATTATGGTGTCTTTAAAAAGTTTCCACACAGCTTGCAGGGATTTCACTTTTGGCACTGTACCTTTTAATTTCTATTCTACTAACCTCCTCATTTTTGTGTAGTTCCCCTTTCTGAAATTAAATGCTACAGTGTTGGGCCGCTGTGGAGTTTTCCCCGCCACAGGGATGTTAAATTTAATTATATTATGGTCACTATTACCAAGCGGTCCAGCTATATTCACCTCTTGGACCTGATCCTGTGCTCCACTTAGGACTAAATCAAGAATTGCCTCTCCTCTTGTGGGTTCCAGGACTAGCTGCCCCAAGAAGCAGTCGTTTAAGGTGTCAAGAAACTTTATCTCAGCATCCCTTCCTGAGGTCAAAGACTCTGTTTCTCTAAATTACATACAGTGCTGAGTGCTCTAATGTAAATATGGTAAAGGAATCTGACCCTGTATGGGGATATATAATTTAGGGTGTGTTCAGGATGAATGTACTGTCATTGTTCTATGGAGAGGAAGTCACCCTTCCCTCTGAGAAAGTGGGAGGAGGTGACCCTTCTCCTCAGAGGGAGGGGAAATGACAATTGGAGTAGAGGAGAATAGTTGAGGGACAGAGGCAGGCAGTGGGGAGCCTGAGAGAGAGACACACATAGAGTACCAGAGTCTGTGAGTAAATGGTGAAAAAGAAGGAGCATGTGACAGGACAGCTGGAGGGAAACCGGGACTGAGAGAAACTGAAAGTTAAGTGGAGAGACTGAAACTGAGCAGGACAAACGATCACAAGAGAGTACTTTTAGTTTAAAGCTCAACGGTCAGGTCAGTCTGTGTTTCATGACATGTTCCTGAGCATCTATTCCTGTTTGTTCCTGACCATTGGTTCCAGACATCTCCTGTCATTGATCCATGTAGTCCCGGAAATCCGGAACAGGAGAACCAAAGGTCTTCAGATCCAGTGGGTCTGGTTTAATGTGTACCCACACAAGCAGGTATCACCAGAGTCGAGGCCACCTCTTCAGGAAGTCATGACTAGAGCTTGATGCTCAAAGACTGAGTTGGGCATCAGACAGAACGCAGTGTGATGTTTGGGGAAAGGAGAACCTTGAACTAATAATAATAATCTCTAAGATAATTGCCTGTACATAAAGAGATAAATAGGATTTTTTTAGAGGATTATATGTAGTTTTAGAATGTGTGTGATGTGTGTGCATTCGAATCTTTTTTTTAAATTATATATATTCAAGTATAATTTAAAATACTTGAATATATATATTCTTTGTACATTGAATGTTATCATAGGTAGGTGGAATCCAGTTTCATTTGTTCCAGTTTAAATAAAATCTCTGTTATGTTATTTTTGACAACCAGATGTATTATTTTATCTAACATTTTATCACAGTGCAACACACCCCAGCTCTCACCTGCCAAGTAAATTATACCACTACTGTGATAAACCATTACTAAATCTTGATCAGTGGTTTGGGGACAGGCAGACCCTTGGATGTATTTCAAATTATAACATGATAACCCTACTCTGAGAGTTCAGTTTAACACAAAGATCGTGTAACAGTTCAATAATACTTCTGAAGCCCAATATTCGATAGTCCCCAACCTTCCTCCATTTTTGCCACTGTCATGGGGCTATCTGAATACATTTGTGTACCATATCTATGGAACCATATGAAGAACCAACATTTTTTTGAGAAATATTAGTATTTATTGAGGGACTGGTGATAATATTGTAGCTGAAACCTAAAATAAAAAAAAAATAAAAAATAAGCATTCGGTATGAGCTTCTCTGCACAGTTCTGCAATGGATCTAAATCATGACCCACTACACTTCCAGAATTTAGTTTCTTTAGAGCAGATAAGAGGCTGCCAATTGTGCCAAATTATAAAATAGTTCTTAAAATAACAGAAGTTAGTTATAGAAAGATATACCGGAGCACTGAATCCAACTCCCTGTTAATTCAGGCTCTAATCCATAAACAGAGTGCATAAAGAGATACTGCACTGCAACATTTCTGAATAGAACATTCTCAATTTTTACACAATTGTAACATGCACTGTTATTGGCAATGAGATCATTCAACTTATCCTCCTGCGAAGGCAGGAGAAAATGAAAGGAAAATCAATCAAGTTTTTTCCCATGATCATGTGTGACACTGGATCTATAGGCAACCACAGTTAATACACTAAAGCCTTGAGCCTACAAATCATTTTGTGGAGCTCAGCAGGTTCACAAGATTGTTATGTCAGTACAAGTTCATGGAGAGGCTATATGTGGGTATAAATATGGTTAAGCTCTAGGTGAAATCCACTTCACTGAACAGAAGACTCAATCCCCTTGCACACTGGCAAGCGGCAGGGGGGAGAGTGTCTTGGGGGAAGAGGTGGTGTGGGACTGGGCTTCAGGGGAAGGGCCAGCATGGGAGTGGTACCTTGGGGGAAGGGGAGGCATGAAGGGACAGTGCTGGGGGGGCATGGTTCAGGCACCCGTGGCCCCCCTCTGTTAGGAAGCTTCTGCTGCCCCTGGCACACAGTAAAGAAGAAACTAGACATGGGTGAAGAACAGGCATTTCTAAGGAGACAGAGGTTTAAGAATGACCCGTATCAACCTAATGAGGCACATAGATATGTGCTTCCCCTTAGGTCACAATCAAGGTACGTGGCAGAAGAAAATCTGCATCCTATGCACTCATTAATGCAGGATTAGGTTCCCCTGTGCATTCTGTCCCACTCACTGATGTACACCTGTTGCTTTTATGTACAATACTACATTTGCTCTGTTTAGGATTAAGCCCAAAATAGACATAACCAGTGTCCAGTATTACAGCTACTATTAAAAAGGATGTCTAGGTGGTTCAAGATTTGATTTTATATTGTCTGTTCAAGTAAAGCCTATGTGGGTAGTTATCTGTATTTACAACCATGTGATGGCTGTTTGGTGGCCAAAGTGGAATAATTTGGTGGTCTTCCTCCAATACCAAGAATTGAATGGTTCTAATCCATCTCCCTGCCAAAACAGGACTTCAAGTCATAGTGCCCTCCCCAGGCAAACCTGGAGCTCCCTTCAGTTCCTTGCCAATGGGACTTCCTTCAACTCCCTTGGAAGACTACTGCACAAGTTGATACTTCTCACAATGAGGAAGATTTTCTTGATATTCAGCCTACATTTTTTCTTGTCTGAATTTCAGGATGTGTGCTAAATTGTGTGAGGGGTTTTTATGGATGGATACCTGAAACTGCTAGGAAGTAAATTGAGACCACCAAATACTTTTGTATGAGACCGTGAGACACATGTTTTTCAACCCACTCTTCAACCCTCATGTGTTTGAAACAAATGATGCAGCCTTAAAAACTGTAAACACTTGTGCATGCTCTTTGTTTAGTCACAGAAAAGGTTTCAGTCATCAGGAATCAGCATTACTACTTGACTTGAACAAAAGTTAACACAACTCATAGTATAACAAATGTTCTATTTCCTACTTAGCCTTATCTCCCTCAATAAGCCTGCACAACATCAACAAAGCTAAACTTTGAAGTACTGTAATAAGGGTTTTGTTTTTATGGTAAAATGGAACAAAGCTAAATTAAGATAATTTAATTACATGAATATCTTTGTAGCATAAGGCTACCCTTAATTCGGTCTTGTCTTCATGTATTTTTATGACTGAACTAGGATTATATTGCTACATTGCTGCCACCAGTAGGACAACACTGTACTCAAAATGCGAGACAGCTGCAATCTCTCCACCCATCAGTTTAACTGAGTTTTCTCTAGTTCACTTTAGAAATACAGTAGAACCTCAGAGGTAAAAACACTTCGGGAATGGAGGTTGTTCATAACTCTGAAATGTTCGCAACTCTGAACAAAACATTTTGGTTGTTCTTTCAAAAGTTTACAACTGAACATTGATTTAATACAGCTTTGAAACTTTACTATGCAGAAGAAAAATGCTTTCCTTTTCTTTTTTAGTAGTTTATGTTTAACACAGTACTGTACTGTATTTGCTTTCCCCGCCTCCCGTCTGTACTACTGCCTGATTGTGTACTTCTGGTTCCAACTGAGGTGTGTGGTTGACTGGTCAGTTTGTAACTCTGGTGTTTGTAACCCTGAGGTTCTACTGTACACAATTCAGAAGTGTTAACTTCTGCTTTTGTAGACACCAAACAAATGGCTGTAGAAATAAAATGACCTTTTGTTCCTGGCAGTTGCAATAAGTACAGTTTAATCAAATAAAAAGCTGTCTCTGAGTGGGAGGGAACACAGCATGAGGTTGTTCTTAGGGGAAGCAGGAAAAGTAACCTCTAACATTTGCAAACTGTTTGATGTATTTTTCAGCTCACACATTTAAGGCAAGGGAGGGGAAGGTCACTTTAAAATCCATCTGCTGCATCTTCAAATTCTATTTTTCCCCAAAGTAAAGCATTTTGGTTTTGAAACATTCCCTTTTGGAAGAACTGCAAGGCTGTGGTGAACTCTAAAGGTCCAGCTTTTGGATTATAATAGAACAACAGGCAATTTCTGAAACACAGGCTAATGCTGGCTTTACTGATGTCAGCAAGATCTGTTTACAAAAGTACTTGCAGACATGCTCTGGTGATCAAAGGTAGTGAGTTCATCTCTATAAATTACAATTACATTTGTAAAAAATCATGACAGACTGTTTAATGCAGCTTTTGGGAACACCACATGGAGGTTATGAGATTGTCAGAAGATTGCATTTTTCTTCAGGCTCAGCCTGAAGAATCTCTCTTGAATTAATAAAACAAAGTATACTTTGATGGCCCTTGGGTCTTTAAAAAAACAAAAAAAACAGATCAGTTGTGTTCTCACTACTGTGCTAATATGCGTCCATGTTTTATCTGCTTTCTGAGCACTCGGTCCACATCTTCAAGCTTTTCACCACAACCAGGAGGGCTAGAAATGTACTTTGTTTTTAAATGAAAGCTGAGATCCCCATGCATCTCAGTCTAAAAGTCTATTAGGGATGGTCTAGACAGTATTTGGTCCTGCCAAGAGAGCAGGGGACTGGACTTGATGACCTCTCAAAGTCCCTTCCAGTCCTAGAGTCTATGAGTCCATGAGTCTATGCAATCATTTGACTCCAAGAGCTGGGACTTTAAGTAAAAATATTAAATATTGCGAGACTCATGATAATATCATGAGACTCAGCAACACTGTGCTAGATTTAATGTCAGTAAGTTAGACATTATTTTAATTGGTCTTTATTGCAATTTCTGTCTCAATCCTACTCGGCATGATACATTGCAAATGACAGAAAAAGAAGATAAAACTTTTGAAAGGAGATTAAAAACTAGGAGAAGACATCCTTACAGGTCTGATTCCATAAGGATCCGATTCTAACCCAGTCTGGAATGTCATGGGCAGATTCTGGCCTTATATAAACAGATACAGCCCCAACAGCTTTCATTTATAAAAGTTCCCTTTGTATTCCTTAGAGTGCATGAACTCCATCTAAGGACAGAAAGCTACTGCACCTTCTTCCTACTTGTAAAAACACATATTGATGGCTTCTCCCACATTCTGCACCTTTGGTAAACTTCCAAAAGAAAAAAATTGCCCTTTGAACCTTCCCACTGTATACTGATGCCATCATTAAACTAGCTGATTAGGGGAAAAGCAATCACAGCTGACAATAGAGGTACTCATATTCTGTTTAAATGCTACTATCTGTCATCTTTAGGGATACCCACCTATTTTAACTAGTCAGCCTAGACATACCAAAACAGTTCAGTGTTTAGAATTGTCACAATCCTTACTTTCAGATTCAATATATCAACATGAATGAATAAATTACCAGGAATTACCTCTGAAAACATGGGCATACAGCAGGGCTAGCTGAGTGGTCTTCCAAGAGTGCAATATACTGCTATGAGGGGAAAATAAAATCAGGTCTCAAGCTCAGAATCCTACTCCCTCACCAGCTGGGATGGGAAGTACTGTGGAGGAAGCACCCTGGGCCCCCTGGGGAACGGGAAGCATACTTCATACCAGGTGGTCATGGGCCCTTCCCTCAGGCACTAAGCTGCATTGACGGGACTTAGAAAGTGCCACTTTCCAGTTTTCCTCCATTGGAAGGAAGGTTCCCTATCGTGTAGGGCTTTTGTGGAAGGGGGATAAAAGGGGAAGAGGGGGAAATTTACAATGATCCACAGAGCTCCACAAGGAGCACAGAGGCAGGACTGGCTCTAGGCACCAGCAAACCAAGCATGTGCTTGGGGAGGCATTCCGGCCATCTTACTTTTTTTTTTTTTTTGCTTCAGACGGCAAAAGCCTAGAGCTGGCCCTGGCAGCAGCAGTGCGTCATGCACGGGGGGTGCCCTGGGGCCGCTGCTGTTCGTGCCGTGGGGGAGCAGCGCCTGCACATTGTGGCTGGGCCAGGCAGGCTCCGAGTGGGGGACATTCGGGCTGGGGGCCGCCCCGTGGGGCACCGCAGGGCGGCTGCCCCCCCAGCGCCGCAGCCGGGGCTGGGCAAAGCGGCCTGAGCTGCCCAGGTGCTGCGGCAGGGCCGCCAAAAGCAGCAGCAGCAGGGCCATAAAGGGTGGGGTGCTGCCATGTGGGGCCCGCGTCCTGCTCTCCGGGGTTCTGCTCCCTCTGGGGCTACCCTGCCCTGGTTCCTCAGCCCCCTGCCAGGCGGTCCCCTGGCTCTGCCCTCCCAGGTCCCAGCCGGTCCTGGAGGCAGGAGCCCTGGCTGGAGGGACCCTGAGCTGAGGCACAGCCCAGGAGCCCTGCTGCTTACCCCGACCCCGCCAGCGCCAGACCAGCTGGAGGCGAGGGGGGAGCGGGCAGAGTCAGCACTGGTGGGGGGGAGCCAAGGGCTGGGGTAGTAGGGGGTGCAGGTGAGGTGGGGTGGGGGGGATCCCAGCGCTAGGGCAGCAGGGGGTGCAGGTGGAGTGGGGTATGGGAGGGGGAGCCCAGTGCTGGGGCTGCAGAGGGTGTGGGGGCAGATAAGAGAGAGCCCAGGGCTGGGACAACAGGGGGTGCAGGTGGGGGAGGGCACTGGTGTGGGAGGGTGATAGCCCAGGGCTGGGGTGGGGGGCAGCCAAATTTTTTTTTGCGTAGGGCGGCAAAAAACCTAGAGCCGGCCCTGCACAGAGGATCTTCCAGGAGGTGGGACAGCAGTGGGTGACAGAATAGGTACATGGTGAATACCTTCACAAATTTCAACATCATGCCAAAATATACCAAGTAAATATCCTTTAATCAAACTAAGCCTTAAAATAGAATTTTTCTTACTTTGCCTATCTGTAAATTTTAATTATTATTGACAAATATTTTTTCATTGATTGGTGAGAGTATGGTCAAATCAACATTTAACTGTCTTTTACTGATAATCTAATCCTGTCAAGCCCAATATGAGTAACTCTGAATTTTAAGGCTATTAATTCATTGAGGAGCTGACATCTCAATAAACCATAAACATAAAGTTCATCTACTTACAGACAATTTAAGAGCCTTCCATTCACCATCTATTTTTAAAGTGTGTAATATATGGATATGCATTTAAACTTAGAGTGTATTTTTATATTTTCATTTATTTTTTATCCCGTCCTGCTTCCTCCTCCTGCGATAATGTATCTTTGTTAAAGCCTGTGCTCATAGCCATGTCATTTTAAAGTTTAAACTGCTCATGTATTAAAAAAGCTAAATCATGGGATGTTCAATGTTCTTGAAATTCAGCTTCTTTTTTAATAAAAGAAAGTTATATATAAAAAGAAGTGAGGCAGCAACACGGGGTGGAAAGCTTTTGAAAGCTGCAGCTGCAGCTAACAGCTGATTTTTTAAAATCAGCCATTATCTTCTTTTCTAATCATGTGGGCTCAGACCAGCTTTCAATAAACCACAAATTTACCCACACAGGCGCCACCACTTACAATTCATGTTTTTTCTTGAAGGAGCTAAAATAGGAACTGTAAACACTTCTTCCTGACTCTAGAAAGCAGTATGTGATAATCCACAAAGGGCCCATGAGCACATTGCAGATGGGCAAGTGAAGCCTGATACAAGTGGAAGAGGTCAGTGTAAGATAATAAATACAATGAATCCTATTTGTGTTATTTCTACCTAGCAGGTTGTGTCAGATAAAAAGTGACAAAACTTTAATGCAGTGCTGCCTTGGGAGTACCTGGAACATGCAATTCCATGGAGTCATCAAATAGCTGGAGAATTTAAAGTGCAGACTCCCCCATTTCTTATTCCATATGGGACAGAGCAGAAGCTCTAAAAAGCTCACTGTTCTTTGGCCCTGCATTTTCTAATATCAGCACACAGTAGTATGTACATTTGAAAAAAACCCAACAACTCAAAACCCAAACTCTACCAAAACAAAACACTACCATTACACACAAATCTCCCCGGGGGAGAGGATATGAGAGAGAGAATGAACCAAACATGACAGATGTTAGCCATGTCACTTAATGAACTACTGAAAGATACTGCACGGATGGTGGTCAATATAAGAATCTATACAGAATAGAATAGAACCCAGTCTTGAGGAATGCTCTTGGGAAGGTAACTTGTTCACCCACTGATGATTCAAATCATCAACTCTTATTTGAGAAATCTCATTCACTCAGAAAAGGTGTCTAAAAGTAACTTCTCCTCCCCAACTCAAACTTTTAATCACAGAGATTGGACTATTCAGGGGATTGATTGGCAACAGGGCTTCCAGGTCTTTCATTTCAGAGTCATTCAAATCATAAAATCATTAAAAGACTTCAGTGTGGTAAGTAGTGGTTGTGGTAGTACATTCATAACCCTTTAATCGCATAGCAATACTCCATGTTCCAAAAAGTTGGCAGTTTAGATAATCTCCTTTAAAGGTTACCTAATCTGCATTTCTGCTTTCCCACCAACCTTGCCAAAGCAAGTCAGGCAGAAGGGAAATTAAATTGATAAAAAAAAATCCCAACTTTAAAAATAAAATGGCAGCTCTTTTAAACAAACATGTTCTCAGTCTCCTGCAGAAATACAAACTCAAATGGCTTTGTGGAAATGCTGCCACTGCAAACAAGATTGTACCTGTAAACACTAGCATGTGTGTGACAGCACACTCCTAACCATTCACTTGCATGTGACATACTTTGTTTGTAAGTTAAGGTGATAAGCAAACCCAAGTAGCTTAAAAAGCACTTCAAGCAAACACTGCAAATCTAAAGCAGTTTCCCATAGGTACTATTTAGCAGAGATATAGTAAACACACACACACACACACACACACACTACTCTTGTTTATCCAAAATGCTATTATCCAAACCTCTGCATTAGCTGAATACCTTCCTTGTCTCCCATGTATCTCATGCTGGGGGATAAGAAAGGGATTTGGATAATGTGCAGTTCAGATAATACAGCAGAGACCCCAGGCCAGGACTATGAGGAGAATGAGTAGCCCCCAGCCATGGAGGAGGCCACCCAGCTGCTGAAAGGCTCCTGGCAGCAAAGGGAGGCCTCTGCTGCAGAGGACTTCTGATCCCTGTAGGCAAAAGATGGGGGGAAGTCTGCGGTCCTGGCGGGGCAGAGCCAAGTCCTGACCAGGGATCTGTTCTCTGCCTTGCACCTTGCCCTTGCACAGCTGGGTATCACAGGCCCCGAGGCAGTGCAGGGAGCATTCTGCAGTCCTGCGGTCACAGGAGTGAATGACCCAGACAGAGCAGAGAGCCGGCCAGGACTGAGAGAAGACAAAATAAACCCCAAGTCATAGGGGAGGCCAACCCGCTGCTGAATAGCTCCTGCCCTCTCGATTATCTGAACTCCCTTACCTGAATAAAATCCACGTCCCTCATGCTATTCAGATAATCAGGAGTACAGTGTGCACACACATGCTTGTTGAAAGCTCTGTTCTACCATCCTCTCCTTATTTCTTGTTCCACTGTGAACACACACCTAAGATGCATGCTCTTAATCTTGAAACACCATACGTTTTGTCCCTAAAATTCTCCCTCAAATTAATTTGCTTCCTAGTTCCTCAGCTTATTGTAGCCAAGGATAAAAGATATCAAACATATTTAGGATATAGAGGTGAAATATAAGCATTAATTAAAGTTGTAACACAGGGCCTACAGGCCTCAGGCTTATAAAATATTCAGTTTAGCCACATAAGGCCTTAGGTCTGAAAAAGGCTGATGTGTGTACTTCACTGAGCAATAACCCTGTATCCAAAAATTGCAAAATTCTAGTAAAAGGTGTGTTAACTGCTGAAGTTTTGGCCTATATGTTGCAGTGTCTCAGTTAATATCGCAAGATGACTAGTAGTAACATATGGGGAATTTTAACTTGATAATGTGTTATGGTAACTATTTGATATACATGTCAGTTAGTAAAAACATAACTAATTAGGTAGCCTAGGAAAAACAGGGCACCCCAAAATTAGCGGGCTGTGAAAGTACGGATAAGGAAAAAGGGACTGGAGCTCTTACACATGAGTCTGAGTCTCAGTGGAGGTAAGCATAACTTTGGATAAAAGGTGTTGCCTAGGCTGTGTGCTGGGGGGCTATGCACAGAGAGACATCAGAATGACAACCCCGGGTGATGACAACGACGATGAAAATGAAGAGGAAGATAATGACTGGTGCTCTGGGGTTCCCCAGTAGGAGATATGAGTGATGACAGTCATAGGGCTAAATACTTTTCACTAGCTCTCTGTATGTTATTGTATTTCAGTGTTTATGGGATTGTCTATCTGCTTAGTGGGTTTGTGATCAATTGCAGTTGTTTCTTGGGTGCATCCAGGGCCTCTCACTGTGATGGGCGTGGGGAGCAATAGCTCAGTGGTTTGAACATTGGCCTGTTAAACCCAGGGTTATGAGTTCAATCCTTGAAAGGGACATTTAGGGAACTGGGGTAAAAATCTGTCTGGGAATTAGTCTTGCTTTGAGCAGGGGGTTGGACTAGATGATCTCCTGAGGTCCCTTCTGAGTCTATGAGGGCAATAATAATATTCCTGGTGCTGTAGCCCTCAGGAGACTGAACTTTTATTAACCATTGCAGTCTAAGAGATTAATCATTAATCAATACATCCATTTATTAACTAGACTACATTATCACAGGTTTTAACTTACTCCCCCATTCCCTTTCCAAGAAAGTTTTTGTTAGTCTGGAGGTTGTGGAAGGGCAAAGAATAATAATCTTTTATTTATCAACTATGCACAGTAAGAAACTTTTACTAACAACATTATGACTGACTGACTTGAAAGAGGCCTATCCAGAATATCAGCATCAGAATTTCAAGTTTTTAGAAAACCCTTTACACTGAATTATCAGACATGCAGCAAGCTGATGGGAGTTTAATATCTGAGATTATGTAATATACTTCCACCTTAATAGGGAAGGCAATCAGACCAATATGGAACATTGTGTGTGGGGACCTATTGTCACCATAGACATCTTTATCTTAATAATAATGGTTTCTTCAAGCCAGGGCAATATGGGATTTACTGGGATAAGAACATTTGCGGTGCATTTATCAGTGTGACTAAAGATTGCTTTCCAAAATGTGGTGCGTATCACATCATTTTATGTGATCAAGAATCCCAACAGCACCATTTCTTTACTACCTGAAACTGAAGAAGTGTTTGTGGGATTGTTTGCAGATATTACCTAAAATCCCCAAACGGGTACAATCTACAAACCATGTAATTTCTTCCAACGGCATTGACTGCATGCTGCTGTGTGTTCAGAGCAGCCAAACCTGCAGTCTGCTGGAGATCACTACACCTGAACACAGATCTGAACCAGGGGATGTGGTTGCAGGAAAAAGAGGAAGTCCTGCTAAAGCAGTATAGCCACTGCCTGCAGTACTGACAGTGCAGATATGAGGAAAATTAGAGAGCTTACATCCCCATAAGGGCTGGCTGGAGAAACTTATGCTCAGAAATGTCTTTCCCTCTTGCCTCTAAGAGTTGAGGCACTATTTAATTCTGAAGGAGCAATAAGGTAGATCAGATCACTGACTCAATTGGGCAATATACTGCCCCTTGTCCACCTCAAACCTTTGCACGAGGATGCAGAGGTGGAGAGTCTCTGGGCGGTGTAAAGCCTTCTTCATGTTTTAGGGTAGTATATTAAAACAAATATTTAAAATGTTATTTTGCCCTCCACCACACACCAGAAACATTTCCCTGTATTTTTAGACTGCAATATGATACTTCTGCTGACTGCAGCATAGATCATTTTGCTAAAGAATCATGTATACATTTGATCCTGAAAAGACCTTCATTTTTAGGGTCACACTATTTACTATATAATGCTTTGCAACTTCCATTGCATTTCACTGTTTTAATACCAATTTACTTTGCAACGAACAAATTTGTTTTTTTAAAAAGTTTTAAAAAATTCTTTTTTTTAAATATGTTTCTTTCTAGGAGGAGGTGCTCCCAGCCATCCTTTGCGTAGCTATCCAACCCAGAGCATATGCCAGGCATGCCATCATCACCATAAAGCAGAGAATTTACAAGGACTGTAAGACCTTCACCTCATTAGAATGGATTTCTGTTTCCAATCCAATAGCAGATGGAGCTGAAGCATTTCAAGATTTACTTTCATGACTTTAAAAAATGGAGCATGAAACCCATTCAGACTTCTGTTTGTAGCACTCCAGAAACTCACTGTCAGGGCTGTGCTAAAGGAGGTGCAGACAGTACTCCCTTCCACACTAAAGGCATGTCTACACTGCCCCGTAGTTCAGCAACTCTCCATGTGGACGTTTCAGGCATGCATTTAGAGGTCCCAAGTGCACACTGCTATTCATACCGACTTAGTCCAAACTACAGGGCATTGTAGATATGCCCTTAGGCCCAAATTCCACAAGCTCCTTCATTCAGGCAGATCCCTGTACTTTCTCCCACTGAGCACAGCAGAGCCCTTTGGCCTATACAGCATATGGAATCAGAAAGAGCATTGCTCATCCAGATAACCACACCCGACCCCCACCTCCTCCCGCCATTTTATGAGTTTGTTTTCTTATCTGCTTCTCTTCTCATCCCTCAGGTCATTTTCTAAAATGTATTTTGCTGCTGACACTGCCTTCTTCCTG
Organism: Gopherus evgoodei; assembly: GCF_007399415.2. NCBI lineage: Eukaryota > Metazoa > Chordata > Testudines > Testudinidae > Gopherus > Gopherus evgoodei. The sequence goes on from NC_044323.1 coordinate 35,188,712, forward strand.
AGATACCTTCCAGCTCCTGTGTGAAAGTGGGTCGCCAGAAAATACAGTGCTTCACACACAGCTGAAGAGGTGATGAAAGATAAGAAGTGGCCAGGGGTTTCATGGGCATCTGCAGATAAATGAAGAGGAGGAGGTGGTCACAGGTGGGGTGGAAATTGGGTTGGGCCTTGGGTTTGTCTTCACTGCAGGATCAGTTCAAGGTATAACTCAAGTGCTGCCCCAAACTGACTCCCTCCACACACAAAAATCTCTAGCTTGAATTAAACACTGGTGCTTTAAACATGAGCTAGCTGGCCTGTCAGGGGATGTGGATTTGAAGCTCCAGTGCTGCTGACTGGAGCTAATAGTGCACAGGGAACGCAGCTGCAGGCTGCAGACTTGAGTTAGTACAACTCTTCAGCTGCTAATCCAATTACTCCAAGTAGGCTAGTTCAAGTGTAGTCACTCAAACTAAATGTTGCTGTGAAGACAAGCCAGTTAGGTCATAAATTTGGGAATGCCAGTTTCTCTCTGCAAAAAAGATGTTTTGTTTTGTTTTGTGTTTTAACTCAGCTTAGCTCAACTGAATTAGCTAACACTGGTTAAAATAGCCATAAAAGACACAGCAACTCAGCTCTTAACTCCGGTTAGCAGCTTGAAATTAACTGAAGACAGCCCCATAGGCTTTAACGCAAGCTGTTCACCCAAGTTAAAAGCTGAATTGTCATGTCTTCCACGGCTATTTTAACCAACGTTAGCTAATTTAGTTTAGCTAAGCTGATTTAATAAAAACCCTCCACTCTTTGCAGTGAAGACATACCTCGGGATCCACATCTGCTGTCCGCATGCTCCTGCCAAGCCTTCAAGCTAGCCATTTCACCATTTTTCCCTGTCGTTTTTTTCACAACTATGTCTACTTTCACACTAACTCCATGCCATTTCCCCAAGGCTGACACCAGATCGACACAGTTCTTTCCTGCTTTGAGGACAAAAGGATATATCTAGTCTCTACCTTGGATCTTGAAAATATAAAATACTGAAAAACATGAAAGCAGCAGACTGTCAAAATGACTTTCCGTGACACATAACAAAACCCACCACCAATCACAGCAGTTTAAGCAGAAAATGGTGCAAGTGTCACACAAGGAGCTAAGGGAATTAATTCACATTTTATTTGGTTTAATGTTGATCCCCTCTCTGTTGTTGTGTACTAATCCTGATGGTATCACTTTTTAGTTCCTGCCCATAAAATCTACTTCTTTTACAAAAAACAAACAAAAATCTCCTATCCTGGAAAGTCCTAACGCATTCAGAGATAATATGCTGGCCTCCATCCATTGTCTGCTTTAAAGCTTCCTTTGCAGCTTCAATTTACAGCACTCTAATGGAAATAGGGGAAATCAGCTGAACAAAGATGTCAGATTTCAGCCATAATAATAATACTCCAAAACCCCAGAGTTGTTTCAAGACCAAGAATCTTTTTGATGAATATTTCTCCCCATCTCCAAAAACACAAAAGAAAGCTTACATAAAACTAAAGTATATTCTACCACTTTCCCCTCTGGCTATTAACTATGCAGAAAGATGTGCTGTGAACTATATCGCTGAATACCTTCTAGAAACTCGGCACCATGGCTTGTCAACTTGTATAATATTGCCCTCTACTGGATGGAATACATCTCAGCTTCATATTAATGTTCAGCAGTTTCCTGGTGGGGCTGGAAACATCTGCCCCCCTCCACATAAATGGGCTTTGCAGAAAGGTTATTATTTATTACTGAGATAGTGTCATAGAGGTTCATGGCATTTTACAAAATCAAGTGAAGATGGAGTCCTCACTTCAAAGAGCTTAGATTGCCTAGACTGAATGACAAGTCAATAGTTTCTCTGAGTTACTAAGCAATAAAAACAGATCTCCTGAAATGATGATCACAGATGACATTATTGCAGAGTTACACAAGGCAAGGGGTGTCTCAAGATACATCAAAGCAGACAGAAAAAGAATTGGTTCCAAGAGAGAGAGACATGTAGAGCGTGGACAGCCGGTGTCCTAGAGCTGTTTCACTGCCTGTATTTATAAACTGAGCTTTTCTAACATGTGTCTGAGAACATCCACAATCCAATAAAAAAAAATTACATCAGGAACAAACAAGAAAAATATTCACCCAAAATAAACCATCTCCACAAACCTGACCCTCCCACTCTAACACATGCTCAGAAAACTTTTCTGTTTTTCAGTTTATATGCTGTATGGGGGGGGGAGAGGAGGGGAGAGCCTTGCATTTCATTCAGTCTAAAGGCCAACAAGCTCAATTTCTGTCAACCCGTAGGGGAGATGAATTCCAGAGAACGCCAGTTTCCTGATGTTTAAACCTAGGAAGTGTTAACTCTACACCCTCAGCTGCTACTGTGGTGCATGGGGACAGAAGCAGTCACTCAGGTAGCCAACCATATATGGTGCTTTATAGATTAAAGTCAACATTTTGATTTAGCAAACAGGGAGTTAGTGCAATTCCTAGATAGCTACTGTGATATATTCCTTGTTTCCCACACCATCCAACAGCCAACCAAATTCTGTTCAAGCCCTAGCTTCCCAATAGCCTTCGGAGACAGCCCCAAATAAAATTCATTGCAATGATCTAGTCTTGAAGTCACAGAGGGACTGAATGGTAAGGCAAGATCCTGAATAGAAAAAAATAAAAAGTTCTCAAACTCTTTATCAGACCTGGATGACTCCTAGGCACAGTCACTCTGGGATAACTGATATTGATGTGGAATCCAATAGCTTACCCTCAAATTGTCATCTTCTTGAGCAAAGGAAGGTCAAAACTTCTCTATAAGGGGGGGCATGACACAACTTTAGAATACCTCCCCTCCCCTGTTCCCTAGCATCCTCTGTATCTTCTCAGGTTTCAGCCTCAGCTAGCTCACCCTCATCCAACTTCCAACCATGGCTAGGTGCTAAGGGTAGAATTCACCCCTGTGCAGAAGGCCAGCACAAGACCTATAAACCACTTATGTCCAGTGATCTTGGTTACTTAGTTATGTGATTAAGGCCTAGTGTCTGGTTTCTCTACAGGGGTTAATTTCACTCTATTATAGCAGACACTTCCTCATATAATTTCTTCTTTACTCCTGGGGGAATTCTGCACCATTGAACAATGCATACTTTTGCAGAAATTAATGTTGGGCACGCAGAATTTCCTTCCCCCGCACCCCAGAAATCGGCTGCAGAGATGTTGGTCACCACTAGGGGCTGCTGGACCCAGCAGAGCCCAGCTCACAAATAGACGACAAGGCCAGGGAGAGGGGGAGGTGGAGGGAACTGGAAGGTTTCCATAAGCTGTAGTTCCCAGCATGCCCTGAAGGAAGGAGGCAGCAGTGAGCAGGAAACTCCATGCAAGCCCAGGACCCTCCCTCTGAACCCCTGGGCTCTAGGACAATAGGGTCTCTAAGTGTCTGGGCCACGGAGGGGCACAGCTGGTCTCTTGAGAGTAGGGGGTGTGAGTGCCTGGCCCTCCAGCTGGTTTCCGGAGGGGAGGGGGCAGAGAAGCAGGAACTGGATTGTCATAGGGATTTCATTAACGCTCTACACTTGAGGGACTTTTTGTGTGTGTTTGTATTGTTACAGCCATACTTGCTGATGAGTATTTTGAAATAATTGAGACTGGCATAATTATATAGTGTTAATATGACAAATAAAATCTGCAGAATTTTAAAATACTGTGTGCAGAATTTTTAATTTTTTGGTGCAGAATTTCCCCAGGAGTAGTTCTTGATGCATATTTCATTTTCAAACCACCCATAATGCCCTCAGTATGAACCATGAAAATCTAACCATTGAAGAGATATTCGGCTATTTTTATTGCTTTCTTTGGATATAGTCATTTCTCACTGGTTGAGGGTAAAAGTTTTTAATCAAGCATCAGATATAATGGCAGATACAACATAATGCAAAAAACAGTTTTGAATTGTACGAGTTATTCCTTATATATTTCATATCATGTTTTAACCTTACTTCATTTGCTTTTAAGAGATGTGGATAAGTTTAAATCCCAAGAGCACAGTAGAGTTGCCTACGGAAGGAAAAATACTCAAGGAATTTATGTCTGATATGCAGAAAAAGCTTAAACCTGGCAAAGTCTTCATACACACTAGATAAAGGACTTAGAAAACAGATGCTCCTTCTTCCTAGCAGTCAAGAGCTTCTAATATCCCAACAACTTGTTAATCAACCAACATATGGTACTAATTTGCAAAGTCATACTGGTGTGATTTGCTATTTACGTGGTTTTTTCCTAAGGAACTATTGTTAAAATCCAGCCATTGATGTGGAATCGTGTGATAGTCATTTTTCATCTCCACATTTTAAAATTTATTAGGAAATGAAGAAGTGACTAGAAAAGTCATTTTCATTTTTCAAAAGGTTGAAAAGTCTGTCACACATTTAGACACTTATCAAAACCACATTTTCATAGGGCTTCCTACAATGCGTGAATTTAATTAAATATATTTTTATAGGAATTAGGTGATTTTTTTCACCACTCAAAAGTTGCTGAAAGTACATTAGAATTCACTTCAAAACTACAACATTAAAATGTTGCTAAGAGTTTGTAACCAGATAAATTAATAGTTCAGGTCAAATCTTCACAATCAAGGAAAATTTTATGTAGCTGAGTAGCGTCATTAGCTGGTGCCCCATCTTCGAATACACAATAGAGGCCAGATACTAAACTATGAATTTTTTGGCTTGTACTCTAAGATAATGTAAAATATATAGCTTGTTATTTCAAATAATTTTTTATAAATGTGAATTTTGAACCACTGAATCACCTATTAGCCATATGGTAGACCATACTGTCTCCTGAGAAGCCATTATAATTCATCTGCAGTATGATTCTTGTAACATTCACTTAGTGAAGAAAATATATATATTTTTAAATTAATCCTAGAAATGTATTTAAATGCTAAAATAGCATTGCTCATGCTGGTCTTGCTTCCATCAATCCTCTATCTGTATAATTTACTTACCATCCATCTGTTGGACCTTAATGGCTTCTGATATTGTTGTCCGACTTCAGTATAGCTCTGTTCCACATCCATTTTGTTGTGTCCATATACCCCGCACTTAGTAGATGGCATAATCTCTCTCTAGGGTCTAAGGTAGCTCTTTCAGCTACATTTATATTGTTTGTTCTGCCCATGACTAATAAAGTAGGAGGGAAAATGCTGAGATTTTTTCATTTAAAAATCACTATGAATAATTTTAGGGGTGGAGAAAATCACCACGATGGACACCCAAGCCTGGCAAGCAGGGGGGTTTTAAGCTATTTTTTTAAACTGTAAGAGCCAGAGTCTTTCATATTTTTATGAAATCTTAGGTTAGATGGTGTAAAAGCAGAGAGATTCACCAGACCTTTCACTGAAGTGAGCTCACACGTAGAAATCGCCATTCACCTGCCTCAATGGGTGGGAAACTGGTTGGGCCCAGCAGCATCTGGGACAGGCTCAGGTTCTAGCAACTCATTGGCTGGCTTGGGGAGGAAGGAAGCCCCCTTCTTTCATTAATTTAAGCCCTAGCCCAGGCCGTGTGGAGTCTCTTTTTGCTCCATTCCAGCAACTCCACCCTGTATGAATAGCCTCGGACAGTGTTCTGGAGATGCTGCATGTTGCCTGACCGGTCGCCTATTTTGGGGTCAGGAAGGAATTTTTGCTTCCCATTAGGGCCAAATTGGCAGAGATCTGCACGGGTTTTTGCCATCCTCACAGCATTTCATAATTTGAGATAGTACTTGATAAGGATGTTAGTTTGTCACAACTTGCAGCTGGTTTCCAGTGCAGTTAAAAGCAATGGCTCCAAAAGTAAAAGACTTGAGATTTTAATGATGGGCCTTGTGCTCACAGGATAGAAGACCTTGTGGCCTTTACAGGTTGAGGTCCCTCACTTTAGTACCCTCTGTCACCCGTGTGGGATTTGTGAGTGGTAGGACTCAGAAGAATGAGCCGAGTCCTACGGGTAAGTTAAATAGAGTCAACCTCCAGTTATGTTTATGGTAGGAGCCCTGTAACCTATTCACTGGAACCATTTAAAAGGCCCGGTACTTCAGAGTCTGGGTGATGGGGAGAGTCCTCCCTTGTGTTAAGTTTAATAAATTTGTGGCCTGCCCCTTAAAATCCATCTCTGTGTTTGTTCTCATTTGCCACTGTCCACATCGACACCTCTAATGCTGGAAATTATTGGAAACCTTTTGCCATGGTAGAATCAATCCTATGTGTTAGTTCTCATTGAGGATTAAAATACAGAACAGATTTGAAACTTTTAGATAAAAGCCATTTTTGAGTTATAATTGGAAAACTTAATGTTAGAACAATTTTCAGTAGGTGAAAAACACCAACTTTTCAAAGTCTCATAACTGAGAAATAGCATGTCCAATTTAACTCAAATTTTTAATTGTTTTTTTTTTTTAGCCTACCCAAAAGAAAAGATGTTCTTTCAGTTTAGAAGGTCAAAATAAAAAAGCTGGCTAATAACTATAATCACAGCATCACTGTTGGATTGTGTCTCCTTAATGTTGTTATAATAAACATTTTCTGCAAGATTATGAAATCTAAACAAGAGCTCTAGTGTAGAAGTTCTCAAACCTTCCATAACATAAACAACATTATTTTAATAGAGTAAGAAAGGGTATGTATGGCTACCTATTTGCAATCTGATAACACCCGTGTAGCAACTACAGCAGTTACTTATATGGAAAAGTAACATTAGGAAAATACTGGATATATTTTTAGTGCTCTTTAATTCAGTAAGTATTTGTTTCATCTCCATTTTCCCATCTTTTCTGGTGCACTCAGTTGGAAAAAAAGGGAATGAGCCAGCACATGTGACCAGCCTGTTCTCCATGGACATCCAGCAAATGCTCCACAGACTTCAGTTTGCAAGCTTCTGCTCTAAAGAATCCAGTTTTGAAACAGCAGTACAAATTAAATTAAAACATTACTAAGTATTTTTAAAATCACAGCAAACTTACTTTAGATTGTTAGACTGTGGGTGCAGTAACCTTGTTTTACACCAGCTTATAATAGGATGGCAGGTTTTGGAAAGTACACTTCAGTCATCCTGACGCTAGGTGCTTGTGTAACCCACACACCTTGTGGGTGTGGTGTTCTGTCCCATCTAGTGGCACCAAGGATGTGCTTAGAGAGATTTAAATGAGTCTGCTCTACAGCCTTAGCTAATAGACAGTTGACTTTTAGCTCATGCAATAGAGGTTCATGCACTAAACTCCAGAGGTCCCCGGTTTGACCCCACCCGACGACCGGGGTCGTCAGTGTTACAAGTGGGGGCTCATCCAGGATTTCAAGTGGGAACGTCTGAAGCTTGGGACGCACTTCCTCAGCTAAGGGAAGCATGTAACCCACACACATTCTGGGTGTGGTGTTCTGTCCCATCTAGTGGTACTGAGACCACTTAGAGAGTTAAATGAGTCTTCTCTATAGCCTTAGTTAAGGGGCAGTTGGCTTTTAGCTCACATGGTAGAGGCTCACGCACTAGGCTCCAGAGGTCCCAGGTTAGATCCCCCCTGCCGACAGCCAGGGTCTGTCAGTGTTACACTTGCAACCCTCTATAGAGAGGTTGAAGTATTTTGCAGACAAACTCCGGTGTTAGATCAGGTGTGAGGGTCCAAACAGCACCAATCTTGGAGAATAAAAGGGAGGGAGTGTCTCTTTGGGGCAGTGGAAATTACAGTCAAGAACAAGAGGTTTGGCAGGGAAAGCCTATGAACAGCCAATCTTGGGGAGAAAGCTTAGGTTGACATTTCTGTTTTGTGGTTGTTTTCTTAAATCAAAAATAAAAACAAAGGAGATAAATTTGGATTGTGTATACAAGATATATATCCTGTTTGGAGAGGGATAGGAACTTTTTATGTTTTTATCAGAATGCACAGTTATGGCATGATAAAAAATAACTCCTTAAATAAACCATCTATGAAAGTTGTTTACCAGCACAAAGACTGCCTCACAATTTTATTGCTTCATAGGCTGTCATAAACAGATAGCTAAGGGTTAATGTCTCTTTCACCTGTAAAGGGTTAATAAACAGTGACCTGCAACACCTGACCAGAGGACCAATCAGGAGACAAGATACTTTCAAATATCGGTGGAGGGAAGCCTGTGTGTGTGTTTTTGGGTTTTGCTTTGTTCTCTCTGGACTCTGAGAGTGATCACACATACCTACAGGCTCTCTAATCTTCTATTCCCATTTTGTGAGTAAAAAGGTAGAAAGGCGGTATAGTCTTTTTATTTCTTTTCCTTTATTTGCAATTGTGAGTTTGCTGGAAGTATTTTATATTGTATTTGCTGGGGGGGGGGCTTCTTTTTAGTTTCTATAAGCTGACAGACCCTGTAACTTTTTACCTCTAAATTGCAGAGATAGACCTTTTACTTTTTCTTTCTTTTTATTAAAAGTTTTGCTTTTAAGACCTGTCTGATTTTTTCTCCTTGTTGAGGCTCAAGGGAATTGAGTCTGTACTTAACAGGGAGGGAGGGGAGAAGGGGGAAACCCTTTGTTTTAGATTCACGGCACTTGAATCTGGATTGCCTCTGGGGGAAGGTATCATTCCTCTCTGTGTGGTGATTCAAGGAGTTGAATCACGGTGATCTCCTAGTGCACCCAGGGCGGGAAAGAGCTGGGAGGAAGAAAGGAGGGGGAAGAGAAATGGTTTATTCCCCTTTGTTGTGAGACTCAAGGAATTTGGGTCTTGCGGTTCCCAGGGAAGGTTTTGGGGGAGACCAGAGTCTATCAGGCGCTCTACTCCAAGTCCTGATTGATGGCAGCACTACAGGATCTAAGCTGGTAATTAAGCTTAGGAGAATTCATGCTAGTACCCATATTTTGGACGCTAAGGTTCAGATTTGGGAATTATACTATGACATGGTAGGCAGTGGCGGGATAAAGATAAGAATCCAAAAGCCACTAAGATTATTATTTTTCTTTTTTCTCTGCTAGCTGCTTATAAGCGGAGAAAAAGGAGTTTTTAAAAGCAAGTTTGCAGTTGTTTTTTTCTTTCTCTCTTCCTTCTGAGTACACTAAAGGCAGAGAGATTAAGGTTTAACAAGGGTCTTTTGTTAAACAAAGCAGGCTTAAGTGGCCAGCAACAAACTCCAGCAAATGAAAGGGTCTTTTATTTCTTTTTAGTTTACGTGAAAGGCGCTGTTGCTAGGCAACAAAGAAGCAGCAGTTCAGGCAGTAAAACACTAGAGGGCACCCCAACACAAGACATCAGAAACCATGAGTACCAAGGACACTCTGAAACAGGAACCGGCAAGGCTACAAGCCATAGAAAAAGAAAACGAACATAGGAGACGGATAAAACTATTTAATGCAGAAATAGCCAAGGAAGAGGCGGTCCACAAAAGAGAACAAGAAGCAAAAGAGGCAGACCACCGAAGACAGATGGAACTCCAGAGAGAAGCCCACCAGCAGACCCTGGCATTAGAACAGGCTAAATAACAGAACATAGCCAATCCTAACAACACTTCACCAGTTGTTGTTCCACATCCCAAAAAATTTCTCACCTACAAGGCAGGTGATGACACTGAAGCCTTCTTAGAAAATTTTGAAAGAACCTGCCATGGATACAGCATCTCTGAAAACCAGTACATGATAGAGCTGAGGCCACTGCTCAGTGGACCTTTAGCAGAGGTGGCAGCTGAAATGCCTAAGGAGAACATGAACGATTATAAACTTTTTCAAACCAAGGCCAGATACAGAATGGGGATAACACTTGAACATGCCCGTAGGCGGTTCAGAACCCTAAAATGGAACCCAGATGTGTCATTCCCCCGACACGCCTACCACATTGCAAAGAATTATGAGGCCTGGATATCAGGAACAAAGGTTAACAATATGGACAAGCTGCACCTCCTGATACAAATGGAGCAGTTCTTAGATGGTGTTCCTGAGGAAATAGAGAGGTACATCCAAGACGGGAAACCCAAAATGATAACCGAGGCAGGGGAGATTGGAGCCAAATGGATGGAAGTGACAGAAAAGAAAAAACCTACTGTCAAGGGGAGCGAATACCCCAGGGGGCACACCGACAATAAACCCTATAACCGAGGGCAGCAGAAGACCCCACCGACAACCCAAGGAAAGCCACAGACTGCCTATTCTTCCACCTCACCAGTCTCTAGTAACCCACCTCAACCCAGTGACCAGTCAGCTGGAAGATGCTTTAAGTGTAATGAACTGGGACATATAAAGGCCAACTGCCCAAAGAACCCCAACCGAGTGCAGTTCATTACACCACCATCACACCAAAGATCCCCAGGCCCAGATGCCTCTCAAATACCCTTGGAGCGAAGAGAAACTTTGAGAGTGGGCGGAAAAAAAGATTACTGCGTGGAGAGACACAGGGGCACAAGTGTCAGCTATCCACCAATCCTTGGTGGACCCCAAATTCATCAACCCAAAAGCCCAAGTGACAATTTACCCCTTCATGTCACAAGCTGTAGACTTGCCTACAGCTGAACTGCCTGTCCAGTACAAAGGCTGGTCAGGAATGTGGACTTTTGCAGTCTATGACAATTATTCCATCCCCATGCTACTGGGAGAAGACTTGGCCAACCAGGTGAAGCGGGCCAAGAGAGTGGGAATGGTTACATGCAGCCAAACCAGGCAAGCTTCCAGACCCATTCCTGTTCCTGAGCCGTCCACAGGAGCCCCATCTGTGTTACAAGAGACCCAGAGGTAGTGGACACGGATCCCATGCCAACAACAGAAACAGCCACAGTGCCTCCAGTCACAGACCAGGAACTGGAAAAGCAGCCAGCACCAGAACCGTTGCCAGCACTGATGCCAGCGCTTGCAAATCCATCTTTAACCCCAATGCCAGAGGGTGCCAGCGAACCTGAACTGGCAGAAGCAGCAAACAACCACACCCAAGAGGCTCAGCCAGAGCCTGAAATACTCCCTGGTGCACCAGCAGAGAGCGGCTCACCAGCAATGGAAACGACCCCATCGCCTACATCGCTTTCAGAGGGACCAAGCCCAAGTCCACAGTCTAAGAAAGAACTGCTGTCTCCAGTTTCAAGGGAACAGTTCCAGACTGAGCATGAAGCAGATGACAGCTTTCAGAAAGCTTGGGTGGCGGCACGGAGCACCCCACCGCCTCTCAGCTCTTCTAATCGATCCCGGTTTGTTGTAGAACAAGGACTTTTATACAAGGAGACTCTTTCTGGTGGATACCAGGAAAACTGGCACCCGCAAAAACAGTTAGTGGTTCCAACTAAGTACCAGGGGAAGCTCTTAAGCTTAGCCCATGATCATCCCAGTGGCCATGCTGGGGTGAACAGAACCAAAGACCGGTTGGGGAAGTCCTTCCACTGGGAGGGGATGGGCAAGGAGGTTGTCAAGTATGTCCGGTCTTGTGAGGTATGCCAAAGAATGGGAAAACCCCAAGACCAGGTCAAGGCCCCTCTCCAGCCACTCCCCATAATTGAGGTCCCATTTCAGCGAGTAGCTGTGGATATTCTGGGTCCTTTCCCAAAAAAGACACCCAGAGGAAAGCAGTACGTACTGACTTTCATGGACTTTGCTACCCAATGGCCGGAAGCAGTAGCTCTAGGCAACACCGGGGCTAAAGCTGTGTGCCTGGCCCTAACAGACATTTTTGCCAGGGTAGGTTGGCCCTCCGACATCCTTACAGATTCAGGATCTAATTTCCTGGCAGGGACCATGAAAGAACTGTGGGAAACTCATGGGATGAACCACTTGGTTGCCACCCCATACCACCATCAAACCAATGGCCTGATGGAAAGGTTTAATGGAACTTTGGGGGCCATGATAGGTAAATTCGTCAATGAACACTCCAATGACTGGGACTAGTGTTGCAGCAGTTACTTTTTGCCTACAAGGCTGTACCACATCCCAGTTTAGGGTTTTCACCGTTTGAACTTGTGTATGGCCACGAGATTAAGGGGCCATTACAGTTGGTGAAGCAGCAATGGGAGGGGTTTACGCCTCCTCCAGGGACTAATATTCTGGACTTTGTAAGCAACCTACAAAGCACCCTCTGACACTCTTTAGCCCTTGCTAAAGAAAACCTAAAGGATGCTCAGGAAGAGCAAAAGGCCTGGTATGACAGACATACCAGAGAGCGTTCCTTCAAGGTAGAAGACCAGGTTATGGTCCTGAAGGCGCAACATGCCCATAAGATGGAAGCAACATGGGAAGGGTCATTCACGGTCCAAGAGCGCCTGGGAGCTGTTAACTACCTCATAGCATTTCCCAATTCCTCCCTAAAGCCCAAAGTTTACCATGTTAATTCTCTCAAGCCCTTTTATTCCAGAGACTTACAGGTTTGCCAGTTTATAGTCCAGGGAGGAGATGACACTGAATGGCCTGAAGGTGTCTACTACGAAGGAAAATCTGACGGTGGCGTGGAAGAGGTGAACCTCTCCACAACCCTGGAACATCTGCAGCGGCAACAAATCAAGGAGCTGTGCACTAGCTTTGCCCCATTGTTCTCAGTCACCCCAGGACGGACTGAACGGGCATACCACTCCATTGACACAGGTAATGCTCACCCAATTAGAACCCCACCCTACCGAGTGTCTCCTCATGCCCAAGCTGCTATAGAACGGGAGATCCAGAACATGCTACAGATGGGTATAATCTGCTCATCTACCAGTGCATGGGCATCTCCAGTGGTTCTGGTACCCAAACCAGATGGGGAAATACGCGTTTGCGTGAATTACCGTAAGCTAAATGTGGTAACTCGTCCAGACAACTATCCAATGCCATGCACCGATGAGCTATTGGAAAAGTTGGGATGTGCCAATTCATATCTACAATAGACTTAACCAAGGGGTACTGCCAAGTACCGCTAGATGAACCTGCCAAGGAAAGGTCAGCATTCATCACCCATGTGGGGGGGTATGAATTTAATGTACTTCCTCTCGGGCTGCGAAATGCACCCGCAACCTTCCAGAGGCTGGTAGACGGTCTACTAGCAGGATTGGGAGAATATGCAGTTGCCTACCTCGATGATGTGGCCATTTTTTCAGATTCATGGCCCGAACACCTAGAACACCTGGAAAAACTCTTTGAACGCATCAGGCAGGCAGGACTAACTGTTAAGGCCAAAAAGTGTCAAATAGGCCAAAACAGAGTGACTTACCTTGGACACCAGGTGGGTCGAGGAACCATAAACCCCCTACAGGCCAAGGTGGATGCTATCCAAAAGTGGCCTGTCCCAAAGTCCAAGAAACAGGTCCAATCCTTCTTAGGCTTGGCCGGGTATTACAGGCGATTTGTACCACACTACAGCCAAATTGCTGCCCCACTGACCGACCTGACCAAAAAGACCCAGCCACATGCAGTCAAGTGGACTAATGAGTGTCAGAAGGCCTTTACCCAGCTTAAGGCGACGCTCATGTCGGACTCTGTGCTAAGGGCCCCAGACTTTGACAAACCATTCCTAGTAACCACAGATGCATCTGAGCGTGGTATAGGAGCAGTTCTCATGCAGGAAGGATCGGATCACAACTTCCATCCTGTCATGTCTCCTGTCTGAGAGGGAAAGTCACTGGTCAGTCAGTGAAAAGGAATGCTACGCCATTGTATACGCCCTGGAAAAGCGTTTGGGGACGACGGTTCCAGCTATAAACCGACCATGCTGTGCTAAAGTTTTGCTTTTAAAAAAAAAAAAAAAAAAAGTAAAAGGTCTATCTCTGCAATTTAGATGGTAAAAAGTTACAGGGTCTGTCAGCTTACAGAAACTATAAAGAAGCCTCCCCCCAGCAAATACAACTTAAAATACTTCCAGCAAACTACACAATTGCAAATAAAGGAAAAGAAATAAAAAGACTATACCGCCTTTCTACCTTTTTACTCACAAAATGGGAATAGAAGATTAGATAGCCTGTAAGTATGTGTGGTCACTCTCAGAGTCCAGAGAGAACAAAGCAAAACCCAAAAACACACACAAAGGCTTCCCTCCACTGAGATTTGAAAGTATCTTGTCTCCTGATTGGTCCTCTGGTCAGGTGTTGCAGGTCACTGTTTGTTAACCCTTTACAGGTGAAAGAGACATTAACTCTTAGCTATCTGTTTCTGACATAGGCAGCATGGTAACCATACCATTTCTATAAAAACAAGTTAATTGCTTTTATATTTGGCAATGTCTAAAATATTTTTAAAGGCTTTATGATCCCATTAAATTAATAAGAATTGATCATCGCCAATTTTCTTTGATGACTCCAAGGATTAAGAGAGCACTGCTGCTCTCTGAAAGTATGGAATTTGGCTCTTACTTGATTCAAGAGTTGAAATCTGGGATTTTGGCTTGCAAGACTGTTTTGGATTTTATCCTTTTAGTATTTCAAAATAAAGAAAAATCAGCGAACTGAAAAGTAGGGCAAAGTAAATAATCTTCAAACTAAAAATTGCAACATCTGCTTTACTAGACACTTGAAAAGTTTTCTAAACTCATATAGTTGGAAAATAGTCTGGTCTAGTCTAAGTTGTTTATTCATTATTAAACATTGATCAAATCTATTTTAAGTTATATAAAATTACACCATACAACTCTGTATGTTGCTTATCTGCAGAGAGATTACAAACGCCTTCAAGCAGGGACTTGGAGCGCCTTTGCATTTGTACAGCACCTAGCATGATGAGGTCCTATATCCTGACAGGGGCTTCTGGATGCTATCCATGAATGCACATAAAACAGCCACAAGAATGATTAAAGGATTAGAAACCTGCCTTACAGTGATAAACTCAAGAAGCTCAATCTATTTAGCTTAACAAAGAGAAGGTTAAGGGGTGACCTGATCAGTCTCTAAGTACCTACATGGGGAACAAATATTTGGTAATGGGCTCTTGTCTAGCAGACAAAAGTATAAGAAGAGCTTATGACTGGAAGTTGAAGCTAGACAAATTCAGACTGGAAATAAGGTGTAAATTTTTAACAGTGAGAGTAAGTAACCATTGGAACCAAGAGTCCTGGTGGATTCTCCATCACTGGCAAATTTCAAATCAAGTTTGGATGTTTTTTCTAAAAGACATGCTCTAGGAATTATTTTGGGGAAGTTCTCTAGCTTTTGTTATACAGGAGGTCAGACTAGATGATCAGAATGGATCTTTCTGGCCTTGGAATCTGTGAATCTATGCAGGGGTTCTCAGGACAAATCTTTTGGTGGCATCAGTGTGCGGCCACCAATTCTTGCTGGTGGCCGCTCTCACACTTTTTCCTAAAACATTTAATTAGCTTTAGAAAAAAACAAATAAATATGCACATACACGTGTCCAGATCATTGTAATTTATTTATTGCTAGCTAGTAAGTCCATTGTGAAAAATGATATTAACAAACTTACAAGTATCATTTTTCACAAGAGATTTACTCAGCCCTAGCAAACCTAGGGACAAATTAAGCTCTGGATGGGGGGTTGGGGGAGGCAAGAGGGGCCATGGACGAGGGTGGGTGGGTGAGGACCCAGGGAAGCATCAGAGGGCTGCAGCCTGAAGCCCCATAGCCAGAGCCTGAAGCCCCATGGCCAGCGGACGGGGGCTGGGAATGGAGCCCGAAGCCATGTGGCTGGAGCCTGGAACCTACTATCACACAGCTGGAGCCTGAGGATGGAGCCTGAAGCCCCATGGCCAGAGCCTGCCACCCCGCCACTCCAAGGCTGCACCCCAAAGCCTGAACCCCACTGCCACTGGGAAGATGGGGAAATCATTGGCTGCCTGCTCCTCCAGTGTTGTGCCCCAGGTGACTCCAGAGGTGGGTGGGGCCCAACCCCTGCTGGTGGCCCCAGCAACTAACACCAAGGTGGTGCATCCAGGAGCGACAGGGAGGGGAGGGACTGCTACTTTACCCCCTTCCCCAATCACAGCCCAGGAGGCTGTGGCCGCAAGAAAAGCCCCTGGTGGCACCATCTGAGAAACATTGATATAGCAATGAAGTATAATAATTCCTTCTTAGTAAAATGTTTAGTTTCCATCAAAAGAAATTCAGTCATAAATCTTGTTCAATGTCCATATGAATGAACCTGTATCTGTGTAGTAAATATAGCACAAATAGTCTGACATTGACACACATGCTACAGCAGCCTTTCAAAGCAGCAGTTTGATGTGCAAAATTAAAAAAAAATTCTTGTCAGCCATGTTTGGTTTTAGTTTATTGGGGAGGGGGGGAGCGGAGAAGAAACAACTCATTTTGCTGGCTAACACATTCGAACGGTGATAAATGTTAGAGGGCGGCACACTGGCGCATAAGAGCAGCTTTAATGTGTAAAATAAACACTGGCAGCTTGAAGACAATGTCAGAGGATGTTTTGATAAATTACCTGGCCTAGTTTGTTTTTTCAATCTCACTTTTTCTTACTTGTTTTATTTATTTATTCTGCTGCAACCAGAAAAGACAAAAAGATCCGCACACTCGAAACACCCTGGGACCTTCAAAGGTGTAGCAAACTTTTACTTCCCAGAGTTTAAACTCTGTGGGGCGGACTTCATTGTGTGGGTGGGTGGGTGGGTGAGAAAGAGAGAGAGTGAGTGAGACAGACACAGAGAACAATTAATGATAAAGTCACAGGGATGAAAGCAAATGTCATACTGGGAGGCAGAGCTGACTGCATGGGATTTTGGACCTGTTCTGATTTTTACCAAAGCTGTTTACCTGCTCACACTGAAAACAGTAGAAAATGCTTATGCCATTAGGAGAGATGTTTCTGAATAAGGTCAACAAATATTTATTCATGTACCATCTTGCTAGTTTTCAGTTAAGCTAAGAGAAAAGTATAGCGATGTGAACACTAACTTTAATAAGGTCACATCCAATCAGTTATCATGGGCTTGCTTAGAGGGATGGGTATATTGCACGGGCTCTCTAATAGATATTTGAACAGAACCATCTGACTCACCAAGGCACCCAAAAAGAATCTGAACAATCTAAGAAGAATGTGGATGTTATAGGTGTAGAATACTGATAGAACTGGTCTCCTTTCATCCTGGCTCCTGGATACTGAAGTGTATTCCAAATGTGTCAGCCAAGCACCTAGGCAGCCTGTCTTGATGTTTTACATTAAAAAATGCAGTTCATGTGCAATAGGTGTATGTTTTTCATAAAATGTTACATCATTCCCAGATCCCCAGACTGTTTTTCTACTGAGTTCACTGTAATTATACATAGTATTTGCCACGTCCCTTTCCCCCAAGAAAGCAGGTAAATCGTTTTAGATTTACAGCTCAGGAAGCTTAATTTGCAGATAAAATCAAGCTGCACTGAATCAAAAGCTATATACTGAGCTTTTAACTTACTTAACTATCATCCCTCTCCAACAAAGCCTTCTGCCCCAGCTATCAGCAAGAAAAAGTGAATTTCCTCTTTTTTAGACTATTCTTGACACGGACTTCAATAAGTCTTCCTTTTCAAGTTAGCCTTCAACAGCAACAGGAAGCTAATTTCAACCCTACACTCATCCACAGGCAGGAACAACACACACACACACACACGTTTTTGGCTGCAGCTTCTCTACAAGTCAGCATAGCAACAGAACTTAAGAAAGAAGATCTCTGAGCTTTGAACAGTTTCCCAAACACTTCACAACTGCAGAAGCATGAAGTTACGGCACAGTGCTTACTCTTCTTTCCTCTCAGGTCCAGAAAAAGTCTTTGCTGAGATCAGTTTTAATAAGGAAGTCAGTCTTCCCTGACCTGTGGATGCATACAACTGCACTCTTATAGAAGCAGTCCTGATAAACAGCAACAGTCTATGAAGGGTAATAAGGGAGAGATTGCCTCATCTCCAGAATGTTAAACAAACATTAAATTAAGCCAAAACAGCTGCATCGACATGGTCAACTAAAGCCTCCCACTATTGCATGAGCAACAGTGGTTAGTAAACAAAGGACTCCAGTGTTTTTACCACTGTGTACTAACCCTGCTCAAAGAAGGTCTCACTGCAGGGCAAAGCAAAAAAGGGTTGTGGAACATATTTTCAACAGCTGGCTTTAAAATCTGAACTACACAGTCCAGAGTAGCCTTTATTTTAAGAATGCAGTGCTGTGGAAACCCAGTCAACCCCTGAAATATCTACTGGACTCTTTACTGTGGGCAGTTTTCATCTTTATGTCTGAGCGTACACAACTGTCCAGTTCTACAGGAAAATGTAACATTTCACATCAACTGGCAATTCGTTGTGCCTAGTAACTCAAAAATAGGGGTGTCCCCCTACAAGCAATGCACATAATGATCAGCATTTTATTCTCTCTCTCCCATTCTTCTAAATCCTCTCCTGTGTTAAAAGATGAAGAAGGGGCCTCTGCAAGAACAAATGTCCATGAGGATCTTCTAATGGAGATGCCACCACATTATATGGTAACTTCTCTTGTTCCCTAGCACAGAGAGCCACATGGCACATTTGCAAATCTGGTGTAACCCAGGAGATGTGGGAGGCCACAGTCATTTGTGGAGCAGCTCTGAATCTCTGCCCTGGTATTCACTTTTTCCAGCTCCACTAGAGCTATGCTATGAGGGAATCAGGGCCAGCCTGGGGAGACTATATGGAACAATACGTACCTTTTTTCCAGGGATTTTCTGCAGTGTTTATCTCCCTCTGGCCTGAGCACTGCCCCTGCTACCTCTATTCTTTTCATCTCTTTATTATGAGCATAGACCTGAGAAACACAGAGGGGCACTAAGGGGATGAAGTGCCACAGAGGTAACGAATCCATGGGGAGGAGGCGGGCACCACCTATGGCGACAACCCTCCATATATAGATCTATGACAATCTGACCAACTGAAATCTAAGATACTTTAAGAACAAGCTAAACTGAAGTTGATCCCTGAATCAGAGCTTCATTCTAACAATTACTTTTTAAAATGGAAAAATGCAGAGTATAGGCAGGTGCTCACCAAGCACAGAGGCAGTGATAAACTAGAAACATTAATGCAGTGACACAAAATATACAGGCAACCCAGAAAGAACCGCACTATTATCAATGGGACGAAGGGGGGAGAGTTGCAATTGAAAGATATTTTCCCCAGTAGTGTAGAAAGTATGAATACATACAGGAAAGATACTTCCTCAAATTATCTGGCAAAGTAAGAAATCTTCCACTAAAGAGCAAAGAAATAAAATTGAGCATACTTCTAGGACAAGTCAAAAAGACAGCAGAAATGACTTGACAATGTGTGCCTACCAGCTATCTGTTTTGCATGAATGCTACTACCAAATGGACTCAAAGTACAAACATTCACTGATTCGCTGAAGCCTTACCCTGGGCTGATACTTGGTTGTACTTTATTTAACATTGGCAACACTTGTATCTCTTGTAATCTCAATAAAACATGGTACACATCAATTCAGATTATGATTGTTATTTTATCTGAGACAAGGAGGTAACACCTCAGGCTAATTTGATTTCCATACTAAAATCCAGGATTTTCTAAATATTGTGCTAAATGCCAAAACATCTAAATCTAAGATATAGGCTGAACCTAAAATGCTATATAAAAACTGTAACATAAAGCAGTGAAAATATATTTCAGTTATTTCCTTTACTAGATCCTGGCTCTACCCATCTTGTAAACTGTGCCATTAAGGTACATCAAAGGATTTATGTAATTATTTATTAATAAAAGCCATAAATAAATAAAGGAGATGTGTTCTTAGCAAGTTACCAGAAAACTTAAACAGACTCATTTAGTATAATATGAGGTTTTCTGCTGTCAATAAGAAATATTCACTGCAGTCTCATAGTATTAAAGACATACTTAAATAAAGAACAAGAAAAATAGAAAAACAGATTAAGGTCCAAAGCCCATAAATAGCTTATTTTATAGTATTTACAATGCATTTAGCCAGTGAGGCAAACAGAATAGAATTCTTACCTAATGGAAGACAGACTGCTACTTTCTCTGTCAGAAAGTTTACCAATTGTTTAGCTAGGAAGCAGAAGGAGAGGGGGGCGGGAAAGAGCAGGAGTTACTATACCCTGATATGGAATTATTTTTTGAAGAAGTAATTCTGCAGTCTACAAGGAATCTCAAATACTCACAAGTACCCTGTGCAGATTAATGTACTGCACAGGAAAGGTGTTAAGTATCATTGTAAAGACCTACATCTATTTCAGTATATTTCAATTAATTCTTTTCTTACCTAAACGTTAATCTTATAATATCAGTTAATTTTTTACACTTCTGGTTTCCATCCTCCTTACAACATGCACAGCAGTATATTTATACAGCACCAAAATCTATATCTTAGACAACGTGTGCTTATATATTTTATAGTATAACACAAGCAGTACTTAGATTTTGACTGTGAACCAGAGGACATACATACTGAGTACACAGATAAGGATTCAGTTTTCTACAATCGCAAGGGTCATTATCCTGCCTAAGTATACACACTCATTATTATTATTATTTGTTTATGGTAACACTCACGATGTGCTTCATGCTTTCTATACATTCAAAAAGAGATGGTGTCTGCTCCAAAGAGCTCAAGTCTCAGACCAGACAGAGGTAGGTGGAAGGAAAAAACAGGAAAGTTTTATACACATCAATGCAATTCATTACACATTGTATGGCAGCAGCGGGTCTTTAAAAGGAACTGTTTAAATGTAGACAAAATACAGCCCTTGCAGGCAGATGAGTTCAAGGCGCTACCTTGCACAAGAGAGTGCATGGGCGAAGCTGACAATGGGGAGGACAAGCCTGAGAACATGGGCAGACCAGTGAAGGGGAGAATGATGCAAAGCTTGACAAGGGAGGTTAAAGAGAAAAGAGCTGAGACGTATAGAGCTTTGAAGGTTGTAACAAAAAACGTGGAGAACAGTGGATGGAGGAGTCCATGGAGGGATTCTGGGCGGGCAGTGACATGATCTAATTGATGGGCAAGGAAGATGTCCTGAAGATAAACATAAAGCTTAGGTCACTATTAGAATTGCACCACAAATGGAGTCTCCAATCCAGACTTCCTGGAATTCTGGGGGAAGCTTCATGAATTCCCTAATCTGACCCTGACCATACTGTTTGCGTTTTATGCGGGATTCAAAATCTGAGAGATTTCATTTTTGATAATGCTTCATATAATAACTGCCATTTGTTTCTAGCAGTGCCCACAATGCTCTAGAATCTTACAAACACAGAAGGAGGTACAATTGCTGCGCTGAAAAGCTGACAGTCCAAAAAGTCAAAACAGAACAAACGATAGAGAAATGAGACCAACATAAAAGTAACATGGTCAGTTAGGGACTGGCCATGTTCTAATAATAAAAAATGTATATTTTAATAGAAAGATATCCCCAAGTATCCAACAACCTCACTAAAATCAACCAGTTAGCTACCTGTAGGAGTCACAGTAGAAGTGGGTCTTCAGGCAGGACTTGAATGCAGGAGAAAAGCAGTTCAATACAGATGTTCACAAGGATGTTCTATGTGATGAGAGTGGCATAGAAGATAGGCAAAATCTCCCAAGGTTCCCATTATTTAGTGCCAAAATTTCACAAGAGCTGTACAACCTGATTTGGGCTTAGACCCAAAACCTATCCTTAACCTATCATGAATCTGAACCTCACTTCCTCATCCCAGTGCTAGTGCTACTATTTATTCTATAGCACAGCAGATCTGCGTAGCGTTTCATGGACAAAGTAAAATGACAGGCCCCAGCTTAGAGAAGCTTACAATCAATATTAGGGCCTTCTCCTATTGCAGTAAATGGAAGTTTTTCCATTGACTTCAAAAAGAGCAAGATCAAGGACTAATTTAAACTAAGGATACTGAGGATGGGCAAAAAAAATGTGTGTGGGGGAGAGAGGTGAGGGAGCAGGAAGAGGATGGAAAAAGGAAAGAAGTCACAGTAGAAGAGAGTTATAGTGAAAGTGTAACAAAGAAGTATGCCTTTGTGATGTACACAAATTGTTGGGAGGATATTTTAAATAATATGAGTATTTTTAACATAATATATATTATATTAAAGGTTTGAAAGGAGCAAAGACAGGCAGGAATCAGAGTGGGAGTTAGGGGTAAAAGGCTGATCACCTGTGAGTTGTAGGAGTAGAAATTATTACTGACACTTTAAGAGTAGATATACTGATAAGTCACACAGGGATAGGATGAAAAAAAGAGGGGACCCTGGATTCCTGAGGCACACTAGCAAAGTGGAAAAGGAGCAGGAACCGCCC
The DNA here is from genome assembly GCF_007399415.2 of Gopherus evgoodei. Lineage (NCBI taxonomy): Eukaryota > Metazoa > Chordata > Testudines > Testudinidae > Gopherus > Gopherus evgoodei. Next base: position 35,210,890 of record NC_044323.1, read on the forward strand.
CTGAGGGAGCAGAAGCTGTGTCTGGAGCAGCAGGAGGCAATGAGTTTAAGTCCAGAACTGCACAATCCCAGGAACCATTAGGAAAGGGATTGATAAGACAGAACATATCATACCACCACTATATAAATTTATGGTACACCCATACCTTGAATACTGTGTGTCGTTCTTGTCACCGCATCTCAAAAAAGATACATCAGAATTGAAAAAGGTAACAGAGAAGGGCAACAAAAATGATTAAGGATATGGAATAGCTTCCATACAAGGAGAGATTAAAAAGACAGATTGTTTAGCTTGGAAAAAGAGATGATTGAAGGTGGATATGATAGAGGTCTACAAAATCTTGAATGGTGTGGAGAAAGTAAATAAGGAAGCGTTATTTACCACTTCACATAACACAAGAACTAGGGGGTCAGCCAATTAAATTAATAGACAGTAGGTTTAAAACAAACATAAGGAAGTACTTCTTCACACAAAACACAGTCAACATGTTGAACTCATTGCCAGGGGCCACTGTGGTAGCCAAAAATATAACTGGGTTCAAAGAAGAATTAGATAATTCTAATGGAGGATAGGTCCGTCGATGGCTATTGGCCAAGATGGTCATGGATGCAAACGTATGCTTTGGGTGTCCCTAAACCTTTGACTGCTAGAAGCTGGGACTGGATGACGGGGGATGGATCACTTGATAAGTTGCCCTGATCATCCATGCTCAAGCATCTGGCATTGGCCACTGCTGGAAGAGAGGATACTGTGCTAGATGGACCATTGGTCTGACCCAGAATGGCCATTCTTATGTTCTAAAGAAAGAGAAGGATGAGAGTCTAGAAGTAATTAAAATACCATGTTATATTCTCAGATATACTAGGCATGTTGGAGATCAGAATTTACTTACCTATAGTAGAATTCCCTCTAAACCCCCATGCCTTCATACTCTGCAGTGCCAGGCACTCTTGTTTGCAGTTTCAGCTGAAGGTCTACAGACTGAATGGGCAACACGCCTAAACTATCTTATCTACTCTGCTGGAAAAGTAATCCCCTTGTGAAGCACAGCGGCACAAAAGTGTGGAAAGTTTGCACTGTTGCTGCCAGTGTGATAATGGCTCTGTGATAGTTAATCTCCTGTACTATTAATCTAATACCTTGTGGGACCACTAACATTAACTCTGAAAACATATGGGTTTGATCAAGTGGTCTTTTCCCCTTTTTTGTGTGCGCTACAATATTGACAATGTACTTCCAAACTGGGCAATAATTTATCATCAGGGTTTTAGAAGAATAACTGAAAGGGAAGAAACAACTTCAGAGACCGAGGAGCAAAAGACAAGTAGTAAGGAGATAAGGAAAAAGGAACCACAAAAATCTAAAAATAGAGGGTCCAGTAGGAAGTTCCTGTAGAGAGATTTGATCTGCTATTGTATTCAGATCCTGGCATTACAAGTTAAAGTCTAGAAGAAGTCATCATCTTTAATACATCATCTCCTTCCTACTGTTCCTTAAACCAAAGAAGCTGATTAAACATCCTGCCACACTCTGGTAACCCTAACAGTACATTTTTTCCATTTCACACTGTAAAAGGTCGGTTACATGTTAAATTGCTCTTCTCTTTGCAAATTGACACTAACTGTTATAAAACGCAGTAACAGTTGCACTTTTGGTCTTTTCAACAAACCACGAAAGCATTAAAATGTAGCATCAGACAACCAGTTACAAACACACGTTAGAAACAAATATTTGCCTCTCTTTAAAGAGCTTGACTTTTACATTAATTTAGTTAAGCTGCAGTTCTTCACATCTCTACACCTTTTCTTTCTTTACACCCACATGAGATGAATGGAGGTGAGATCCTATTATAAATATTTAACCTGTCTTGATCTCATAACTTGTTAAACAATATAAAGAACAGTTTATTTAGACAGGGATCTTAGTGATACAGTGCTACATTTCCTTCAAAATGTAATTTTAAATTTGTTTTTTGAAAAAAGTATAGGGCTTTTAAATGGAAAGACTGAAAACAATATAAATTTGAAAGCATTAAGAATTTAACTTCTATTAGCATTTATTTTCCTCCTAGAACCAATGTTGTTCCAAACACACTCATTTATGAGCACCTAAGTTACCAACTGGAAAGAAGCCATTTATAAACTGCTGCCAAGTTAAACCAGCAAAAATGTATAATTTTTTTTTATATTTTATGAGAGATAAAAGTGCCAACAACTAAATACTGCAGGATCTCTGCTGCAGTGGAGTTTGTGAGATCCCTGGCACTGCTTGGTGGGCTCTTTACCAACTTTTCTGCAATTTTCTATTAAGTAGTAGTTAGAGTTCATGGGGATGTTGGGGCTAGGTCATTTGTGGGTTCACATGACTCACCAGCTGGAAATAAATGGGAACCAGGCAACTCTGCAAACTCCCAGTGCAGGCAGTGTGGTCAAGTGGATAGAGCACTGGACCGGAGAGTCAATAGACCTAGGTTTTATTCCTAGTTACATGACCCTCATCAACTCACTGTCTCTCAGTTTCCCTGTTTGTAAAAAGGAGGTAATGATCCTTACACTCCATTTTGAGACGTACAGATGATCCGCACGGAATATCCTTATTACTTTTCATTGTCCATCACAACTCATACACTTCACATTCATTTTGTGTGTGTGTGTGTGTGTGTGTGTGTGTGTGTGTGTGTGTGTGTGTGTGTGTTGGACACAACCTGAAACCTTGCTTTTTCTAAAATGTTTTTAACCAATTGTGGAAACTTGGGCTGTAGATTAATCGCAATCTCAAAAAAATTAATCATGATTAATCACACTTTTAACTGCACTGTTAAAAAATAGAATACCAATTGAAATTTATCAAATTTTTTTGGATTTTTTTCTACATTTTCAAATATATTGATTTCAATTACAGAATACAATGTGTACAGTGCTCAATTTGTATTATTTTTATTACAAATATTTGCACTGCAAAATGATAAATAAATAGTATTTTTCAATTCCCCTCATACTAGTACTGTAGTGCAATCTCTTTGTTGTGAAATGTAGATTTTTTTTTGTTACCTAACTGCACTCAAAAAACAAAAACGTAAAACTTCACAGTCTACCAGTCCACTCAGTCCTACTACTTGTTCAGGCAATTGCTCAGGCAAACAAGTTTGTTTATGTTTATGGGAAATAATGCTGCCCTCTTCTTATTTACAATGTCACATGAAACTGAGAACAGGCATTTGCATGACACTTTTGTAGCCAGCATTACAAGGTATTAACGTGCAAGATATGCTAAACATTTGTATGCCCCTTCATGCTTTGGCCACAATTCCAGAGGACATGTAGCCATACTGATCATGCTCGTTAAAAAAAAAAGTTAATTACATTTGTGACTAAACTCCTTGGGGGAGAATTCTGTCTCCTGCTCTGTTTTACCTGCATTCTGTCATAGATTTCATGTTACAGCAATCTCAGATGATGACCCAGCACACGTTGTTCATTTTAAGAACACTTTCACTGCAGATTTGACAAAACGCAAAGAAGATACCAATGTGAGATTTCTAAAGATAGCTACAGCACTCGACCCAAGGTATAAGAAACTGAAGTGCCTTCCAAAATCTGAGAGAGAGGAGGTGTGAAGCATGTTTTCAGAAGTCTTAAAAGAGTAACACACTGCTGTGGAAACTACAGAACCCGAGCCACCAAAAAAGAAAAACAACCAGATGGCGGCATCTGACTCAGATGATGAAAGTGAACACGCATCAGTCCGCACAGCTTTGGATAGTTATCGAGCAGAATCCATCATTGGCACGGATGAATATTCCCTGGAAGGATGGTTGAAGCATGAAGGGACATAGGAATCTTTAACGCATCTGGCACATAAATATCTTGCAACTAGGGACCGAGTGGCTAGGCAGCAGTTCTGCAGAAAAGAACCTAGGGGTTACAGTGGACGAGAAGCTGGAGATGAGTCAACAGTGTGCCCTTGTTTCCAAGAAGGCTAACGGTATTTTGGGCCATATAAGTAGGGGCATTGCCAGCAGATCGAGGGATGTGATCATTCCCCTCTATTCAGCATTGGTGAGCCCTCATCTGCAGTATTGTGTCCAGTTTTGGGCCCCACACTACAAAAAGGATGTGGAAAAATTGGAAAGAGTCCAGCAGAGGGCAATAAAAAGGATTAGGGGGCTGGAGCACATGATTTATGAGGAGAGGCTGAAGGAACTGGGATTATTTAGTCTGCAGAAGAGAAGAATGGGGGTGGATTTGATAGCTGCTTTCAACTATCTGAAAGGGGGTTCCAAAGAGGATGGATCTAGACTGTTCTCAGTGGTAGCAGATGACAGAACAAAGAGTAATGGTCTCAAGTTGCAGTGGGGGAGGTTTAGGTTGGATATTAGGAAAAAAACTTTTTCACCAGGAGGGTGGTGAAGCTCTGGAATGGGTTACCTAGGGAGGTGGTGGAATCTCCTTCCTTAGAGGATTTTAGGGTCAGGCTTGACAAAGCCCTGGCTGGGATGATTTAGTTGGGGATTGGTCCTGCTTTGAGCAGGGGTTGGACAAGATGACCTCTTGAAGTCCCTTCCAACCCTGATATTCTATGATTCTATGATGCCAGCTACAACAGTGCCATGCAAACACCTGTGATCACTTCTAGGTGACATTGTAAACAAGAAGTGGACGGCACTTTCTCCTGGAAATGTAAACAAACTTGTTTGTTTGAGCGATTGGCTGAACAATAAATAAGACTGAGCAGACTTGTAGGCTCTACAGTTTTACATTGTTTTATTTTTGAATGCAGTTTTTTTTTGTACATAATTCTACATTTGTAAGTTCAACTTTCTTGATAAAGAGATTGCACTACATTATTTGTATTAGGTGAACTGAAAAATACTTCTTTTCATCCAAAATATTTAAATAAATGGTGTTCTATTATTCTTTAACAGTGCAATTAATCATGGTAAATTTTTTTATTCATGAGATTAATCACAATTAATTTTTGTAATCGCTTGAGAGCCCCAGTGGGAACATCTGTATTTTCAGACGATCATGCTGGGATGTAGTCAGAGTACATTTCAAGGAGGAAGATAAATAATAAATAGAAAAATCCAGCTCCATGTTCCCTCCTGCCTTAGCTGATAGAGAGCCCACTATCTGTCTGGCAACAATGCAGAGCACTTTGACATGAAACTGCTCCCAATGAAATTAGAGTTTTGTCATAATTTTCAATGGGAAGACGTTCAAGAAACAGACCTACTGCTTCAGGCCTCATGTCTGTCCCTCCCACATTCCACAGGCAGGAAGGGGTGGAGTTAAAGGAGCAGGAAGAAGTCAGCAGGCTCCTCTGTAGACTGACTGGTGGGGAAGCAGTCTGGCCATAGACTCTCCCACCTTTCCTAAGGATTTCTTTAGTGTAGAAGACTCCTCAGTTTGCGCAGGGTAGGTAATCCTTCTTGCAGACCCTGGGCATAAGGGGTATGTTGAGGTTTAGGCCAAGCAAAGGGCAGCATGACCAGAACGTAATTCCTGATGGTGGAATGGCCACTTAAGGATCAAAACAACCAGGCAAAACTTAAAGCAATTCCAAGGCTGCTCTAAGTTGCTCTGAGGGCTATAGCAGCTGGCATTCCAGTGGGCATTCATCCCATGTCAGCAGCACTGAACAGTGCTTGGCTGCAGCTGAGCACTGAGGTATTCTGTGTTCCTATAAGTTGAAAGGTGTTACATACATAGAAGCTATTATGCCTCTGTAGAGCATTTAGTGTTGCCAAATATAGCTTGTGGTGTTAATAACGGTCCACAGATATCTAGGCTCTGGATCTCAGTTTCACAAAACGCTGCTCCCTTCAGTCACAGAGGCAGCGTAAAGCCATCTTCACATAATAAAGCAATGTATCATGAATGCATATGAACAAAACATATCACAACTTTTTCAATTTGCATTCCCTGACTCTTGAATCTCATCATGCTACATTAACATTCTCTTAACATAGTTCTTAATATGGAATTTCCTAATTTAAAAAAATATTGGAAAAGGAAACAGTTCCATACAATTCCAATTCCACCACCACTAGAACATCATGCACTCTTATAATATCTTCTGAAATGTACATGAATGAGACCAGGGTTCCTTTTGAATTGTGCCTCATTCAGTTCTCCCTTACAAGATGAACGCATTCACTACACAACTAAGTGGAACCACTGCACCAGCTGGGATCTATTTCTACCACCGTTTCCCAAGACCTGAACACGAGAAGGATGGGAGAGGAGAATACCTACAATGGGACGCAAGGCAACCTCACATATCAGCCACGAGAAATCTGACACAACAAACTTCTGTAAGCAGCAGGGCCCCAGGAAACCAAAATCTGCAGCAGCAGTAGCCAGAACTGCTGACTAGCAGGACAGGAAGTTAGTGGCCCAACCAGACCTACACCTGATCCAGTACTCAGGGTAATTTTTTTTAATGAATTGTACCTCAAAAATGTTTGTAAGAATTTTCTTCAAAAGATTTACAGAAATATCCTCTCCTTTGCCTGCAGAGTGCATACAGTATTTTTCAGCCCAAAGGATTTTCCCAAGTTAAAATCATAGGGAATTACATTTGAAAATAGTTGCAACCTCAAACGTGATGAGGAGGCTACCACCTTGCTATATCACAATATATTTTTGTGTATGGAGAGATGGCTAGCAATTCTTTCTCCTTTCTTGGGGTATGGGTTGTAAAATGCTGTGGTTGGGTTTTTTTTTAAGTACTTAACTACTTTCCCCCCAAGCGTGAGGCTTCCTTCACTGAAAATTGTCAACTTCTGGACCATAATCCTGCAAGGATTCTGTAGCTTAGCTTGATGTTCTAGTGGGAGGGAGGGAGAGAAAGGTTTAACCACAAATTGCATTGGAGAACTCTGAAATGACAAATATGAGAAAATATATTTCTATATATTGTATCCGAAAATTAAGCAATCATTTTTCTGCTCTTCTGGGTTTGTGGCAATATTAATCTGTTTTGAGTTAGAGCAGTTCAATTTAAGTGTTTTTTGATGTTGCCCCCGGAGAAGACGCTACAAAAAGCTCTAGAGTTAATGTTTGAGCTTTTCTGCAAAATCTTCTGCAATAATGAAGTGTGCAGCAGTGATGGCAGGCAGCAAAAACCCTATACAACTATGGATTTACCTCTGCTTTCCTTTAGGTAGAGCTGGAGGGCTGGGACTCTTGGCCAGTATGTACAGTTCTCCCTGGCTTATGTCAGGAATGAATTTGAAAATGTGAACGTAAAGTAAACCTATCTGTATTTATTTCTCAGTGAGTTTGGTCTGTTGAACAGGGAGGATGGTAAGACAGAGACTGATGATTAGGACATCTATATTAACAATTTCCAACACATTTTTATTTATTATTACTCAGCTCATGTCATTATATGGATTTTATATTTTACTGTCAGTTTATATTCTGAAATGGCTTAGTTCTTTACTAGATGTTTTATTAATAAATAAAATGCAAAGGATCTGACACAACAGTCTTGACTCAGGACTGCAGACAGTGCATTTTTTACTGTTTACATTTAATCTGTCCCATCTTGTCTCCTGTCTGTGTTGATTTAGTGGTATTCAGGCCCAAAAGCAGGAGCACAACCCTCCCAAATTGGCAGTCAGTATTGAAGGGCTAGGTGGACTCTTTTTCATTAATGTTAGAAATCATCCAATCCGAATTCACATTGCCCATATCACCCCCATCCTGTCCAGTACACTGCCATCATACTTGGTCCACCCCTGGTCCTTGGAAGAGATGTGTTTGAAAAGCTCTGTTCACATGCCAAAATACATCAGTATGAAATATATCAACATGAAGTCACCTTTTATGGCCACACTTTTCTAACAAACTGGTCCAAGAGAAAATCCTAGACAGTGAGCTCAGGCTTACTGTATATGTCAGTGATAATGTCTTCCTATTGTTTCCCATTACTTTTTAACTGTAAATACAGAATACAGAAAAAGTTTCATCTCAGTTCAAACTAAATGTTTACTATTCACTAGCATTAGCACTAGCACTAGCAACCCACAGAAGACTTAAAACTAGAAATTGTCATACATTGTAATAATAATGATGAGTACAGAACACTACATTTGTATATCTTTTTCAACTAGAAGCAATCAAAAACATGTATAATATCCTATGCTTTTTTTTATTATTATTATTATTATTGATGATCACTCACCCCCTACAGAAGTGAAGTGACCTCTGGGTTGCAATGTGGCCGCTATTCTGTGCTAGATTCACTGTACATAGGTTTTTAGGAAGGGAAATTAATAATAACAACACAAGTTGTCATCTAGCACTTTTCATTAGTAGAGCTCAATGCACTTTACAAAGCAGGTCAGTATCATTATCCCCATGTTACAGAGGCAAAGAGAAGTCAAGTGACTTGCCAAAGGTCACCCAGCAGACCAGTGGCAGAGAAGCCATGTGAAACCACAAGGGGATTTATTCTCTCTCATACACACAGACACACACACCCAAAACATATGCAACCATGTAATTACCAAGACTGGAGCATTAAAGTACCATGGGAACTTTAATGAGGAGTGGTGAGGGACTCTGCTTTAGGTCTGACCCAAAAGGCAACTGTATTTAAAGCAATACTACTGAATGTACAACAGAGTTTAGCTAAAAATTACCAGTCCAATATATGGAAGCAAAAAATTCTATTAGGCGGCCCTAGTTGGAGCCTGTGACCCTGGCTCATCCTGGAGTTCAAGCCCTGATAATTAATGTGCTTGAAGCTCATCCTAGTGGATAATAGAAAATTCTGCTCCATTTCCTCTGGGACTTCATGCTCATTAGTCACAGCATACCAATTAAAAGCTTTGTTAGAAAACCAGAGCAATGTGACATAGCACATGTACAGACCAGGAAGCTTCTTTCACATATAACATGGATGAATGGCTTTGTATGGAATGCCAAGCATCACATTAGTAGGTCGTGTGCATCAGCATGCAAGATCAACAAAAGAAGCACAAGAATTTTTAAGTCAGCACTCTTAGTAAGCAACTGTTTTTAATTCTGACTGATAAGAATTCAAATATTTTCCACAGCCAACATCTTCCTTCTCGACAAAGCAATGTTAAAGAAAACATTATTTTAAAATGCATTCTTAGGCACATTGTCACTCGTGATAATCTTAAAAAAAGATATTAAATATGACCTCTGGCTATGACCAGTTTCTTTTCTTAGCCATCAGAGGTGAAGTTGGGGTTAATGCCCTGGCAAACTACGTATGAATTAGAACAACAACTATTTTCAAAGGGATTATTGCCATTATAAACCACTGTCAAGTGTTTGTAACAGCAATTCTTAATTAAGAAAATAACGGAACTAAGCGTCTGTGCTCAGATCATGCAGCTAACAACGGACTCTGCTTCAATCAAAACAGAATGGAATACAACACACAGGCAGATTTATTTTTGTAATGATTTGTGTTTGAGATCTAAACTAAAATATTTAATGTAAGACTTTAAAAATAACCATTGGCAACATCTGCCAAAAAATGTACATTACATTTTTATGAACCCCTGGATTTTATTTCAGCATTTCCCTATAGCAAATCTGTTGCTTCCAGAGAGGTCTCAGGGTTAACATCTCATATTGGCAGTGTGCTTTAAACCTTAGTAGAGGCAACAAACTCCAACTTTCAACTTATATTTTCATTTCTACAATTCAGAGGCAGGATAATGGTGCTGTTTTGCATATTTTTATACTACAGACAGAATATTTTGCAAAATATTCCATGTGTGACAGATATCACCACAAATTATGTTATTGCATCTTGAGAGATGCATCACAAAAATATGCACAGAATAGAAGCTGATTTTGTAGCATGAGAGGGCCTTTGAACCTCTGGAGAGGGTGCAGGCACAAAGGCTGTGCAGGGGACTCTTAGAGCTGGCTAATGTCTAAGGAGGATGTGAGGGCTAGCTGGGGCAGGGCTTCTGGAGCCACAAAACTTCCACACACAAGCTCTGGAGTGCAGAGCTGGTGCAACCATTTAACCAATGGTTAACCATTTAACCAATGATCAAAGCTTAAACTAGCAGCAAATTCAATCAGAACAGGGACTCTGTAGGTTCAGGTAATAACCATTGTGTTTTCAACAGCAGGCCACAAAGAGCCTTGGCTGTTAGTTTGATTGAGTCGGAGGATATGCCTAACTCTTTTCTTAAAAGCCTCGTTTATAAATGTACCTTAACTTAGCATTTTTTTTGTGTGTACCCTCTAATAACTGTGGCTGTAAATGAGGGTCCTTGGACTATACAATTTGTGGTGCATACAATAATCATTGATAGGTGTGAAGCAGAGAGGTCCTGTTTAAAATATTGGGCCTGAAATGTTCCCCTGAAAGTAGGCAAAAAGTTATCACAATTTAATGTGAAGGGCAGTGTCTTCCACACCACACCACACCCTTCAATGTGCAACGCCAATATCTAAGGAGGTATTTAAATTACTCAGTTCAGTCTTTACTCTGGAGCCTACATAATACCACACATCACCACAGTATCACAATGATGTTGCTTTGCAAAACACTGCTTGGACAAGAACAGGGATTTAATGACAATTTTGAATTTGACACTCCACTACTTCAATCCCCAAGTTTCAGAAGAACTATGCAAGGCCCACCACTAAACAAATGAAAATACAAAGGCAAGCTGCTAAACAGGCAAAGTGAGTGGCTGAAAGGGTAAACTTAACCCCTGCTACCAATACCACCCCCAACCTCTAAAAAAAGTCTTGTTTTCTCATATTTTCTTCAGACCCAGACCTAATGAAGACTTTATGCCAGGAGAGGTCTGGTTTTGTGACAGTAAAAGAACAAAACTGCCTTTGCAAGAGCCAAAAAAATGACGACAAAATACCTCATTTTTCACTTTCTGTGAATCCAAAGAACAGTGTGAAGGGGCACACCATCACACTGATCAGGAGGAGGCTAACAAGCTCTTCTGGACCTGCGCTACCTTAATGAGATGCATCTGCAAGGCCTGTTCAGCCTGGAGTAGGAGGAGCTTAAAAAGGGAAACTTACCACAAGAAAGGATGGTGAAGGAGAAGGCTGCTCCACCCAGAGACTGAGGGTAATAAAGGCAGTTCTGCCAGAAGGAGACAGCTGTGATATACACCACTGCTGGAGCCATCCTGGCTGACAGCAAAACAATATGCCCCAGGAAGAGGCAGGGCCGCCCGGGGGGGGGGGGGGCAAGAGGGGCAATTTGCCCCAGGCCCCGGGTTCCGCAGGGGTCCCCACGAGAGTTTTTTGGGGCCCCTGGAGCGGGGTCCTTCAGTCGCTCGGGGGCCCCAGAAAACTCTTGCGGGGCCAGGCCCCAGGGCTTCTTCCGCTCCCGGTCTTCACTGGCGGGGGAGTCCTTCTGCTCTGGAGCAGAAGGACCCCCCGCCATCGCATTACCGCCGAAGCAGGACCTGCCGCCGAAGCGCAACCCGGTCTTCGGCGGTAATTCGGTGGCGGGGGGCCCTTTCGTTCAGGGACCCGCTGCCGAAGTGCCCCGAAGACCCGCGGCGGGTGCTCTCCGCCACCGAATTACCGCCGAAGAGCGGGCTGCACTTCAGCGGCGGGTCCCACTTCAGCGGTAATTCGCCAGCGGGGGGGCCCCGCCGCGGGTCTTCGGGGCACTTCGGCGGCGGGTCCCAGAACGCAAGGGCCCCCCACCACTGAACAGGGCCGGCTCTAGACATTTCGCCGCGTGGGGGGCCCCCTGCCGCTTGCCGGTCCCACGGGTCCAGTGGACCTCCCGCAGGCATGGCTGCAGAGGGTCCACTGGTCCCGCGGCTCCGGTGGACCTCTCGCAGGCATGCCTGCGGATGCTCCACCAGAGCCGCGGGACCAGCGGACCCTCCACAGGCACGCCTGCGGGAGGTCCACCGGAGCTGCCTGCCGCCGATGGCCCCAGGCCCCCGGAATCCTCTGGGTGGCCCTGGGAAGAGGAGTAGGAGGTAAAGCCCACAAAGGGAATAAACTTTGAGAGACTAAGGCCTGGTCTACACTACAGAATTAGCTGCCATAGGTCAACCTATCTTGGTAAGTGTCTATACTATAATGTTGCTCCTGCCGATGTAAGTCGTCCACTACACTGATCTAATAACTTCACCTCCATGAAAGGTGTAGCACTTGGTTAATTATAGTGCCCATGTAGGTACTGCATGGCTTATATTGCCTGTTGCTTCCTTTGACAACCCAAGTTCCAGAGCTGGTCAATGTTGCTTGGGCTGTCAGTCCCGGGGCGCAGGACTTGGACTAACAGTGCCCCACAATACGCTGCTTAAGTTAGTGCAAGCGCTCCTGGTGAGGACACACACCACCGACAGAAGGAGTGTAGTGTGGACACGAAGAGCCAATTTAATTATTGTGATGGCTGTAGGTCGACCTAACTTAACTCCACTTAATTTTGTAGAGTAAGCCTATAAAGCCCTAAGCCTGTAAAGCCAAATAAACAGGACTGTCTGAGAGACTGGTCCTTGTTCTAGCTAGAGCCACATCTCTTGCAAGGAGAAAGGAGAAAGAAGAATCAGCCCTCTGCCTGGGTGCAGTTGCCTCAGAGAGCTCCGCAAGTGTTACCACATGGTTAGAAGAGAGCATAAATGATGAACAGTAGGACCTGGGGGGTGGGTCTAGGGAGACTCCTTCCCTCCCCAACAGGATCTGGGTTTTCTGGGGTTTGGGGTTTGTTTGTTGTCAGTTTTGCAGCTCTCTAACTATAAAACTATGTCCTGGTGTGAAACTGGAATTTACTGCAAAGTGCTACAGTAGTGGCTAATGCAAGTGCTCATAAATTACAAGTCAGGGCCCCCCAAAATATGAGAATAAAAATTAAAAATTGTATTTGCTTTTTGGTTTCTGAACCAGGGTACGGTCAGGTCACATTTTCAAGCTCTTCTGTGCAACCATGAGAGGCCAGCAACTTACTTTTATTTTTAAATGAAAGCTGTGATTCTCATGTATTCACATGACTCTAGGAATGGGGGCTTTAAGAAAACCAACACATTTTGCAAGACTCGTGCTAAAAATCACAAGGGACTCAGTAGCAGAAGGTTCTGTTTATACTGATGTTTGTGAAAGAGAAAGCAATAAAAATGTGAATTTTCTTTGATTGACTGTAAAAGCCATAACACCTTGATTAGTATTTTAGTTTACTTTCCAATCACCAAGATAGACCAAAAACAGTTTTTGGGCCAGCCTGATGGCAGCTAGCAGCATCTTAACTGGTTTTTAAGAGGTTCCAGTAAGCCAGTTGCTGGTCAGTAATCAGCAGAGCAAGCCACAAACAGATACTGAAAAGTAAATGCATCAAAACTTTAAGAACACTAAGGACAATTTGGGTTGCACACAAGGAACTGAAAGCAGAATTTGATGCAGAATCTTGAGGGGACTGAGTTTTCACTAAATAACACATTAACAATTTTTTCATTTTTGGTGGAACTTAGTTTTTTCATTATTTTGTTTCCTAGTGAAACAGAAGGCATCTACCTATATTTTTAAAAGATAGGGCAAAACCAGACATTTAAAAAGTGTAATAAATACTAGTTTAAAAAAAGGCAGGCTAAAAAGTTGATTCATACTAATTACATACTGAAAATCAGCACTTACCCAAACACGTTTTTTAATAAAAAATACTTGTATGTATATGTATTTATAAATAGGTTGTGATGGTGAATTATAAACTCGATTTAGATTCACAACATACAAACTACATTGAAACTCACTAATTTACAAAACAGACTTTTGCTGCACTCTAAGATTAATTCCCCATTGCATTTATAGTAATGAAAACTTAAAGAAAATCTACTTACTTGCAATTTTGTTGTTAAAATAATCCAGAATTTCCAGTTAGTAAATAAATGTAAAGAGTTTGAGAATTTTTGTGTTTTGCTCTTCGGGTGTGTGGAATCTTTTCGGACTTCTTCACATTATGTTTCTCACCATGAAACAGTTTTATCACTAACATTGGATTTTTTTTAAAACAAATTTATCGTAAGGATGAATATTTAATCCAGCAGAATCACAGTGCCCTTTTGAACGGGTACCTTGTATTCCTGGTGACATTTATTGTCACCCAACTCGTGTTATGTTACGGCACCGTGTGGACATTTGGAGCAAAATGAAACAGGCCTCTGAAGTTGTGTGTGTTAAAGAAAAACATGTGGAGGATTTCCTGCTGTGGAAACCCCCCTGAGGCACAAATTCAAGGGGGTGTGGAATTCATTTGTTAAGGCTCTGTCTGCTTGTATCCACAGTACCGTGTCTAGCAATGAATGGATGAGTTAATTACTATTGCTCTTCAGATAACTTAATACCACCCCCATCCCTAAAAAATGCTCTTAACAAATATGGATAACTGGGGAGAAATAGAGAATAGCTTCCTCTGTCTTCTAATGTCTCTAAAGGCAAGTGGATTTTTTATTTTTTAAGATCCCATTTAAACTCATAAGAGCAAAAGAAATGTATATATGTGTTGCATGCAGATGCTGAGCACAGCCATGTGTTTCTTTCTTCCTCTCCCGAGACCTCCCTAAGGTTCCCCCTACCTCCCTGCCTCTGCCTCCTTATCTAAGATAAGCAGCCTCAGGTTACACACAAAGTACCTTGTAAAAGCATGGCCTGGAAAATTAAATCGTGAAAGGATTAATGTCTTTTTTCTCCTTCACAAATACTTTTTGCTTCCAGAGACTACATTTCAATTTATGAACCAAAGCGACTGGCCACTTTGGCACAGAGGAGCACCTAACTTCCATACAAAACAAAAGCTACACAATCATACTCCAGGGATACTTTATCTGCCAAAGTAACGGTAGTATGGTCTAGCTCATTGATATATATAAACATGCAGAAAAGTAAATAAAACAATTCTTCAAATAAAATAAGCTTCTAAAAAGTACTGTCACATTATTAGTGATTTTTAAACTGGGTTCTTTCACTATCTATTCTTTGTAATACTAGTTAGGCATTTGAAAAAAAAATCCCTACCACTTTCCTTGTCTCATTTTCAAATGGTAAACATTGTTGTCCTTTTGTGTTTTGAATAGAGCTGAAATATAGGCCTGCTCAACATATCAGAGACTAGAAGTGTTTGGTTTTTTCCCTCTGCCCTGTCCCATCTCCAAAAACCAACCACCACCAAAAAAAAATCATATGGAAATCAAATATTACTATGAGTCAGGAAGAAAAAAACCTTATATTTACATGAGGTCTTAAACTATGTTAAACTCAAACCTGGTGCATCTCATAAGTTCATGATGTGGGAAAATGGAACTAACTTCCACAGAGGGCTCAGCACTCCAATTCCAAAAGGGGCTATTTTGTCTCTCTTGTAGATTCCTAGGTTTCATTGCTATCATCTAATCAGCCTGTGTAGCACAGGCCATACAATTTCCCTAAAATAATTCCTAGAGCAGATTTTTTTTAGAAAAACATCCAATCTTGATTTAAAAAATTGTCAGTGATGGAGAATCTACCATGAACCTCAGTAAATTGTTCCAATGGTCAATTACCCTCACTGTTAAAAATTTATGTCTTATTTCCAGTCTGAAATTGTCTAGTTTCAACTTATAGCCACTGGATCAGGTTCTGGCTTTCTCTGCTAGAGTGAAGAGCCCATTATCAAATATTTGTTCCCCATGTAGATATGTTTAAATTCTAATCAAGTCACCCATATCCTTCTCTTTGTTAAGCTAAACAGATTGAGCTCTTTGAGTCTCTGTTTTCTAATCCTTTAATCATTCTCATGGCTCTTCTCTGAATCCTCCCCCCTTTATCAATATTCTTTATGAACTGTGGACACCAGAACTGGACACAAGATTCCAGCAGTGGTTACACCAGTGCCAAATACAGAAGTACTATAACTTCTCTATTCCTACTTGAGATTCCCCTGTTTATGCACCCCAAGGATCACATTAGCCCTTTTGGATACAGCAGTGCACTTGGAACTCATGTTCAGCTGACTATCAGTAAGGCTATGTTTTATTCACGGGTATTTTTAGTAAAACTCAGACAGGTCACGGGTGATAAACAAAAATTCATGACCCATGACCTATGACTTCTGCTATACACCCCTAACTAAAACATGGACTGGGGGACCGGAGGTGCTCGGGAGGGGGCAGGTTGGTGGGGGGGGTGGCCTGGGACCCCCGCTGGTGCTGGAAGGGGGGGAAGGGTTAGTGGAGTTGGCAGGCTTCCTTCCCAGCTCTGAGACGCATGTCCCTGTAGCTGCCCGAGCCACCCCTGAGCCAGGTGTACCGGCCGCTGAAAAAGTCACAGAAGTCATGGAATCTGTGACTTCCGTGATCTCTGTGACAAACTCGCAGCCTTACTTATAGTTGCTGAATTAGCTGTTCAAGAACTGTTATGCACCCCACCAACCATATATTCCTTGCTAATACATACAACTAAAGGAGGGTGGCCTACAGAAAACATACAGGATAGAAAATGTGTGAAAAAGGAAGAGAGAAGGAGAATCAGATACAATCTGGGAAAATGAGGAAAAAGGATAAAATGGCAAAGAAACAAAAAAAAATGCAGAAAGCTGAATGGAAAAGAGTAAAGAGGGAAAGAAGAGTTAGGCACAGAAAAGAATGAACATAGCAGAAGTAAAGGCAAATGTAAGAAAAACAAAAGGAAAAGATAATAAGGAGACTATTTTACAAAATTTGAACCTTTGAATCCCTCCACAGTTTCTGACCCATCTAAAGACAAATGAAACAATCTCAAACCTATATACATACATACTTCTGGCATGGCCATTTTCTGACATTGGCTATTGCTACCCCTTCTGCAGTGTGTTAATGCTAATCTGACCAGAGTTAGTGACCAAGGCAATTTGCTGTGGATTTCTGTCCATAGGAGTTCTGTACACTCCTTCCCAGGACTTCCAGTAGCATATTATAGACCAGATTCTGATCTCAGTTACACTGCTGTAAGCCTGGAATAACTTCTCTGAACCACAGTTGCACTGATGTAACCAAGTTCAGAGAGATGCCTACGTATGTAGAACAGGACAATTCACTTGCAAAAAAACTCTATTAGCATAAAAACAGAATAATCCAAGAAGAGGAGGTGCACAGTTGGCTGATAACCCATGCAATCAGTCATAAATATTATACTCTAGTGGCAATCATTCTGCAGTGAAAAAAGATTAAAATAGCTTTGCTAAAATGCCCTAGCCCTAAAACAAAACTATGCATAACAGTGACACTCTAAGGTTTCCTTGTAACACATTTATTCACTGAAATCACTCAAGGCTGTGTAAATTGCCATCATTTACCTAAAATGAACTGGATTAATTTTTTTTTAACCAAATAACGTTGTACTCCTGGGGAAAAAAGTATGTCTTTATCTTCTGCCACAGAGGCTTTCTACCCTATCAGCAGCAAAGGACAGCATTCTAAGAGGAAAAGCACACCACAATGCCATCAAAGTTAAAGCTGTTCTTTCACCCACAGTTCTGACTTCTACATTTCACAAATCAAAAAATAATTTGAGCTATTTTAGATATTGGTCTTCTCCAGATCAATGGGACTTAACTCCTTAAAGCTGAAAAAGAAAATCCAAAGAACTGCATAGCAAAAATGACATTACAAAATATAGCCTGGGGTTGCAGATATTTTGTATGGGCATTGAAGAAAAGACTGTATTACTGAGCTAGACCAAAAGTCATTTCCAACAGAGTCCCTTCATCCTCATTTGCTCCATACATTGTTGCCATGAAAGGGATTACATTATATAGCACTGCACTAAACCCATTTATTCCCTTATTTTTTTTAAATCATAGTATAATCAACTCAGCTCCTCATATCGTTCACAGAAAGATTAATAAAAGATGATATTCCTTTTCTCTGTTTTTTCCCTTTATGCTAATAATAAAGCAGTAAAGTTTATGCTCCCCGTAATGTAGAAGAAAATGTATTTTGCTTCAGATACCCAACATCAAAAGTAATTGCTGTTACAAACATATTGCAAGATATGGTCACATTTGGCACACATCAAGATTTTATATGAAAAATTTAGCATAATACCAGCTGAAATGTGGGGTTTTTTTTCCAGATATATACTGTCAAAATCACTTGTGACGAATAATAGCCATGTGATGAATGAAGCCATATGCAGCAGAAACTGTTCACAAATTTTTAAAGATTTTAATTTTGGTTCAGCAAAAAATATCTGCATATTAACATACTTCACATTGTGAGGAGACTTTCCAACTAAAATACAGAGCAGTACTCAAAATGCAATTATTTATATTTATTTTTCTTTGAGGGGTGAGAAACATACACAGCATTTATCTCCCCGTCCTTTTTGCTCCTCCCCTTCCTCCTCTCTCTGAACACATTCATTTCTCAATTTAAATGGATACTGTGATTCTAGTTATATAAATATTATTTGAGGCAATTTTGTTTCCTATTTTCTTACTTGATTTATAGCTAATTACACAACAGTAACTTAACTTTAACATTTTTCAAATTAAAATTGTCCTCTAATTTTAAGGCATTTTCTTTTGTACTAAATTTTCTGAAAATTAAAATATTTAATACATAGCTCCTGGAATCTGTTTGCATGCACCAGCAAGATGACATCTGCATCACACACATGCACTGATCTGGAAGCCTGTGCATGGCCTTTTATTCCCTAAAACAATATTTGATGCACCTAAATTGTTGATATCCAGAGATGGGAATATGACACAAGCATTTCTTTTTCAACATTACATTAGTGTTTACAAATTATTTTCATCTTTTAAAAAAATAACACATAGACCCAGCCAATAACTTTGGTCTTCCCTCTGCTCCTCTTTTATAATCACCATGACTTCAGGCTGATTTTTGCCATCTAATAAAACCCATTCAGGGCTCAAGCCTATCTTCAGACACTCTCTGGATTACACCACAGATAGTAGCTGTATGTTCCCAATGCTCTCTCCAATATCTCCCTCCCTAAAGGCATTAGCATCTCCTTGCCTGTTTCCTACAACTATTCCCCTTGAACAGCCGCAGACCGTCCCTCTCGCCTTCCGTTGCTGAATCCTGCAACTGAATCTGCACAATTCTGCCAACAATCAGCGCCTGCCATTACTCAACCCATGCTGCACCCACCACGGGCCTTGACAGAAAGCACTGTCCCTGGCTCAATGTCCAAACCAGTGGTTCTCAAACTATGGCCTGTGGAGCAATTATAGGCAGTCTGTGGAGTTGCTTCTGTCACAATAATGAAGAATCTGTCAGTCTTGAAGCAGTGATGCTTCCTGCTTTTTTTAGCCCAAAGCGAGACTCTTTTAGCATTTCTAAGGTGGTGGTGGTTTGTGTTTATCAACTAAACAAAATCCAACTGCCTTCTGCATCCAACATAGTTGCTACGCTTTAACAGAGGTTTCTTTGGTGTAAATTCAACTATCATAAATCTTGAGGCTGAAACCCACAATAGACAGGGAATAAATACAGGAAGACAGAAGAAAACTGCAGTGACCTGAACATATCAGAGTCATGGAGGTGTGAAGATTACAAGGGCAGATTTTTTTTCCCCTAATAAATGTAAATCTAGAGATGAAAACAAAAAGAATGTAACCAAATGGCCATGCATGTTCCATTCTTTGCTTCCTGTGGCCAACTGGAGTTGCTCAGGTTTTCAATATTGTATTTCTTGGAGGCTTTTTGTTGAAACTCACTGCATTAAAATTTCCCTCCTCACTTGCCCCCTTGGTGCAGTGCTGCCAGCTCTCAAGATTTTATCATGAGTCTCATGGTATCTAGTGCTTTCTTAAAGCCTTAGCTCCTGCAGCCATGAATTGCAAAATCTCATCTTTCTTTGAGTAAGTTTCTTTATCCCATGGCTACATTGAAAAACTTGAAAATATTAACCCAAAACCAGAAGGCAAATGAAAAGAAACAAACACATATTAATTTTGAAATCTCTTGATTTTTAAGATCATTTCATAATTTTATGGGGTCTGACTGATGATTTTGGAGTGCTCTTCACTGGCAATACTTCTTGGTATTCATTTGGTGCTGCTAAATTTTCCCATGGAACGTGTGTGTCACACAGTTTCTTCATTGTTTCATAATCATCCTTCTGGTTTGAATTTTAGTCTGACATCATGAGACTGTCATCTCTCTCAGCCCCCATGGTACAGGTGAGAAAATTAAATTGGCATGAATAGTTCTTATTAACAAGCCCTGATGCAATACAGAACTGCTCATAAATCAGTATGCCCAAAATGGAGAAGAGATTATCAGTAAAGTGATATATTTTGGGGGTGGATTATGGGAACCATTAATTCCATTGCCCTTTGAAAATAGCTTCTGTTCCTTTACAAATTCGTTGGGTGCAATCCTGGCCCCAGTGAAGTCAAGAGGAGTTTTGCTTCTTTGTTTCTTAATTTTGTTTTCTGCTGCTGCTTATTTCTCTCCACCCTGTCGGCCTATTTTTTCCATCCTTCCCTGAACTGGGGCCTCTGAGCCCAAGTCATATCTTTATCTGCTTGTGCTGTCCTCTCAATGCATCTCGGGCATTGCAATGTTCAGGGGCTTAGGATGAGGGTCATATACCCTTCTTTCACATTGCAGAGAAGTCTCACTTAGTCCATCTTCCTTCCAAAAGCCATTCCCTTTGTCCTCTGCTTTCTTTGAAGATGGGATCCCAACACTGCTCCTACCATGTCATGCTGTGAGTGCTGGCAGGCAGACACAGAGAGAGACGTGTGAGGTTCCAAACTAAAGATAACGCAGAAGTGACATGGCGAGTCAGCACCACTTCTGGATACATCATCTCATCTCCCAGCCACCCGGTAGGTCCTGGTTCTTTCCCCACACTGCTCAGCTCCCCAGTGGCTACAAAATACCTTAGAGCAAGTCCCAATCAGCCCTATACTCCATTAATTCCACATTAGCATCTTTCATAAGGGATGTGGCCACTGCTCTCCTCCCATCCCAACACAAGTCAATCCACCACAGCAGAAGTTGTCTCAGAGAGGCAAGTGAATTGATCTGATGCCCTTCTCCTACCCAAAAAGCAATGCTGCAAGGAAGTTTGTTTCCTCTTCACTACATCCCAGGAATACTATTCAGAAGAAGTGCTGGATCCCACTCTTTTATCCCAGGACAGTGGTGACAAATATACAGCCCACAGGCTGGACTCGGCCTTCCTGATATATTTTTTGTGGCCCACATAACATTCCTGTGGTGCAGATAATCAGCTTTCATTATAGGTGGTGTGGGTAGTGATGCATATAGTTAAGGTTTCCTGAGTCTTACCAGTATAAGATTCTGCTTTCAGGTTGCTTATAATGTTGTCACACTAACAACTTAGGCTGAAATTTTCTGAAGTGGGTATCTGCCTAAGGCTGTGTTTTTTTGGTTTTGGGGTTTTTTTACATGTTGGGTTTTTTTTTCCTCCCCTAGAAAAAGTACTTCAGGTGTTTCTCAGAACAAAGCTGTGGAAAAATATGCTATTTTATCTTTAACTTTTGTTTGAGAAGCTCTCATGCCTCCTTGCTTTAGAGATAGGATTTAAAATTTTGTAGAGACGTTGCCCTGTGTCAGGGATGCGTGTGTTTCGCTGTTCCTATGAAAATCCACCAAAATCTGGCCATGTTATGAACCTCTGAAAATGGCGGTTGGCACAGGCTTACTTGAGATGTTAGAATTTGGCAGCCAAATCCTCCAAAGATTCTGTCTGCATTCTTGAGTCTGAAGGCAGCCTGAAGTAGCTCAGAGAGGCATGAACTCCTTCATCTTCAGTTAATCTCATTGATGACAAATTAATGTCAACATTAACTATTGCACTGATGATGATTTTAGCGGATGGAATGAAAAATGGGAGAGATGTCCAGGAGGGTGGTACAGGAAGAACTGGTGCAGGGAAGGAAATGGAAGAACAGAGGGGATGGACAGATGGATGGACACCCAGAGGTACACAAGAAAGATGGAGAGAAATGTATAAAAGAGTGCAGGGAAGAAAGAGAAATGAAGTACAAGAATAGTGGTGGCCCTATGTGGGAGTGAGGGTGGAGCATATTTTTCCATTGAATGATTCTGAATGTGACAATAAAGTTCTTAATAATGAATACTAACTAAACAGTCACTATATTAGAGCCAGACTGTACCCTTGATCTTTGTGCAAACCTCTTATCATCAATGGAAACTCTGCTGGGGTGAAGCAGGGCACAGAGTCCTACATTTATGCCCACAGACCATAACTAAAAATGGAATTTGACCCTCTCCACTGAATGAGTTAATGCACCCCAGACCTAGGAGCAGACTTGGGGAACCCACAGCACTTTCCCAAGCAGGAGCGATTTACAGGGAGAAAGCTGTCTGGAGACTAGGAGAGCTGGCACAACTCTCCTATCTGGAGAGATTTCTAGGGGAATGGCAGTGTTCAGGGCTTGTACTACAGAGTGGTTCACAAAAGATTAATTTGGTCTCTCTCTCTCTTTCTCATGCAGCATGGACCAGTGGTCCCAGCACTATGTACTTCTGCATTAATGCTCAGGCATATAACCAGACAAGAACACGTTCCCATGAAGTGCATGGTTATTTTAACACCAGTGTAATCACATTCTTTTAACACTGTTTAGGTTGCAGAAAAACGGTATTGTTATTTCACTAGAACTGTGTTTAAAAAACAGAGATTATTTCTCCAGGGATACTCCATTGGAATTGCCTTCCTTTAAGAAATGGCACATCTGGCTAAAATAGATTGGCAGTGTTCCTTTAAAATAATGTAACACAGGAAGAGTTCAAAAGATTTTCCTTGGAGCCTACTGCACTGGGAAAAAAAGGAGAGAAATAACACATAGCCTTTTAAAGGTAATATTCACAATACCTTATTAAAAGGGAATCTTACATAATATACAGTTCCATGGTTAGATTCACCAAGCCTCAAGTTTTTAAACTAATGTTAGAGACAGTAAATATACCTTAAACCAGAGAGTGTTAAATAATTTTGACACCTTGAGCATGTTGATTCTTTGATGGTCAATGTTATTTACTATCATTAAGTAGATATCTCCTAGACAGACACATCCACTTAAGTGTTAGTGTTCTCACCATAGGTCCCCTTACAGCTCATCAGTTGCTTGGGTTCCCGCAGGCAGGGTTGAGGATGCAAACATAATTCATCACTGCCTGAGGGATGCTATCTAAGACAAGCCTTTCATTCTTTCACTCCTCAGCCAGAGGAATTGATGTGTGCAGTCCTCAGGAGTTAGCTGCTTCATCCAGAAGCACTCCCTGACTGCTAACCTAACAGCAGCATTATGATAGTATTAATTACACAAGACAATCAGGCACTCAGGCTTCCTAGTAAAGACAAATAAAGAGGTTCCCGGGCTCCATGAGGCAGATGAGGTTGAGGGGAAAGGGAGAAATGTAAAGGGAGGATGTTTGGAAAGTTATGTATATTGAGAGAAGCATTTTAGCAATTATTATTTTTTAAATTTTAATTGAACCACTAAGAAGTGCACATACCTCATAGATTTACAGCCAGAAGGGACAATTAGGTAGATTGATATAGTCAGGCCTTCTGTATATCACAGGCCGAATTTCACCCACTTACCTCTATATTGAGTCCAATAACTTGTGTTTGACTAAACCTCATCTGAGTAACATGGGACCACACCAGTGTAAAATATTCTTCCCTATCTTTCAGTTTCCTGTCCCAACTCTCCATCACACCAAAAATAAAATTTTGAGAGCTTTAGAGTAGGGGCTGTTACTATTTAATTGTACTATAAAGTGCCTGGCACACTTTTGGGTGCTGTAAAATCAATAATCATCATCCATAATAAACAACTTCCTGTGAGGGATTAAGCTTTAGCACCAAAAGGAAATAAGCCCTTAAAGTGGATATCAGTGTATCTGACAAGTAAGATTAGTTTTTTAAAGACTAGGAATGGGTGTAACAACTTAACAGTATCCCATTCTTAACAACATCCGTCATCTTTCAAACACATTCCCCATCACCATGTTCTCTAGATTCCTAACTCGAGACCACATAATAAAAAATGGTTTTGTTCTGTAGAAGGTGGTTGTGAGGGGGGATTGAGTTTTTTGTCTATTTAAAAAACACTGGACCCAATGAATTGAGAAGTCTGTGAAAGAGGAAAGCCCAGGGTTTACACATATTTCTTGCAATCTTGGTAGAAAATAAACATTTGTCTTTTCTCATTATTTAGAACAACAAAGCTAACATGTTTAGAAACATACTATGGATCTATTATGGAATGAGTTTGGCTTCAAATACACAGCACACACATGAAAACAAACACCTTTTATGGGAGGGGTGGGGGTGGAATCAAATCAGACATTTGAAAATTATTCTAGACAGATTCTGTGTGCGCTTTGGGTGCTGGGTACCCTAATTGCACAATACTACTGATCCAGCCCTAAATGTTAATGTTCTAACACATATTTCATGCATGATTTGCTGGGTGCAGCAACATTGCATTGACTCACCGCTAAAGTATTTTATTCCCCAATTACCCTGATTCACTAGCAAACGACTCAGGCAGTACATTTTTCCCCAATATATTGTACCCAGTTTAATTAATAATAAAAATGAAATAGTCCTGCACAAAAGCAGATTATTGCATATAGGACCATTTTTGGCTGTTGTTCCCTATGAGCATCAGAATGCATCTATAATTTGGCAAGATAATAATCCCATTCATATTAATACTCAACCCATCATCAAAAAGATTCAAAAG
Organism: Gopherus evgoodei; assembly: GCF_007399415.2. NCBI lineage: Eukaryota > Metazoa > Chordata > Testudines > Testudinidae > Gopherus > Gopherus evgoodei. Next base: position 35,235,619 of record NC_044323.1, read on the forward strand.
TCACTATTGATATTTTAAAAATATATTTGTATTGATCTTTTGCATGAATAATGTTGCAATATCCATTAAGAGAGAGATTACAGTATTTTCAACACTTCTTACACAATCAACTTTCTTTGCACATTTGGGATACTTCCATCCTAGCATTATCAAACCTATCTGTTTATATTTCCTCCATTAAAAAATAGTAATATTTTCCACATATATCACCTTTCATACCAGGATCCCAAAGCACTTTACATGGGTGTGTGTGTGTTAAAGATCATTGTCCTCATTCCAGTGTTGGGGAAAACTCAGGCACAGAAGATAAGCAACTTGCCTCAACTCACACAAATCAATGAGTCAGGCATCAAAACAGGTCTCCTAATGCCTAGTCCCTTTTCCTTTCCACACATATCATCCCTCAAAGATGATTCAAGAACCCTGCGTTTTCCTAAGGAACTCCTCTCTCTGTCTAGGCTGTACCCAAGAGATTATCTTGTGGATAAACTCCCCTCCCATTCACAATCACATAACATCTCAGTAGCAACTACAGCAGTTGTTTATATGAAATTAACAAAAAAAAAACCTTAAAATGAATCTAGCTACTTTTAATGTAATTTAGCTGTCAGAAATAAGGAGAGCAAGCACCAGCTCTCTGCACCTCACAGACCACAGTAAGAAATCTCTGTCCTGACCTAAGGGACCTTTCACCCCATAAATCAGCTTCTTCAAGGTGCAAGTGCATCTAATTCCATTTGTGCACTTTCAGATTGTACTGTTCCCTTATTGTAGTTAGACATAATACACCTCCTGGCAAAAGACAAGGTAGCCTGGCAAACTTTCTCTGGTATCACGCTAGACCAACACCAGAGAAGTTATTGAACAGTGGGGTGCACAGACTTTCTGTGCTGATTTAAAATGATTGTAGCTTTTCACTATTGACTTTCCATATGCAGGCTTGAGTTTAATAAGTTTAATAAGTTTTACATCACTGTATCAGAGTTAATTAATACTCTCTGGAGCAGCGCAGAACAACTCAGTTTGTCAGAGGCATGACATATAATTATACTTTACAGCAACTAAACAACTATTGACAAGACTGGGGGCCACATTAGAGCTAGATTAGATTAGAGCTATATAACTTCTAAAACTCCAACACCCTAAACCTCTGCAGGTTAAAGTGATTTTCTATACAAAAATAATTAAGTTAAGTAACATTAAGATTGCATGGTTAAGCACTCAATAATCAGTGCCAAAGTTAAGGTTGCCGGCATCACAGGCTGCCAATATTTTAATAAAGGACTCCTACAAAAATGTTCTCCCAAAAATGTTAGTATGAGGTCAAACCTGTGTACTGCATCTGGGATATCTGTACTTACAGACAGAGGGGGAAAGAATAAAGACTCTCACATGTATAAATTTCCACTCATGCTTTCAGTTAGAATTCATTATCTGATATTTGAGTGATGTACCTTTCCTCCAGCTCTCTTTAAATATCTACTGCTTGTTTGAAGATGCAAATGCAAAAATCTTTAACCAACTATTAAACTAGCTCACCTCTGTGAAGACGCAAATGCAAAAATCTTTAACCAACTATTAAACTAGCTCACCTCTGTGAATCTTTGTTAGTTAGCTCTGATGGAATAATGATTCATAACACATGCTAGAGAAGTGGTGTGAAATTTCCCACACTTTTCTTCTTAAAGTCTTCAGCTATGAGCTGGAGACAACTTTTCTTTCTTTCTCTAGGGGTGAAAGATGACTACTGTTTTTTCAGAGGTTATTTGACTGAAAAATATAATCTGTATTAAATTATGTAAAACTTACAGTAGTTATGAATACTGAACAGGAACTATTAAACTAAGAAGACGACTAATGAACAACAATTTCAAACCTTGGTGCCTAAAGTTAGGCTCCTAAATCTACATCAATGCATTTAAAATAAAAGTGAATAGTCCAGTCTAGAGCAGAGGGGATGGAGGGTGGGTATTGGAATCCAAATAGGGACCACATACATCAAAGAACCTCCAGTTAAAGGTAAGTAACCTCTTCTTCTTCTTCTAGTGATGGTCTCCATACGAATTCCAAATGTGGGTGAGTAGTGAGCAGTGATAGACATGGATGTGGGTGCGAGGATATGGTTAAAGGTGCTGTTTGCAGTACAGCTCAACCTACTGTTGTGTCCACTGCCATTACATAGGTGATGGTGTAATGGGAGGTGAGGGTGTGTATGGAACGCCACAGTGAAATACGACAGATGTCCTGCCAGTGGACATCAGTGAGGCAGACTGACATAACTGCTTGAGCCTGGATAGAGTGCTGCATGATGACATCAGGTGGCTTCACGCTGCTGAGTGTGACGCATTCTTGGATGCACCCAAAGACCATTTAGAAATGAAATGCGAGGAGAGGGCATAGTCCTTGCATCGTTCAGCAATCACTAGGAAGAGTCAGGTTGAGGTGTGGAAGTTGCGGATTTGTTGCAGACAGAATGCCAGCACAAGTCAGAAATCTGGGGAGTCAAGGAGTCTGTTTGCAGTGGAGATGTGGAGTTTGGGGCAGAAAACTGGAAGGTGGAACTTGGACACCACCTCAGGAAGACATTTAGGGTGTAGATGCAAGGATTTTTCTCTTTGTGAAATATGGTATACGGGGGCTCAGTCATCATAGCTACCAGTTCACTGACCCGTCTAGCTGAGGTAATGGCCACCAAGAAGATTACCTACGTGGAGAGATGTGAAAGAGAGGACATCACCATGGGTTCAAAGGGTGGTTTCAATAGAGCGGTGAGAACGAAATTAAGGTCTCATGAGATTTTTGGACTGGCAGGAAGATGTGGAGCAGGCCTTTACTAGATACTCTGGTAGGATGCGTGAACATGGAAGTGCCATCCATTGTCAGGGGGAGAGGAGGAGGAAGGCACTGAGTGCTGCCAGGTGGACCTGTATGGAGCTGAAGTCCAGGCCCGAAGTCTTGAGTTCAACAAGGTAGTCCAGGACGATAGGTATGGATATTGTCATGAGTGGGTATTGGTGGTGGACAGCCCAGGAAATAAAGCACTTTCATGTTGCTTGGTAGCAGGCTATGGTGCATGACCTTCTGCTTTGGGTAAGGATGTGTTGCACTGGAGTGGAGCAGGTCCTGTCTATGCTTAAGCTCCATCCAAAAACCAAGCTATGAGGTGAATAGAGACAGGATTGAGATGCCAGAGATAGCCCCGGTCTTGTATGAGGAGATCTGACTGTGTGTGGAGATAGAGAGGTATGCGGGAGTACTGGTTCAGGAAGTCCATGAATGTGGCCATAATGGGGCTATGAGCACCACCCTCACTTGATCTTGATGAATCTTGTGGAGGACTTGCGAGAGAAGGGGAAATGGGAAAAGCATGGTGGAGGGAGTCCATCCAGGGGATGAGAAGGGTGTCATGCTGGGGGTCTTATCCCACTGCCTCTCTGGAGCAATAAAGTTTGTGATTCTCACAGGCGGCAACAAGGTCCCAATATGGGGTGTCCCACTCATGGAAGAGGCACTGGAGTATGGTGTCTTGCAATTCCCATTTGTGGTTCATATAAAGCATCCTGCTGAGTGTATCTGCAAGGGAGCTTTGGGTGCCCAGGAGGTATGTGGCTTGCAGCATGACCTAGTGTTTGATGCACCAGTTCCATGTGTGGATGCACTCTGAATAAAGGGAGGGAGACCTGGCATCTCCCTTTTTGTTGATATAAACCACTGCTGCAATGTTGTCGAAGAGTAATTGGATGTGCTTGACTCGGATGAGGGAGAGGAGTGCCTGGCAGGCAAGACAGATCGCCCTCACCTCCAGGACGTATATGCACAACCTGGGCAATCGAGGCATCCATACACCATCTGCAGTGTGACAATCCAGGTGAGCTCCCCAACCTACGAGGAACGCCTCTGTTGTCATTGTGTTTCCTGGTGTGGGAGAAGGGAAGAGGACACTGATCGTGACCTTTAAAGGATCAGTCCACCAGATAAAGAATTTCAACACCTGCTGTGGATCGGGACTTTGTTGTCTGGCTGGTCTGTGTTTGATCAGTAGAAGGAGAGGAGCCAAAGTTACAGGTAATGTGTGTAGAGGCAAATGTGTGGTGTCACTGAGGTACACATAACCATGTTGCTAACAAGGGAGAGACAGTGGCAGACAGTGGTTCAGGGTTTGCGATGCAGGTCCACGATTAGGGTCGTGAGCGTGGCAAAGCAGTCTGTTGGAAGGAAGGCTCATGCAGCAACAGAATCCAGCCATGCCCCAAATGAAGGGAATGGTCTGGGTAGGTACAAGGACCAATTTCTCCTTGTTGATACAAATGCCAAGAGAGGTGAGGAGAGGGCGGAGCATGAGGTTGGTGGTGAGGCAATTTTGACGGGAACATGCAACAAGGAGCCAGACCTCACGATAAGGGAAGACAGTGTAGCCAAGATGGCGCATGTGTTTGGCAACAATGACAAAGACTTTGGTAAAGACTCATGGAGCCATTGCTATGCCAAAAGGCAGGACCCTGAACTGGTAGAGGCTGGTTCCAACTCAGAACTGGAGAAACTTTCAGTGGTTCAGGTGAATATCTATGTGGAAATAGGCACCTTTCATGTTGAGAGCTGCGAACCAGGCTGTGCAGGGAAGGGATGGGATAATCGATGAGAGCATCACCATATGGAATTTGGACTTCCAAATAAAGATGTTGAGCACTCTGAGGTCCAGAATGGGATGGTGCCCTCTGCCCTTCTTCAGGATGAGGGAGTAGGGGAAGTAGAACCCTCATTGCCTGTAGGGAGGTGGGACTGGTTGTATGGCACCCTGGAGGAGGAGAAAATTGACTTCCTTTCGGAGGATGCTCCAATGGGAGGGGCCTCCGGGCAACATGTGGGGTGGGGGCTGGTGGTGTGGAAATGGCAGGAATTCTATGGAGTAACCATGGCCAATGACCTCCAATTCCCAACCATCTGTGGTCATCTTGCCCCAGTTGCGGGTGAATAGGGGAAGGCGGTCCCCAAAGATGACCTGAGGTGCGATGGTTCTTGACATGATCATCAAAACTGGTGCTTGGCCAGCTTCGGGGAGGTGGGGGGCAGGGAAGAGATGGTCATAGCAGAGGCTGGGTAGTGTGGTCTCTGGGATTGCTAGCAAGATGGTGCCTCCAGCTGACTGATAATATAGCGGATAGAGGGCCTGCATGCAAGGATGGTACAGCTGCTGTTGCTGTCTGCATCTTGGAGCTGCAGTACAGATGCCCAAAGACCAGAACTTGGTGCGAGAGTGCTTAAGAGAATGCAAGGACTCCTCAGTCTGTGAACTGAACAGCTTTTGGGCATCAAAGGGCAGGTCCTTTATGCTAGTCTGGACCTCTTTTGGGAGTGCACAGGATTAAAGTTAAGAGTCTCTCTGCAACTCCACTCCAGCAGCAAGTAAGCAGGAGACCACATCAGCTGTGTCCACAGCAGCCTGAAGTCCCACCTTGGTGGCCCTCATTGTGCAGTCCCTGGAACTGCTACTGTCAGTCTGGTGGGAAGAAATCTTTAAACTCCATAAGTTTAGTATAATTCTTGAAATAATATTTTGCCAGGAGAGTCTGCTAATTGGCTATCCTGAACTGGAGGCCTACAGAGGAGCAGGTCTTGTGGCCACGCAGGTCCATCTTTTTAGCTATTTCATCCACATGAGTGGATTTTTGAGGGTGTCGTCAGGCTTGCTGCGGCATGGATCACGAGGGAGTTTGGGGGAGGGAGGCTAAAGAGAAATTCTGCATCCTTGGCAGGGGAAAAGTATTGTCTCTCAGCCTGTTTAGGAGTGGGGACATGGGAGGCTGAGGTGTGCCATACCATCTGAGCCAGCTGCAAGATAGTCTTGTCAATGGAGATGCATCTGATGAAGTGGGTATTCACCCATGAAAGCTCATGCTCCAAAACGTTCGTTAGTCTCCAAGGTGCCACAAGATTCTTTGCTGCTTTTACAGATCCAGACTAACACGGCTACCCCTCTGATACTTGATGGAAAGAGTAGTTCTTGAGGGTCCATGGCACTGGAAGATGTCCAGCAATTGGTGTTGGGAGTCCTGGACTTCCTCCAACAGGAGTGCAAGGTCCATCATCATGCGCTGTAGAAGCTCTTGGTACTCGCGGTGATCATCAGACAGGGAGAGGAAAGTTGGGATTATCGCTTCATCTGGGGAGGAAGAGGCCGCCATGGGAACCAGCAGTACTAGTGGTTCTGGTTCCACTTCTCCTTCCTCCTCCTCATACATTGATGGCACTGGAGAGCACACGGGGGACAGGTGATAGAAAAGCACGGATTGAGTGGGGCAGGTCCAGTAGGGGTCCTAAGGTGGCCAATGGTAAGGGTTGCCAGCCCCAAAGGGCCATGTCAGGGTCATAAACCGGTGGGGAGGAGGTCAGTGTCATGAGTCCTGACTGTGGTGGGGGGCTGGGAAGAAAAAGGGCTCCGATTTCAAGAAATGCTCAGACTCGGAATGGGAATGAGGAAGCCATCGGTACCATCAGGGGCTCCAGTAGAAGCACTAAGGGTTCATCCACTGGAGAAGAGAAGACAGAGGTGGCTGATGGTCCCAAAAGCAGGGGGAGACCAGGTTAGGGAGAAGTAACTCCTGGACAACAGCGGGTCTATGCAGCCGTCAGTGTGAGGGACCTCGCAGGACAATCTCAAGGTCCAGGCAGTGCAGACGGTACCAGCAATGCAGGTGGCAGGTGCACCGGTGCAGGCAATTGCCCTGGCAGGTCCCATCTGTGCTTCTCCTTAAGCTCAATCCACAGAAGCTTGGGAGCTGAGGCAGCCAGGTCTATGTATGATTTCTTCCCCAATCTGGCACAGCTTGGGAAGGCAATGCTGTATTTATAGGCAGTCCTGGATGGGGAGCTGCGGTTATGCCCCAGCCATGCTTCTTAGTCTCATGGCGAGGTTGTCCAACTTCTTTGGTACCGTTAGATCTGGCATCCAGGAAGTGGACAAGGGCACTCACTGCCAGTGATGGCCGCTACATTCGTGGTGCCAGACGCTGCAATGCCATTCTGCCAGTCGTGGATCTGACTGCGTGCATGCGCATGACTTGCTCCATTAAGAACTTCCAGAAGTGAAGCTCTCTAGCTTTATGCATTTGAGGCAGGAGTGATCAGCAGGTAGTACAGTGGACAACAATGTGGGCCTCACCAAGGCAGTCCAAGCAACATTGGTGCTCATCACTCACAGAGAAGGAGTGCGGGCATGAGGCACAGTTCTTAAAACTGGCTTGCTGGTGCGCAATCCCCAGGTGGAGGAAACCTCCCCAAACGGGGGGAAGAACGCCAGTAACCAAGCTAACCGAAGAAACTACTAACACAACCAATCAGAAAACAAAAACCAACTAACTTCAGCTGTATACACGGAAGAATGGACAAAGCCAGGCTAAGAGTGAGAAGGAACAGGGAGTTCCGACTCTGGCCATGTAGCTTTAAGAGGAAACTGAAGAGGCATTGACCTGCATGGCCTATTATAACCTCAGACAGGAGCATGAGGTGACACACAATGCATGCAGGTCAACAGACACAGCTATGAAACCTTCAGCTCTGGCACACGATGTGCAAGCACACTCATGTTTGGAATCAATATAGAGACCATCACTCGAAGAACCACCAAATTTTCTAGTGAACACAAGACATAACAGAGTGTGGTTTCTGTGGAAAAGCAGTGGTATATTTAGTTAAACTCTTCTGTCTGAGTTGACTGCTTCTAATCACTTCAGATCAGGTATCATAACAACATGACTGTATTGAGACAATGTTGCACTCATAAAAGTGCATTTGGAAATGCCATAATTTTTGATAATCATAGAATATCAGGGCTAGAAGGGACCTCAGGAGGGCATCTAGTCCAATCCCCTGCTCAAAGCAGGACCAATTCCCAGACAGATTTTTGCCCCAGATCCCTAATTTTCCCCCTCAAGGATGGAGCTCACAACCCTGAGTTTAGCAGGCCAATGCTCAAATCACTGAGCTATCCCTCCCCCTCATTCTCAAAATACAGATTTAGTACATGTCTACACTTACAAGCTTACAGCTGTGCAGCTGTAAGAGCGCTGGTGTAGCCACCTTATGCCAATGGGACAGAGCTCTCTCATCAACATAATAAAAAACCTGCTCAATGAGCAGCGTTAGGTAGAGAAAGCATCTCCTGCTGACATAGTGCTGTGCACACGAGTGCTTATGCTAGCAAAATTTATTTCGCTATGGGGCATGTTTTTTTCACATCCCTTAGCGACAAATGTTTTGCCAACGTAAGTGCTAGTGTAGACATGGCCTATGTCAGTCTGCCTTTAGAGTATTGTTTGCAGTTGCACTGACTTCACATGCAATGGAATGTGTCAAATAGTGGATTTGTTTTTAAAAAACAGAAGATAAGGAAAAAATTCATTAGAAAAAAATTTCTGTTCAAGCAGTATAAAAAACAAGGTGCTTTTTAACCTAAGTCTGAACTATGCCTGGTGAACATCTACTCGTGATTTTTTTCTTAACAATTTGACAAGCATCCAAGGAGGAAATATTAAGCTTTCTGGATTTCTCTTTCAGTCAGCAAATTTGAGATTAATTATAAAAAATATAATATGTAATGACAGAGCTTTAATATCAAGCAGCTTAGTTTTAGAACAGCCCTTACTAGCGTCCTATGGCTGACTTCTTCATTTCATTGCCATAGGGAATTAGCATGAAACAAATTTCAGACATATTCTTGAAAGAGAGAAAGAAATCAATACACAGAAAGTTAATGGAAAGTCTGATCACAGACTTCTTAGTCCTCTGGTTTTCACATTCCCAGAGTCAGTCAGAGTAGGGACTTAAAACTGGGGTATATTGGTCAGAATGAGTGTAAGAGACTAAGGTACTTAAAGTAATTTTGCATTCAGTGGTTGTGCAAAACCAGGTTAAATTTACACCTTTATAGTTTTCCAGAGGAAAAGCCTAAATTCAGCCCTGGTGAAGCAGGTGCATCTCTAAATACAGGCAATGGGGCTGGATTTGGCCTAAGAGTGCTGGAAATAGAGTAATTTAAGCTAAAGCAGAGGGCTTGCTTTATCATACACACTTCTGTTAGTGGTTGGGCCTTCTAAACCCACTTTGCTTGTAAATTATGCTCATTTTCCACGCTCACTTAATGGTAAAAATCAGTAATTGTACTATTTTTCTACTTACATCCTTCTCCTGACTTACTTACACCAACAGGAAACTTACACCACAGTTTACATCATTGCTGAATTTATCCCAGAGACTTCCAGGGGAGTTGCATCTGCTTACTGCAGGCTGCATGTGACTACATTTAGTATATGTTCTGTAATTTAGGTTAAATTGTTGCAGACTCCACTACCTCCACTGCTGCTACTGCTACCTTTCAGCTCAGTGTTACTGAGTTACTGTCTATCGAAACAACAATTTAACAGCACAGATAACTAGCTGTAAACTGAGTGCTAACAACAAACAACCGGATGTCATTTATCCCAGTGACCGAGGTTATAAAAGATCAAAAGGGAGTTGTTGTGTAAGTAATAAAAAGTAAAGACCTAGCAACACATGATATGAGTGGTGGCAGCAGAAGTGCTACCAACTCTTGTGATTTTATCACAAGTCTCATGATATTTGGTGGTTCTCATAAAGCTCCAGCTCCAGGAGTCATGTGAACACACAAGAATCTCCACTTCCATTTAAAAAAATTTCTAACCTACATGGCTATGGAGAAACACTTGAAAAAAAAGACCCAAGTGTATCCCAAAGATTAAAAAAAACAGAAGGCAAATATTAAGAACATAAAATATTTTATTTTTCAAATCTCATGATTTTTAAGTCAATCTCATGATTTTTTGGGGTGCTGATACACATATTTTTGAATACTTGAGGTTAGCAATACTTCAGAAACTCCTATGGCAAACTTTGCCTACAGCTATACCACAGCAGCTGCTGTGCTGACCCAGCTTGTGAGATTTAACAAGTATGGTCAGTACTTAGCTGTGAAACTACCAAGAAAAAAAATCCCAGCTGGCACTCTTTCTTGTAAGTCAGGACTGAATCAATGCTCCAGCATGGTATTAAGTTTGTGGGTTGTGTGTGTGTATGTGAGAGAGGATCACTGTGCTGATGGGGGTACATCTTTCAGATGCAGTGCAAAACTGGGCTCCTTAAAATATGCCCACCATGCTATTTAGAAGAATATGGTGCTAGCCATGGAGATCTGGACAAATTTTAATTTCAGTAACTAAATTCCAGGTACAGTACTCCCTACAATTTCACCTGGAAAGGGATTTTTTCTTCATTTCCTAAACAGTTGTGTTGTATTGCTATGCACTGTTAAAGGACAGCCATGTTCAATACCCACTTAATATTTCTCCCTGCATCTCTGCTTCTCCTTATTTCTAAGGTTCCTGCGTCTAAGGTACAAAAACCTGGGACATCTGGAATCCTGAACACACAAAACTGGACAGCTAGCAGTGTAGGCTGAGCACTTGTAAAGATTTCCCAGAACAGCTACCTCAAAAGGTGGATTATCCTGGGAAACCCTGGACAAGTGGCAACTGTGTCACGTCCCCTTCCTGTCTCTTAAAAGTAGCTGATCTCAGAGGCCAGTTTGCTTCTCCTTTACCCTTCCCATGAAAACATCAGCTGGTGCAATTGCTCCCCTATTGGAAAAGAGCACCACAATCCACAAAAAAACCTGCTGGACCTGGAGATGCTCACCCTCCTTCCCCCCCTCCCCCAAAAAGTGATTATTACTAATTTTTTCTATTTCCCAAATTCCTCCTTAGCTGGCCTGGTTTCTTACCATCTCTTTTCCCTCCCCATCCAATCCCACTTATTAGTATCATTTGCTATCAAGAAGCCTTAGAATAACAGGCAACAATGTCTACTCACGTTTGTTACTGTTATATGCACTGTTAATATTTACCATAATAGCACAGATTTAGATGCACCACACTGCTCAGATATTCAGTTCTTTCCACACACAGTAGTTTGAGAAAAGGCTTCCTTTTGTATGATGATTTGAGATTTATATTTTCAAGTCCATGCAGTAGTGCTGCAAATGCTCTTGAGAATTAGGATTTAAAAAATTAATTGACGGGATTAGAATCAAAGAATTATAAAGAGAGAGAATGAAAAAAATCCCAAAAGAGCAGACTTTTATATATAGAAAGGGGCCATTAGCAATTCTACCAGATAAGTGAACATACAAAGAAACATGTTAAATAAAAGTGGAAAAGGTGTTGTGAGTTGTCATTTGTTTATTTGTTTGTTTTTATTATACTGGCATGCTGTCCTTTCTTTCTTCATCAAATAAGGAGCATATTTCCTAATGAACAGGCAAGGTTGCCTAAGTAGTGGGGGGTTAAAGAAAACCTGTCCACAGCTTGTTTGAGAGGTTCACAGCTTTTCAACACTACACAAGTAAAGTTATCCAAAATGAATTTAACAAGTGATACTTAAAAATCCATTCCCAAAGCAGGGTCCACTTCAACATCCAGTTAAATTTTACAGAGCACTTAACATTGAGCAAACCTGAAACTAGTATAGGGGAGGGAGAGGATTCAAACCTCCAGATCCAAACTGGTTTTTGTACCAGGATAGAACCAAAATTAGGAAGGGCTTAGATTCAGGTTCAAGTCTGGAGGAGGCTGAACTCTCACAAAAAAAAATCCGAGCTGATGAGATTTCTGCCAGTTTGAACTCAGATTCAGTGTCTCAAACCCAAACTTTATTTTAAAATTAATCCGCATTAAGGTGGTATTTGACTGATTTTTACTACATACCCTAATACTAAAATACAGTGGACTGAATTCAGCCCTGGCTAAAGGGGATGCACCTACAAAATATACAAAATTACTATAAAATTATACATAAAAACATTGAAAACTCTATACAGAAATTATACACACGTTGCATGTGTGGAAGTGATATTCTTATGCTAAACTGCAGGACCATGTGGTAAATTTATCATGCACCATTTAATACCTCACCTGCATTCTGCCCACCTATCCATCTGCCCATAATTATTCTAACATTTCAAACCTAGGACCAGTTTCAAACAGCCACATTTTGAAAATAACCAACCTACCAGAAGAATGTTACTTTCTTCTCCCTTCAAATGTGGCATTTCCACATTGTACCCCTCCAAAATTACCCCAGCCTGATCAAGTCCTGAGGTAGCAACTGCTTTTCTATATTTAAAAGGATTATGGCTTGTAAATCCAGCCCCATGGGACCTTATAGAACCAGAAATGAGTGCTTTATATCATTAGGAAGGGAGACTGCTAGTTTCTCAGTGGTTTGCATGGCACTCTCCTTGTAGTTCTAGGAGATCCCAAGAGAAAAGATTATGAAGTGGATATATTTTTATGGTTAAAGTAAGAGTGGATGCTTTTGTCTCCCCCCTGAGTCCTACACAGCCGGACCTCTGGTAAGGACAACAACTAAGGACAATTTTTAACTTCAGTGCCTAAAGTTAGGCACCTAAACCTGTAACCTAATTTCTTCTCAGAAGTGCTGAGTTCCAATTTAAGAAATGTATGTATAATCTCAAATGAGGAGAAATATACTCTCCTTTCCCTACTGCTCCGCTTACTCCACATTTAAACTCATGCATCAATAGATATACAAATAAATTTATACTGTAGATAAAAGAAAGCATTCTGCTTCAACAGCTGCTTAACAATAAATGTCTCAACTATGCGATTGTAAGTTTCCTAAGTAATTTTAATAAGACTCTTCTCCAGTTCAACAGTCAGAAACACTTTTATCTAATGGTCTTTATATTTAGATAATCAAATATCATATAGACCATTTGATCCTCTTCCAATTTTAATCCTTCTCAAATAAAATTACTGGTGTGGGTGTGCAAAATATGCAAATATGTCTTGAGCAAGAAACCTTGAACACTTAAACTGCAACAGTCATTGTGTTCTGTGTTTATGCTGCACCTAGCACAATGGGGTCCTGGTCCAAGCCTGAGGCTGGCAGGTGCTACAATAATATAAATAATAATCCTGTTTGTTTATAGGGTACAACTCCTAGTCTCCTCATTGGTTCTTAAAATACTACCACATCCTATATCATAATGTCTCATAATAGCTGACTTTTTAAAGATCTCTGTACAAACTTCTCAGGATAGAAGTTTACAAATAAAATAATACATAATGGCAATAAAATGAGAGGAAAGCTAACATTAAGTTTGGGAACTCCTGAATGTGTGTGTAGACAAATGCTTATTAGAGGATTATCTGCATACAGGAGCTTGATTAATACAGCAAAACCCCACTATAACGCGATGTTTGGGGTCCAAAATATTCCATCGCGATAAATGCGGGGTAGCGGTATAGTAGGGTTTCAAGCCGGACAGTTTAAGTCAGTAGTCCCCAAGGGGGTGCATTGATGTGCGCCGCCTAGTGCCCAGCAGGGGAGAGGAGCCATGGCCCCCCGCCCACCGGGGACAGAGAACTCCAAGGCCATGGGTGCTGGTGCTCTCTGTCCCTGGCAGGCGTGGGGCTGTGGCTCCTCTTAAAGCCGGAGAGAAGCCGTGGCCCCGCACCTGCCGGGGACAGTGAGCACCAGTGCCCGCAGCCCCGGAGAAGCCAGAGAGACGCTGTGGCCCCACACCTGCCAGGAACAGAGAGCACTGGCACCCACAGCCTCAGAGTTCTCTGTCCCCAGCAGGCACGGGGCTGCAGCTTCTCTCCCCTGCTGGGCACTAGGTGGGGGAACATCAATGTCCCGGTGGGCACCATGGTGTTGGAGACCACTGGTATTAGGCCTTAAAGGGGAGCCAACTTATGATTGAGTTATATGCGATTTTGCATTATGGCGGGGCACATTATTGCGAGATTTGACTGTATTAAACAGTGTCAGAGAAACAAAAATACTTTAGGCTAAACATAAAAATTGTTGCTCCCTTATTCCTTTTGTAATGAACTTCCTCTGAAGGCTATCCTATAACCCTACATGTGTTCTGTATTTGTAGGTATATCTCTGTCATGAAATAGAAATTCTTGACAGATGTAGAACTTGGCCTTAAAAATATCCACAGATGTTACTTGTACATCAGAAAGATAATTTTCTAATCTAGGCCAGGATTTAATGTTTCTTTATAAAAATGGTAGAAAGAGGATGGTTAATTGCTAATGCATATTGTGATGGGGCAAGGTCAGATGGCTACAGTAAAGTAGTAAGGAACAGGTATGTTAGCCCCAGGCTAAACATGGTAACCAAATGGCCGTTGCTCCAGGTTAATCAAGACACCTGGGGCCAATTAAGATCTTTCTAGAAGGCAGTGGAGATAGCTACATTGATTGGGCCACCTGAAGCAAATCAAGGGCTGGCTGGAACTAGTAAAAAACCTCCCAGTTAGTCAATGAGTTTGGGCTGTGAGCAGCAAGAGGTGCAAGGAACTGAGAGTGAGGGTGTGTGCTGCTGGAGGATTGAGGAGTACAAGCATTATCAGACACCAGGAGGAAGGTCCTGTGGTGAGGATAAAGAAGGTGTTTGGAGGAGGTCCTGGGGAAGTAGCCCAGGGAGTTGTAGCTGTCATGCAGCTGTTACAGGAGGCACTATAGACAGCTGCAATCCACAGGGTCCTGGGCTGGAACCTGGAGTAGAGGGTGGGCCCAGGTTCCCCCCAAACCTCCCAACTCCTGATGAGACACAGGAGGAGTTGACCCAGATTGTGGGTTCCACCAGAGGGGAAGATCACTGAGGTGAGCAAATCCACCAATAAGCGCAGGACCCACTAAGGTAGAGAAGGAACTTTGTCACAACATGTACTAATGGACATTCTTATTTTGCATCCTATAAAAATGTAACAGAGAAGAAAAAAAGTGTAAAGTTAGTAACTTGTTCAATTTCTTGCAGAGGATGTAAATGATAGTTTTGTACCAACAATGTGACGCTCCCTAGGCTTCTTTGGTTTAGACACCTAAGAATCAGAGATGGGCAAACTGGTTTTGTGTAAATGTGGACCCATTTGAACATGTGAATCCAGGAGTTTTACTCTGATGTTACTGGATTTGCATTCCAGTTAGCATCGATTACAAAACAAGATGCAGAGAAGAAAATGAAAATATGATAAAAAACCTAGGGTAAAAAATGGAGCAGAGAGCAAATAGAAAAACAAATATAGAGACTGTGGAAAAAAGAGTAACTGGATATCCAAATAGGATTACTTTTTTCCCCAGTAAGACTTTTAGTGAAAACAGTAAGAGAAAAAAAATGTTTTCTAGTGTTTTATGTGAACTGACCTTGGGAATATAAAACATAAGATGTAGTTTAAGTGCCTTTTCAGCTGTGGCATGCCTTTCACTTCACTGACATTAAAGTTACACACCACAAGCCACAACAATTCTGCAAAACCTATTTTTTTTTTCAACACAACCCCTTAATGCTACTAATCATGACTAGATGGAAGGTCCAGAACATAAGCTAGATGTTATTTGGTTTTAATGCAATATTTAATATTTGTTGTTTCTCTCTCTCTATCACTCACATTGGAGAAGCAGGTGACAAACTGTACAGGAATGTCACAAAATTGTAACTGTTGTATGCAGTGTTGTTGTAGCTGAGTTGGTCCCATGATATTAGAGAGAGATGACATGGGTGAGATAATATCTTTTATCAGACCAACCTCTGTTGGCGACAGGTTTCAGAGTGGTAGCTGTGTTAGTCTGTATCAGCAAAAAGAACGAGGAGTACTTGTGGCACCTCAGAGACTAACAAATACAGTTGTTAGTCTCTAAGGTGCCACAAATACTCACTCTTTTTTCTCTGTTGGTGAGACAGACAAGCTTTTGAGCTTACACAGAGCTCTTCTTCAGGTCTGGGAACTGTACTCAGAGTGTCACAGCTAAACACAACAAACATTTTGTCCAAACCATGGGAACAGCCATGAGTACTAGGATGGCTCCCACTATGCCAAAATCTTCATGGGCCAGCTTGAGGAAGAATTTCTGGACAAATCGACCATGAAACCAAGGATAAACCTGAGATACACTGATGATATTTTCATCCTCTGGACAGATGACCTAAACACCCTCACAGATTTCCACCACAACTTAAAATAACCACCACCTGTACATTAAAACTCTCTAGATAGTCCCGCATTGGACACCATGATCAGCTTCAGCAATGGAACCCTACATTCAACTATATACAAGAAACCCATCAACCACCACACCTACATTCACAGATCTAGTACCCATCCCAGACATGTCAAGAAATCTGTTCTCTACAGCCAGGTGCTCAGATATCACAGAATACGCTCTGAGTACAAAATCCAGTATACGTACCTTAACTTACTCAAAACTGCCTTCACCAAATAATGACACTCCCTCAGAGAAGTAGATTGCATTATGGAACAGACCACCCAAACAGGGCCGGCTCTACAGTTTTCACCGCCCCAAGCAGTGCACCGAATTGCTGCCATGGGCAGGAGGGGGGGGCAGTCTGTATTCCCTTAGGGCGGCAGTTGCGTTTCCGCAGCAGTGGAAATTAGGCAGCAGCTTCTATGTTTAGCTGAAGCTGCGGACAGCTAAACGTAAAAGCTGCCGCCGAATTGCCACCACCGCGGAAATGCACCTGCCACCCTAAGGGCACATGGACTGCCCCCCCACCACCCGTGGCGGCAATTCAGCACGCTGCTTGGGGGCAAAACAACAGGGACTGCCACCCCTTACAGATTGCCACCCCAAGCACCAGCTTGGAATGCTGGTGCCTGGAGCCGGCCCTGCATCCAAATACCATGAGAGAACCTGATTTCATATGGAAAGAAAAACCCTCCGACTGCACACCCTACAATGGAACCATACAGGATATAATTAAACAATTTCAACCCATACTTGATGGGGACCACATCTTGAAAGAAATCTTTCCTGAACACACTCTTCTGGTCTTCAAACACTCCCCTCTCCAAACTCATTATCAGAAGCAAACTCCCCACAGACCAGGATACACCAATTCAAAGTAGCAGACCCTGCCAGAACAACAGGTGCAAAACCTGCAGACATATCCCCACAGGTACAATGATCAACCACCCCACACATACACAATACAACTTCAAGATCCATGGGTCCTACACATGCCTATCACAACATGTGGTATACCTAATCCAGTGCACTAAATGTCCCAGTAATAACTCTGTGGGTGAAACGAGACAATCACAACACTCTTGAATGAACTCACACAGAAAAATGATAAGGTGAACCTTTCACAAAGCAATTGCTCAAAAGGTTATTACACGGAAGTAGGGTGACCAGACATCCTGATTTTATCAGGACTGTCCCGATATTTACTTGTTTGTCCTGTATCCTTACCGAACATCGGTCAGGACATGAATTGTCCCGATATTTTGCCCTCCGGCGCACAAGTGGAGGGGACTCATGCCCCCCTGCTCCAACTCCACCCTGGTCCCACCTTGACTCCACCCCTCCCTCCTCCATTGGATCCCTCCGCAAATCTCTGCCTGGCCCTGCCCCCAGCCCCACCCCCTCACTGCCCTATTGGATACCTCCCCAAATCCCCACCTGGCCTTGCCCTCAGCCCTGCCCCCTCACTGCCCTATTGGATCCCTCCCCAAATCCCCACCCTGTCCCCGACTCTTCCCCAAGCATGCCTCATTCCTCCTCCTCACCCCTCCCACCCAGGCTTGCACTAATCAGCTGTATGGTGGTGCAAGCGCTGGAGGGAGAGGAGAGAAGCAGGATACGGCAGCCAGCTAAGAGGAGGTGGAGGCAGAGTGGAGGTGAGCTGGTGCAGGTGGGTGGGGCATGGAGCTGCCGATGAGTGCTCAGCCCCTACCAATTTTTCCTATGCTCCGGTGGCTCTTGTTTTTTGTTGTTGTTTTTTTTTTGGCTATTGTTTTTCCTCCACCGCTGGCTTTTTTTGTTGTTGTTGTTGTTGTTGCTCTGCCAGCAATCCTCCTTCCCCCCCCTCCTTGTCCCAATATTTCATGTCTCTCATCTAGTCACCCTACATGGAAGAGGGAGAAAAATTGTTCTTTTTAACCTCTGAGGGACAGGACAAGAAGCAATGGCCTTAAATTGCAGCAAGGGCTGTTTAGCTCGGACATTAAGGAAAACTTCCTATCAGTGTAGTTGAGCACTAGAATAAATTGTCTAGAGAGGTTGTGGAATCTCTTATTGTCTAAAATGCTCTTAAAAATCTCCAAACACCTGTTAGGGGTGGTCTAGATAATAGTCCAGCCTTGAGTGCAGGGGACTGAACTAGAAGACGTCTCGAGGTCCCTTCCAGTCCTATAATTCTATGATTTTGTATCTGACCTATTAGTTCTCATCCTAAAAGGAAAACTTCACAACACCTTCAAAAGACAAGCCTTGGAGCTTAAATGTATAAAACTTTACTAGACACTAAATATCATAAACTGAATAAAGAAATTGGATTTATGGCTTATTACAACATGCTAGAAACCACACAGACCAATTTTTTGGGGGGAGGGGCAGCCCCTCCTTTCCCCCTTATGACTGGAGAGAGGTTAACTGGTCATTTCAACTGGAATGGTCCCTTGAAATGTGTGTTAACTACTTATACTAAATAATCTGTTCCACTTTGTATTCAGCTATGACACACTAAGTACATTTCTCAGACCTGAAAAAGAGTTCTGTATAAGCTCAAAAGCTGTGTCTCTCATCAACATAAGTTTGTCCAATAAAAGGTATTGCCTCATCCATCTTGTCTCACAAAATTATAACTTATGTTGGACTGTATCACCTGCCCTCTTCATAGTAACCCACGTCCCTGAGACTCACTTGACTCCCTACCCATGCCATATTTCCTCCTTTACCCATATGTTTTGGGAGGACAATTCTACTCCATCTTCCTTAAGGCCCAGGATGGGTAAGATTCAGCCATGAGCCAGGAATGGTTTTGTACCCAAAGTCTGATATTGTGGGACGTTCCAGAGTTCGAAATGGCAGTTTTCTACCACTGGGAAGGAGAGATTCCCAGCTCTCCAGTGGCATCCAAAAATCACTCCTTGTCTTGAAGAGCTAGAGATATTGGATCTTATGGGCATATAATCTTCATGTATCAAATAATTATTTCAGATCATTTTTGGAGAGGTTTTATATTTACTAATTTAAATTTCCCTCCCTCTGAATCAAACACTGAAAAATCTGGAAGTGCAAGAATTAAGGTGAATTTTGAGTGCTTGTCTTTACATCTTTAATATTCTTTCAGCACAGTTCTTGTCTGTGTAAGATGCCATCTGTCAGAGTCAAACTATTTTGAGAATGTACACTTATTGGGAATATTTTGTTGCATCTCTCCATCAGCAAAGCTATGGTCCTTAGGATTCCAACTGTACAAGACTCAGAGGGAGAGAAATTTAAATTATCTTCTCAACACACCTGTGAAGTGCGGGGACAGTATTATCCTCATTTTACAGATGGCAAACTAAGGCATGGAGAAATTTAGGTCAAAAGTGTACCCTAATTTTGACTGAACAATTTAGATGACTAGGACCTGATTTTTCAAGTACTTGGCATCACACGGCAGTTCATATGTTCAAAGCACAGCTTCTTTTGACTTCAGCTGCAGCTGTGAGTGCTCAGCACTTCTGCAAATCAGGCCCCAGGTCTCAAGTTGGGCAGCCACAAATGAGGCACACACAATAATGACTAGGTGAGAAAAGTTTGGTTTAAGTGTCTTGTCCAGCATCACATAGGAATTCAATGGGAAAGGCAGGGATAGAACACAGTTCTCGAGAACAGAATTCAAGTGAATTAACAATGAGACTTTTCTCTTTCTGCAGTCCCCTGCCTAATTCACTACACACCTTTCAGATTCTGCAACAAATGAGGCAAGAGTCCTACAGACAACAGTCTACTTCACTATACAAACCAGATTAATCCCCAGAGCAGGCTCATCCCATACACTGAAGGGGGCTAGGGGGCTGTGGAAAAAGCAGTATGTGATCATGTAACTAAAGACAGTATCAAAATGTATACACACAACGGGGGGCACATTAAGGTTGCATAGGCAACCTTAATTCTGCATGACAGCAGTTTGAATGTTTGACTTTGCAACCCTGGAAGCGATGTGGATGGATGTGCTGCATACCATGTGCCAGAAGAAGTATGGTGCCAGTCAACACTCCTCTTAGAAGAGGCGGAGGAGTCTCCCAAGCCCTGGAATGATCCTGGTTCATTTTATGAGACCTTTTCCTCACCGTACCAGAGCCCAAACATGAGCAGCCTCATTTGTTGGGTCTCAAGGTGATCATGGATCAGACGATGGCATTGGCATTGCCAAAGTGGGCTTCATGGCCTGCTCTGGAAGATGCAGCTTAAACTATAAGTTTCTCACCAACAGGGTCCTCCTTGTGAACAACTTTCAGATGGAGCACCTGTCTTTAATGTGTCCCTTGCTGAGACATAACAAGCATCTCATGTGAGGATAGCTGTTGGGGAAGGCTCTCTACATGACAGAATGCTTGAACCCTCATAAGACCATCACACAGGGCAGCCAACTACTCTAGCTAACACTAACCTAACACTTTACTTGACCCAAGGTTCTATTACCACTATATACAAAAAGGAGTTCTCAGAAATCGAGAAAAATGTGCGAGGTGAAGACACAACACAGAACTCTGACTCTAGGCCATGGACGGTGAGAAGGAACTGAGGTGGTCAGGGAGGTGCTGCATTTATATGGCATGGGGATGGGTTATGGCTGCAGGGCAGAAGTGCCACCCCTATGGGTAGTGCTATGCAAAGTTTTCTGGCTCTGGTGTGCGGACCGCACAACCCCACATAGAATACTTGGAGAAGAACATCATCTTCCAAATCATCGTGATCCAAATTCCATAGCATATTGGCTAATACAGCCTTGAACACCACCAACCATATAGTCAGAGAAAAGGGGCACACCACACACTTCCATGTACCAAACACCGGACTCTTTCATAAATATTAGTAAAAGGCATTGTTATTCAACATATTTTATAAAAAACAGTTCACAGAAACATTTGGCTTAATTTAACCACATAATCAAAATTCATAAATCCATTACTTAACGGGGATTAATTCATGCTCCAGAAAACGGCAAGCAGAGTGCTATAAATACTGAGAGCACATACAAGATTTCTAGTAGGTTTGTCTTTTATAGAAGTCACATCTAAAAAACCAACCAGTGTGTGCAGGCAATATTATTGCAGAGCATTATGTAGCAGCACAAACATTTCAATAAAAAGGTAAAAACATGCACCAAGAGCTTCATAAAAGTCACAACCCTTAAAAGGATCTAGTTAATATGCTGTTAAGTCTGTATAACTTCCTTTCTCAAGGCACCAAATAAATGAGGAACAAAAGGGGATAGACTACTGTTTAAAAAAAACTTAATTGTGTTTCTGTTTGCATAGCTGATTTTAAAAACAGGCAAAAACTGTAACCTCACAGTCACATAGGGCATCTGGTGGAGTTTTTAAACTTTATAAAACTTTGTTGGGAAATACAGGGAACATATTGTATTGTCTACTGTAGAGCCAATGTACAGCCAGTTTAAGCAGAAAATATTGCCCCCTCCTTAAATAAAAGTTTTAGCGCCTTACATCAGAAGATCAGAGAAGAGTTTCCACATTATGCAGCCAAATACACAAGATGGTCTACAAGTGAAACCAGGAGTTTAAGCACCCCCAGACACAGCTGTTACACTTGCTATTTCTGTCTTTTATCAAGTGCTTCAAACCCAATGTCCTTTGTACAGACCAACATATTGCCCATCTCACTGGTAAGATTAGGTGTCCTCACCTCCCTTTTAATTGTGTAATAATTAGGGATGTCAATTAATCACAGTTAACTCATGCGATTAAGTCAAAAAAATTAACTGCAATGAAAAAAATTAATCGTGATTAATCGCACTGTTAAACAATAGAACAACTATTCAAATTTATTAAATATTTTGGGTGTTTTTCTACATTTTCAAATATATTGATTCCTATTACAACACAGAATACAAAGTATACTGTGCTTACTTTATATTATTTTTATTACAAATATTTGCACTGTAAAAATGATAAACAAAAATAGTATTTTTCAATTCACGTCATACAAACACTGTAGTGCAATCTCTTTATGTGAAAGTGTAACTTACTAATGTAGATTTTTTTTTGTTACATAACTGCACACAAAAACAAAACAACATAAAACTTTAGAGCACGGTGGGCAAACTATGGCCTGGGGGCTGCATCTGGCCCTCTCAACGTTTTAATCTGGTCCTTCTGCTCCGGCCGGGGAGCGGGGTCTGGGGCATGCCTCGCTCTGGTGCTCCAGCTGGGGAGCAGGGTAGGGGACTTGCCCCACTCCGTGCAGCTCCCAGAAGCAGTGGCATGTCCCCCCTCTGGCTCCTACGCATAGGGGCAGCCAGGGGGCTCTGCATACTGCCCCCACCCCAAGCAATACTCCCGCAGCACCCGCTGATCAGGAACCGCAGCCAATGGGAGCTGCAGGGGTGGCACCTGTGGACAGGGCAGCGCACAGAGGAGCCGGAGTGGGGACACGTTGCTGCTTCTGGGAGCTGCTTGAGGTAAGCGCCACCCAGAGGCTGCATCCCTGATGCCTTGCACCCCAACCCTCTGCCCCAGCCCTGATCCCCCTCCTGCCCTCCAAACCTCTCAGTCCCAGCCCAGAGCACCCTCCGGCACCCCGAACCCCTCATTTCTATCCACCTCAGAGCCCACAGCCCTAGCCAGAGCCCTCCCCGCTACACACATGCCTACCCCCTGCCCCAGCCTGGAGCCCCCTCACAAACCCTGAATTCCTCATTTCTGGTCCCACTCCAGAGCCCACGCCCCCAACCAGAGCCCTTACCCCCTCCCACACCCAACCCCCAATTTCATAAGCATTCATTCATACAATTTCCATACTCAGATGTGGCCCTCGGGTCAAAAAGTTTGCCCACCCCTGCTTTAGAGTCTACAAGTCCACTCAGTCCTACCTCTTGTTCAGCCAATTGGTAAGACAAACAAGTTTGTTTACATTTATGGTAGATACTGCTGACTTTTTCTTATTTACAATGTCACTTGAAAGTGAGAACAGGCATTTGCATGGCACTTTTGTAGCCAGCTTGGCAAAGTATACGTGCCAGATATGCTAAACATTCATATGCCCCTTCATGCTTCGGTCACCATTCCAGAGGACATGCTTCCATGCTGATGATGTTCCTTAAAAAAATTGTGTGTTAATTAAATTTGTGACTGAACTCCTTGGGGAAGAACTATATGTCTCCAGTTCGGTTTTACCTGCATTCTGCCATATATTTCATGTTATAGCAGTCTTGAATGATGACCCAGCAAATGTTCATTTTAAGAACACTTTCACTGCAGATTTGACAAAATGCAAAGAAGGTACCAATGTGAGATTTCTAAGGATAGATACAGCACTCGACCCAAGGTTTAAGAATCTGAAATGCCTTCCAAAATCTGAGAGGGTTGAGATGTGGAGAATGCTTTCAGATGCCTTAAAAGAGCAACACTCTGATGCGGAAACTACAGAACCCAAACCACCAAAAAAGAAAATCAGCCTTCTGTGGTGGCATCTGACTCAGATGATAAAAATGAACATGCATTGGTCCTCACTGCTTTGGATTGTTATTGAGCAGAACCCGCCATCAGCATGAACGCATGTCTTCTGGAATGGTGTTCAAGGCATGAAGGGACATATGAATCTTTACCACATCTGGCACATAAATATATTGCAATGCAGGCTTCAACAGTGCCATGAGAATGCCAGTTCTCACTTTCAGGTGACAATGTAAACAAGACGTGGGCAGCATTATCTCCTGCAAATTGTAACCAAATTTGTCTGTCTGAGCCATTGGCTGAAGTAGGACTGAGTGGACTTGTAGGTTCTGAAGTTTTACATTGTTTTATGTTTAAATGCAGTTATTTTTTGTACATAATTCTACATCTGTAAGTTCAACTTTCATTATAAAGAGATTGTACTACAGTACTTGTATTAGGTGAATTGAAACATACAATTTATTTTGTTTTTTACAGTGCAAATTTTTGTAATAAATAAATAAATATAAAGCAAACACTGTACACTTTGTATTCTGTGTTGTAATTGAAATCAATATATTTGAAAATATAGAAAACATCCAAAATATTTAAACACATTGTATTTTATTATTGTTTAACAGTGCAATTAATTGTGTGATTAATCAATCACTTGACAGCCCTAGTGATAATAAAAGTCATGCTGCAGAAAAAAATCTTTTAAACCTTACTCAGGAAAGAACAACAGTTGTAACATTTGATGCCATGTGAAGTGAAACTCTACAGTTTCAAGTTACAGTAGTCTGTGATTTACTTTCTTTCTACAGGTTTTATAATGGAAAGAGCGGCAATTCTGATTATGAAATGAAGGGGATTCTATAGTCTACACACATTAAATTATGATAATGTGTTTACTTCCTAGTATATTTATAAATTCATCACTGGTTATCATATTAAAGATTAAATGTCTCCTTTTCAACACAGTTATAAAGATTAAATGTAGTAAAAGCTTAGTTATAAAGACATCATAGTAATGTTTCTTAAGCATATTGCTTAATAGGCCAATGAGAAATATCATAACCTTATCAGTAATATTGCTATTGTCCTCTGAATTATTATTTCTTTATCTCTGAAAGCAATCATTTTTGAAAATGAATCCTTCTGTGGTGTTTCACAAGAAGCCATCTTAAACTGATTTGCTGGGACCTATAAACTGGAGTGTAACCTACTATGTCAAATGAGGCATTCCTTCAAATTTTCCTGTATTATTTTATAATTCTGGTCCTTGTTGACATCATTAATTTATCACTTCAAGATTAAGCTTCAGATCAAAGAGTCACAAAAATTTAAAAGTACATCTAGGCTGTAGAAAACATTCAATGATTTACTGGCCTTTGAGAAGGGTTTAAGAATATGTTTGTTATTTATTTTTAGACTGCATTTAGTAACAGTTACAGATGAATAAAAAAGAAACTTGCTGTGAATTTTTTTTAGTTCATGAACTGTTAAATATGACTGAAGAATCTGTAATTCAGAATGATATTATTTTGCACATGCACACGTACAGTGGTTTTGTGAAATAACTAGTATTTGGATGTTTTTTAATGCCTGTAACTGCAGGGTCACTTATTTAGAAGAAGGAATAAATTATTACCTTTCAGAATAGAAGACATCCGATGAACAAGCACTTCTGTGGTTTGCACCTGCTGTTGCTGTTTAACCACGTTTCCTTCACTGCTGGCCCTCAAAATCTTTTCACCTAAACTAATTTTTCTCAATCTAGTGTTAAAGTCTTCTTTTCTAGATGAAAGCAATTTAGATGCTGTATTAACTGACAAAGGTCTAGCTGTGCGAGAGGGTTTGGACATTTTGAATATGCAGAAATACTACCTGCTCCAAGAGCAAATTCTAAAAATCCTTTTCAGCTTTACTTTTCAGCAGGCAGACTCTGGAGTGCTCCCGGCTTTAAAGTGATGTGCTGCCAGTTTGACCAGTTTTAAACAAAAGGCATTTGTGTGGTCACACAGACAATTTACCAAACCTGTGGAATGGTAAATGCGTGTTAGGATAGAACTGATGACTGTTCTCCAGTGGTGAATTCTCAAAGCACTAGTGAAGAATAGATGCTCTGTCATGGATTGTAAAAAGCTCCTGGCATGTACAGACTAGACACTGAGCAGCACTAAAGTGGAACAAGAATGCCCCAACTACCCAGGTAAAAGAATAGAAAATAATCCAGATGTGTGGTGTATATTTGAATGAAGTGTGTTACTGCATTCCATTTCCAGATGTCAACTTCAAACAAATACTTCCTGGGTTTAGCACACTTCTCCATCATATATCAATAGCAGACTGTTTAAGCACTATAGAAGCTTACACTGGATTAAAAGATGTATATCTTCCTACCATCATATCTACTAATTCAACAAAGTAAAAGAGGAACTGATACTGAATATCATCTAACATTTAAGCATGCCTCGGGTCCCATCTTATTAATAAACTAAGGTTCACAGTGATTATTTGATACAGTAATGTCAATACCATCACACAGAATTCCATTCATTACAGTTTCTTTCATTGATTTAATATATATACACGCATACCCCCCCCACACACCCCCTCCAAAATGTGACCTCTTCAACACTCAGGATAACCATTTTCCTCCTTTCCTCCCCACAGAAATCATTTATGACCTCAGGCTAAGTTATTTCAAACCTCAACTGCTGGATGTTCCCCTCTGAGGCTGCCTAGGGAAAATCTATATGAATGTCCTCAGCACATTCTATATACGTGATTGGTGGCAAGGCTCAGAATGCGTTTGGTCAGATGAGCAGAAAATTGCACTCAAAACGTAAGCATAATGTAATTTTCCCAACACTCTTCAATAACTGTAAAACCGTATAAACCAGAGAGGTCACCACAGCTGTATTACTAGAGCTACAATAAAATCTACAAGCTACATCTGAAAACCTTTTCTTCAGTGCCACAAAGAAAGCCAATAATATTCTATCCCATAAGGAACAAGAGAACTGTGGATCATATTATTACACAACAAATACCAACATTATCTCCCCTTGTGCTGTACTGCATAAGTAGTAGTGTAGGGTAAACATTTAACAAGTATGGGTATGAAATATGACTAAATTATTGTTGCTGGAGGAAACTTAACTTCAGTATATTTTGACTTTCTGGTAATTTAGCAGTGCAGCTTTAATGTGGTGGTAATTTTTTTTGCACTGAATTTTCCCGAATTACTTTTTAAAAAGGAAAGAAAAGTGTCAATTCCCACAGTAAAGGGGCATGTATGCCTCCTCAATGAAACATTATTATTTCTCAGCACCAAACTCAGGCCCGCTGATGGGAGGGGCAAAAGGGTCAATTGCCCAGGGGACCGGTGATTTAAAAGGGATGGGATAGATACATTTTTATTAATAAAAATTAAGATTTTAAAAAAGAAAGAAATCTGGTTTTCTGCTGCTCTGTACAGAGCGCCGTCCCTCACTGTGACAGTAACAGTTTGCCAGAGCGCTGCTACACCCTGCTGGTCTGGCAGAGCCTCAGCAACAGCAGCCTGGGAACCACAGAGCTTACTGCCTCCTCTGGCTGCTCCAGAGCGGCTGTGCCTGCCAGGCTGGCTCTCTGGCTATGGTGCTGAGGACAGGGAGACTTGAAAGAGGAACAAGCTCCCTCTGCACTACCAAGATTTCCTCCCTCGGAGCTGCAGCCCCTCGCCAAACACAAGCCAGCAATTTCACCCACCCAATTGAGCCTCTCTAAGTTTGCCAAGAGGCAGCTGGGTCTAGCCTCCACCCCCTTCGCTGCTGCGAGCACTGGCTGACGAGCCGCTATCAGGAGCGCAGGATGACGGGACACCTCCACTGCTTAGACAGGGAATGAGGCGCGGGTTTTCCCTCTGCCTTCGCCCCTGGCCACCTCTTCTGAGATCTTCCGATAGATGTGGCGCACCAGGCCTGCTGTCTCCTCAGAGCTCTGGGTGTTGATGTCCCACAGCACCAGCATTGTATTGTCAATTTTAACTTTGCTGGTCATATTCAGTTACATCTTATATATCAGTTTTTAACTTGTCTTTAGAACACACATGATTCATGATTAGGTGTTTAATTAGCCTACTTGATACTTTATATATGCTATATATATACACAAGTATATATATTTTATATATACTATATATATACTTTTATATATTAAATAATTTCTTCCATAATGTATTTAATTTAAATATATAATTTAAAATAATTTCTACATCTTATATATTTATAACACATATATTTAGGCTCACAATTTATTTAATACTGGTTCTGTAAATGAGAAAAAAAGTTAACTAAATGAAGCAATGCCATGACTTACACACAGTGGGTTCCAATGTGTTATCAATAGGATAAAAAGTAGTGTCCTAAACCTCAGCCATCCCTTTCTAGCATTGGCCTGCTAAACCTAGAGTTGTGAGTTCAATCCTTGAGGGGGCGATTTGGGAATTTAGTTGGGGATTGGTCCTGCTTTGAGCAGGGGGTTAGAGACTAGATGACCTCCTAAGGTTCCTTCCAGTCCTGATATTCTATTCTATGACTGTTGTGCCCTGTGGCCTGGAATTGCTGTCCACAGGCTTGACCAAACTTGTATGAAGCACTATATATATACACGCAGGCAAGGAAGGTCCTCCAGCCCTGAAGAGCTCACAACCTATCCAGGCAATGCATAGATGTGCGAAGATAGCTGGGCCACATCAAGAGTGACTGATTAAGTTACAATGTGTAGCACACATATTGATAGTTGTAGGGATTTGGTAATTTGTTGGTTTACACATGTATGTATTGTGGCAAACTCAGGACAATTAGCTACCAGGAGAGGGGTAGTAATGAGTCCCAGGGGGGTTAAAAGGCCTCTCCCTATCCATTAAGATAGCCATGGAGACATAAGGTTCAGCTGGAGCAGGAGTTACCAAGGAACTAATTAGCTTCAGCTGGCCCCAATTACTGGGGACCTTTTTAAACCCTCCCTGGCAGGGAAGCAGGGAGAGGAGTGAGAAAAGTTGAGTAGCTGCCAGCGAGGAGGTGCAGCAGGACTCTGAAACTCTTCTTGCAAGGAAGATTGCACTCTCCCCAGAAGGAGAGAAAAACAGAGCAAGGGACTGACTGAGAAAGGATCAGCCACACCCTGCGTGACCGGGAAGGACTTTTGCTTTGCCCAAGCCTGTGGCTCCATGGCAATAAGGGACTGAGCCAGCAGAGGAGAAGCAGGTACTTTGCCATACAATATGTATTTATATATATAAATACATACTTATGTATATAAATACACATGCACTTTTGTTAACACAGGTGGAACAATAAGGGAGTGGGAAGACTAAGATGTAAAGACCTGGTGAAAGATGGCATTTCCAAGCATGGATTTGAAGGAAAAGAGGGATGAAGTATGGCGGTTGGATCAGAGTCGGGCTTCCATGCATGGGGGTTCGTATGTAAGAACCAAAAAAACAAAAACCCACAGAAATAAAGCCAGAGAATGAAGGGGTCAGTCAGTCACATGATTAGAGTAAGTGAAGAGGATGACCGCTAGCAAAAAGCAAAGAACTGAGAGATGCATGGGAGCTAAATTGTACAGGGCTTGGAAAATGCTTTTAATGACTCTTTAGCAGCGTACATGGTTTTGTTTTAACAATGGATGGATCTCTGCATATAAAAGATTAAATGCCCAATTTTATTTATACCTGATTAGAGTTGGTTAGCATTAAACACCAAACACAATCTTATGTCTGTTTGTTTTCTGTGGAAGACTCATAAGGACTATGACTAAATAT